>NC_081250.1:8387833-8705333 GCF_030490865.1 Poecile atricapillus
CACAGGAGCCTGCACACTCACGGCTGTTTGTTCTGCGTGTGTCTTTGTGTGTGTGTTGGGCTGGTCTGTGCCTCAGGAGGAATCCTGGGAGAACCTGACTGGCCAGGAGCTCCAGTGACTCGGATTCCATCAAATGTGGAATCCTTACATCTTGTTTTCTTGTCCGCTTCCACCTGTTTTTTTTTTCACTGGATGGTTTTCTGGTCAGTGAGAAGGTCAGGGGCCCTCTCTTAACCATGCATGTCCATCTGCTATAGCCATACAAACACTTCTAATAAAAATTGTTCCTGATACTCCAGTATGACCCACATAAAAATCTGGGTATCTGTGAAGCTATCAATAAATTGTAAGATTTAAATGTAACGAGAATCCATTCAGGTCATTTTATTTGCTGAATAGTTGCAAAGTGTGTGAAATAGATTCTGGTCATGTGTCACATCTTAATCCTTAAGTCTTAAGGGATAAAGACTTTTATAGAAAGAGAAAATAGATATTTTGGAAGTAACTACTGATTCCAGCAGAGTAAGGTTTTAGAAAGTCACCTGTGACTATGAGGCACAAAACAAAAAATTAAATATGAGGGATTCTGAAATGTGGTAGAAAAGCTTAAAAGTAAGTTAAATGAGAAGAACAGTTTCTTTATTTGATGAATCTTTTCAAGCTTAAGACAAGAACTGGAAAAAATAATAATTTTTTTTCTCATAAATACTTGAAATATTTATTATTTGTCTAAAGCAAAAGAATTTTATTTTGACTATTAGATTTTTTAAACTCTTAGTAAAAAGGAAAAAAAAACCCTAAAGCAAACTTAACCTAGAAAAAAGTCAAGTCAAACTTTTAAAATACAGACAAAAATTTGTTTGATGGAAAGTGCCTTTGATCAAAAATGTTTAGGGAAGTTTTGTTCCACCTGGTAGACAAGTAAAGCAGACATGTATTTGTTATTCCTCTTATGCTTCACATGTCAGACTGGGCCCTATTGTTGTCTATATAAGGTGTAAGCACACCTGTATATGTAAAGTGCAGGGCAGCAAAGTATTTGTGAAATGTTGCTGGTGATTGGGAACACGCAGAATGGATTGGATAAAAGCAGAATAATGGTCATTATAATAATCTCCATATGCTCAGGCTTGCATTTATTTTATTGAACTTTCTTAAAAGTTTCACAATTAATTTTCAAAGAGTCAAAGATAAGAACTGAGAAAATACAAGCTGTCTCTACGTTTACCATTGAAGCATATGTTATATTTGCTTTTCAGGACCCAGTGTGAGAGAAATATTGTCTGAAGTTGCATTTTTATAGGTTTTAATCCTTTCTGCGATATGCAGAAGATGAAAAGCCTGTGCATCTTTACTCTTCCTGAGGGTTATTTTGTGCAAAGAAAACCAGTAGCATAGGCATGAACCTCAATATTCCCAGTTCCAATAGTCTAACAGCTGGTTGGTTGTGGGAGGCCGCAGACATGCTCTGCTGCAAGACTCACTTTCCTCCCAAAACCTCCCTTCTGGTAATCCACTGCAGCTGGTGGAAAAGGAGATTTTTAAATGGTCTGTTTAACAAAATATGAGAAAAAAAAAAGGTCAGCTTTTCCCTCCCTTTGCTTAAAACCAGAAATTACATGAGAGGGATGAAATTGCAGGGAAGGGTCAAAATGTTTTCACCGTCATTTTACATGCAGAGGAGTGAAGGATGGGAGAGGACCAGGGATATATGGGCCTCTGCTACACCTAGCCCAATGGGGTTGCAAAAATGGGGGAAGGAGTTTATAGGGTCAGTCAACAGACTACTGGCCACCTCTAGTGGTCACAGGTAATTCATACTTTCTAGAAACATGATCTTGATATGTCTGAAGGCATTTGGCACTGGCTTACTCTCTGAAATGGGAAGGATCCCAAGTGCCTTTCTCAGGGAGGCATTAGCAGTACTTCTTCCCAGCTGGGACAGCCCTGTGCTTGGTTTCTCCTCAGTCAGGAGCAGAAATGGTCATTAAAGTTACAGCACTCATGAGTTTGATGGGAATAAGAGTGAATTCCCAAGCAAGCCAGAGAAGTGTGCCATTTCCACCCTCTACATGGCTCTCAGAGGGAACGCTGCAAACAGCCTGCAGTATGGAAATGGCAAGGTGGACAGACATCTGGAGACATGTTCAATAAAGGAAAGCATTAATTTAAGAGATTCTGCCAGAGTGCATCAACGAGACTGACGGCACTTAAAAGGAAAAAAACAAGGGGGAAAAAAGAAAGGCAAAAAGATAAAGAGTCCATTCCCAGTCTATGGAAAAGTAGGATGGTCTGAAAGGAATTGTCAACTTTGGTGAGAAAAAGAGCTGCACACAAGGAAAATGTAACTTTAAAATACACAACCACATGATGTCGGGTACGCTTAATGGAGGGAAGGACTATATTAATCTGTTTGAATTGCTAATTGGGGATTTAGTTGGCTAGATTGGGGGTTATAAGATTAAGGCTTTTATTCAGTGTTTTTGTTCTTTTCCAAAGGTAGGAATCCTCTATAGATCCCTGCTCTTGGGAATCTAATGCCCTCAAATGCACAACTCGGCAGCCGACGAGCAAGCTGATAAAGCATTCCTTGCAGATACTTAATGGGTACATTCTGTATCTCCGTCTGCATCTTTCTGTCTGCCTATCTTTTTTTCTTTTTTCCCCTTAGCACGCTTGGAGGAAGGTAAGCAAACAAAACAAACTGAAAGAACTACCTCTTCCCTTCATGTTTATAGTTGCTTTTCCAGGAGTCATTTCTATTTACAGAAATAACTCCCTAAATTTCTCCTGTTTCTGGGGTTAACTTTCCTATTTTGTTTCTACTTGCTTCAGCTGAATAGGACAAAATGGAAAGAGGCTTCAGGACACTGCACATCCCTGGACTCCTTGGAGGAGGAGGCAACTTCATGCAAGGCAAGTCTGACATCACAGAATGCTTCCCCACTTTCTTGTGCACAGATATCAGAGCTCACTGGAGAAAATAGTTTACATTACCCTCCAAAACTACAGTTCTGCACCACAATTGTTGCAGTACAATAACTGAAATAATAATAATATGGATGTGAAACAAAGGAGAGCCTTTCTTCTTTAAGATAGCAAGGGGCAGATTTTTATTGTGAGGTTTGTTTGATTTTGTGCAAAGGGAAGCTGGTGAGGTTGTGCCATTTGTACAGCTTCCAGTGGAGAACTGGGGCATTTTGAAATCATTGATTCAGTCTATTAAAAGTAAATAATAAATATTTTTAAGTGAAATAAATTAAGTAAACTTAAGTGAATGAAAGTAAATAAATTTTAAAAAATACAGTAAAAAAGTATTATGTAGTAAAATTACTACAGAAGTTCTAAGTCTTAAAGTACACACAGAAACACTCATCAAAAATCTTGTTGCAATAATTACCTGTATTTTCCCAAAGGTAAAGGAAAAATAGCTTCATATCCTCCCTATTGTTTTTTGGAGCAGAAAAGTAAGAAGAGACATTTTTTTTCCTCAAGGAAAACAATGGTAAATTCTGTGTTTGGTGAAAATGTGGTAACCGTACTTACCCAAAAGGTGAAAAACAAATTCTTCAGATATTTTCCTGTATACTTTTGCAGGGAGCTTCTGTATTGGGTACAAATAACTGCCAAACCATTTTTATCTTGCTGTTTGTATGCTTCAACTGTTGCAACTGTTCAAAAAAACTGTGACCAGACCTATATTGACTCCCAGATTGCCTCTTTACACCCATTTTGCACCTGTAAGAATGAATCTTTACAGTGCAACTGTAATGATGACCTGGATTTAAGATGTTGACAAAGCTGGATCTCACATTTTTCCTATGGGGTCCAAAATCTTTATTCTCTCTTGTGTGGGCCTATTTCTACTCTGATCAGAGCCATAATGAAGGCAAAAAAAGACCAGAAGTGCTCAGGGATGCACCAGCTTTGATGGCAGATCAGGGACCCAGCAGGCCATGGCAACCTGCCCACTTTTAATGGGATGAATCTCGTAGGAAATTTTGCGTAAAATTCATTGTTAATACAGCGCCAAGTCAGATCCTTCAGCTATAAACAGGAGAATCAAAATATGGCTCTGCAGGAAGCTGAAAGCACGATAGATACTGCTGCTGTGTGACTGGAAATACTACGTGATGTACTGAGGAGCCGAGAGGGTATTTTTTAGAAATTTTTTAGAAATATTGTTAAAAATTCTGTGCATGACACAACAGTGGAGAGAACTTGAGAAAGTTTGGGATACAATGAGTGATACAATACATAGGTGAAGCATGATAAACAATTTCAGAGGCAGGAACAGCACAGGAACCCTTTCCTGGATAAGAAAGCATTTCAAATAAGTTTGCTCCTCAGGATTTTTGGACTCTAACAAGTTGCAGTGCAGGTGACCTCCTTTTGCAGTGTGCTTTAGCTCTGGAATATGTCCACCTTGTTGAGAAGGAGCTGGTGCTTCTTGAACACTGAAAGAGGAACTGTGGCACTTCTACTCAGCCAAGTGAGCTGTGCTGGGGAGAATCAAATTGCTACTCCTGGAAGACACTTGTCTTCACTGATCCAAATTTTAAAGCGTCTTATAGAATTCACTCATCACTCTACATCTGTCCCCTTGTCAGATGGGCTTGATCAGTATTACTCGGTTCCTTTGTAGAGATTTAAAAGCTTCCCATTCTTCCTTTGAAATGTGGGAATAAATCGCATATTGGGTTTTGCAAAGTGAGTGAACGGCCCCTTTCAACTAGTCAGCAAAAAGTTTCAATAGAGGAATTAAGGCCGATGGAGAAGGAAATGTGATTCTGGGCTTAAAAGTTGTTTTTGGTGCAGACTTCTAGAAACCTAGTGCATACATTCATTGTGTGAGTAATAATGGAAAAGAAATGTCTTAAACAAATACCTTTTGTAGGATAAGTTTAATGCCACAATCATATTACTTGGATTGACTGCAGAAATGGGAATGCAAATGATAAACCTTTCCCAACAAGACTAATCTGAGAGGAGCTCTCTGGGAAGAATAGCTTCTGAAATATTGTACACAATGAAATATTGTGTCTTTCCCTACCCCCAAGGTTGAGGTCTTCTTCCCCTCTTCAGGCAAGTGGCACTAGTCGGATTACAGTGCAATCATAACAACTAAAGATGGAAAAAGCTATTGGGCCATTTAATCTCTTCCCCTGCCAGTAGAGGATTACTCCTGAAGCATGTTCTTCAATACCTTGTCCAGTGCTGGGTGACTGGAGCAATAGGTTTCCATAATTTTTTAGGGAGATTATCTTTTAGATAAGACCTTAATGACCTATGTCCTATCTACTCTGCACAAATCCTCCAAGCTGGATTCCTCAAAGTTAGGCTTAAATACAGCTGTGTGCATGCATTTGCTTGTATTTGTTCTTAAAATCAAGCTTAGGGCTGTCACAGTGATTTTGATTGAAGTTGTTAACAGCTCTTTGGGCAGAACTCACTTCACTCCCACAACTGTTACACGTAAAGTAACCATTCAGCCATATGGTTTCAATCCATATTTAAGTACATATTGGAGGTTCTTCTGCAAGTTTTTAGTTTGTAAAGAAATTCAGGGTATTTAAAAATCCAATCATCTACTAATGGAGAGTTTGAGTAAAATTTTCTTTTTGGTTCCTCTGAGGTGGTTTGCTCTTTTAAAGAACTGTAGATAAATTTGGGCTTATTTACTGATTTATTCTTTTTTATTGTTATTATTATTCAGTCTATGTGGTCATATTTTTCTGTGTTAAGAGTGGTTTTGTTATTTGTCAGGGACTCACATTTTGCTTACAAAATATAATTCTGAAGTTATAGTTATTTTTAAATATAAAGCCTGATGAGACATTTTGTTTTCCTACTTCTTTACGGCATTTACTCCATATGATTATTACTGTTGTGCCTACATTCATACATATGTGCAGGAAAACATATAGGGCCATCAATTTTCTAACTTCTTTACTGTACTTTAAAGCAAGTGCCCAGAGAACTCCAAATCTGCAGTCATTAGAAACTTGGTTTACTTTGAACAAGAATATAAACAATATAACATACAATGTAATAATGATTCCTTTCTCCCCTAGTGAAAAGAGGTCAGTTCTTCCTCCCTTCCTCAGGCAATGGAGCAGTCAGATTATTAGCAAATTCTAATAATGAAAAAGGGGGGGAAATGCTAATTTAGGTATGAACTGTCATGTATTTAAGTTTTAGACATGTAGGATCAAGATGTAAATTGATACTGTACTGTTGAAGATTTGATGAAAGGAAAAGGTGTTAGGTACTCAGATTTAACAGGAATCTTTTTCATGTTGTTCATGTTTTTGCATCTGGATTTGTGGTTATTTATTAGAAAAGAGGACTGGCCCTTTTTGTTTCTATAATAGAAACTATATTTAAAAGAAGATTAGATTGTGCAAACAGTTTCAGACAGACACCCTGCCAGAGAAGAAGGTCATATGGGATCACAGTAGAAGCATGTCAACAAACTGTGATGGTCTTGCATGTTGAGTGGCCAGAGATCTGTAAGATGGAGTGTTGCAGCGGCCTCAGGGAGACAAAGAGTTACATTGTCCCACCCCAAACCCCTTGTGAAGGGCGGCCCAGGAGTTCTGATTGGGTTTGAGTCCCTGGGGGGTTCTCCCTTGGTGTGTTTCTAATGGTCCCTGACCCTGAACTCCACCCTCAAAGGTGTAAACCCTCGGTTCTGTCCCTCAAAAACCCCTGCTGTGCCTCTGTTCGGGGCTCTCTGTTCTGGACCTGACTTTGTTCCTATGCTGAATAAATGGTTTCATGAACCGGGAGCCCGTCTCGTTGGTGTTTCATGCTGGTCCCCAGAATCCTGCTGCTTCCCTGGACGAGATCCTGAGGTTGCAGGCTGCAACAATGGAGGATGTAAAAGGGGTGAAAAATGCAAGGTCAGTGGCAAGTTGATTAGAAAAATGATTTCCTTTTTTTTTTCTCAGCAAAAATAGGAAGATATATGTAAGAATAAAAATGATTACAAAAAATCTCTATTGTTTAATTAAGGTGACTTGTTTGCCCATTCTGATCCTGGCTCATTAGTTTGTTTCTTTGACATTGCAGAACATTCATGAGCTTTATCTGATAATTCAAATATGTATAAATTTTCACCCGAGGCGTCAACAAATTTTTGTCATTAAATTGATGAGAAAAATAAACAATTTTCCATCATTAAACATCCATCTATCTAATATGGACTTGACTGCTAAGAAGAGGTCCAAAGTGTAGCTGTGCAATAGCACAGAAATATTGAGAAGCCGAAGTTTTTGTAATGTCGAATGTGGCAATTTTCTAACACTGAAAACCAGCAATATCAGGAAAAGAATATCAGGCAAGTGGGTGCCAGCAATAGTCAGGACTGATTGATTTCATTACATGCTGCTAAGGCAGCCTAAACATTTGTGTGTAGAAGCTCAACATGAAGTAGTAAACACGTGGGAGCTCCCTTTGGCCCGGAGGGCAGCTGGCACGGCCTGGCCTGGCTCAAAACCACATGGCTTCATTTTTATCGTCCCCCAGAAGAGGAGCCTCATCCCCTGCTGCTTGTTGGCAGTGGTCCTCCATCTGCAGCAACCCTGAGCCGTGCCCAGACCTTGTCAGGGAAAAATGAGATGCTTGGCAGAGGTCAAAACTGTGCCACGCACTCGCCAGCAGCGTCCCAGCAGTCGGGGGATCACTGGCTGGAGCATCTCTCCTTGCTCTGCTTCCCTTTCCAAAGCAGGCTGCAGTCCTACGTGCCCAGCCTCATATTAAGCCTCATGTGCATAACTTTATTGATTGCGAAACTAAAAGAGAATATTTTTTTTTAATTTTTTTTTTAACTGTGACAACTTTAGAGGTATTCCTGAGATAAGCGAACAGAGGGTAGGTGAAAGACTGTGATTCTGGAGAGATCAAGCAAAGTGTATAAATGATGCAAGAGATACTTTGCTTAGGATACATAAATAGAAGGAGAAATTCAATGAAAAAACACATTAAAGCAAAAAAACCCTGGACCCAGTTTCTCTATTCCTCAATTGTATCTTCCAAGAGAAAATGTTCCCAAGAACGTTAATACTTTTTTCTCAGATCTGCTGAAAATACTTAGCAGGTCTGATTAAGTCAAGGATAAATTTAGTTATCCCCATAGCCGGTTTGATCTCAATTGCATTTTTGATTGCTTGGTTGTAATTGCCGTTTTTATTTTATTGTATCTCTAATAGGTGCAAAGTTTCTTTTAATTTAGTGGTATCTAACTTACCTTGCAGTGTGTTTTGGTTCTAAGCAATTTCAGTCTTAAGCATACTTAATTCCCTTCTGAGATCCTCCATCACTAACAACACAAGATCAAATAACCAACTAATTAAAATTTATGTCCATCTTCTATTGAAGTCATCATTCATATCCCCTTGAGTAGGTGATTTCTGACTGTGTGATCCCACAGGAATATTTTTATGTCTACAGTAATATGTGAGTGTGGAAATGTGGAGTTTATTCTGTTTCATTCCTGTGTAAATGGAAAAGGTCTCCATTAAAGAGTATTTTTTTCCCATTTTCAGATATACTCTGCAAAAATGTAGCTAAATTTGCTTTGCTTCAAGGAAACAGTGTAAAGTTCTATATATATAATTTTCTCATTAAAATGCGCATCAGATAAAATAAGCTTCATCTATCAAAAGCTACCTTTTTGCTGTTATTTCCTTGTCGGCACAACTGTTTCCCTGGATAAGGGGTGCAAACCCCTTCTGAGACGTCAGTATCACTCTGAACACGTTATTTGGGGCGTTGGGTGACTGCTCATCTCTTCTGTGGGTGAAAAACGGCCTTAGCTTGTACCTAATGACAGCTTTAGCTCCCCAGATGTGTTTATATCTCAAAGGAGGCAAGGCTGGGGCTCAGGCTCAGAGAAGTGGATCCCCTTTATCCACGCTGCTTCACTGCACATTGGCACCACACTGGACATGTCCCAGTGCCTACCAGGGAATGGCACATGCCCATGGCTGCTCCCAAGAGGCAGGAAGAGTGAGGCTGCAAACTTTCTGACTGCCTTCACCTTACACAGCACTCCAGCACTGCCCCAGGGAGATTTGTAGACCCTTAAATGCATACTCATGTGGCATTGTGTGTTGAAAACAATACTTACCAAAGGCCTCATGCTATGAGAACACCACTCTGGTGGGCAGTCACACAGTTCTCACAGCATTTCAAAATCGTGGAACTACAGAAGAAGACACAAAGGATGATGTCCTGTCTTAGTTTTCCATTTTGGCAGCACAATGTGGTCCAGATGAAACCCAGGACCACGTACAGTGCAGCAGGGGTTTGACCAGGTCATTTGGCTTCAGGCCTGCTTTATTTTGCATGAATTTCAACACTTCTTCAGCCATACAGACTCAGCTTAAAACAACAGTTGCTAACCCTGCTTCCCACTTGAGGATAAGGAGGGGGAATGGCCCTTCCTCTTGCGGTGCCACCACTGCTCTCCCTTCACCCAGGTGGAAGAAGCCACCTGAGAACAGCTCTGCAAACGCACAGACCTCAGAACAGACTTCCACGTGGAAAACCACGCTGCTGCAGAGCAGCCTCCTGTCGGCCAGAAGTGCTGATTACCAAGGAAAGAAATTAGAACAGGGTTTGGCCCAAAGTGAGTGTCCAACAAAACAGTTGTGCATGCAAAAGGGGTTAAGATAAAGCAAAGGGCATCGTGACTTCCTGATAAATTGTGTTCTCAATAGGTTTTCTTTTGAGCTAAAATTAAAAGTCGGATGATGTTTTCAGCTCTCTTATTTATGCCGCTCTGTGGCTTTATTTACTTTTATCTAGATGGTTGCAATGATTTTTATGCATCATTTCTACTGAGTCAGGTCCACTTTTGAGCACATCCGGTTGGCGTGAAGTATTTTTCCAACCAGGACAATTCCCAAGTACATGCTGTCCTCAGTTCCAACAAAATAATAATACTGTGGGACTGTTTTCTTTATCAGTGCTGGATATGACTGGCAGGTACACCCAGCCACCCTGGGCAGTGTGCAGAGACAGAGCAGGGCACCCTTGGAGCTTCCAGATGTCCGGGACAAGGAGGTCCCACACTCTCTGCCTGTGGGCATGGGGTGGGAAGGGGGCTTGGCTGCTGAGGGGCAGTGCTGCACCCCGTGCCCACATGAGGAGTGTGAAGCAGGACTGGAATCTCTCCTGCTCAGGCCAACCTCCACTTTCACACCACTTTCACACTTGACCTGGCAAAGCCCTCGGAGCTGGAGCAGAGAAAGGAGTGGCTTTGCCAGAGCTCTTGCATCAGAGCAGTGGAGAAATGAAATACCCTTCTCTGGGGTCCCACTGCCACAGGCTGGTTTCCTCCACTGCTTTTGAAGTGAGAGGAGGTGAAGTGTGCTGTAGCTCCACATGGATCTGCTCCCACTCACTGCTGTCTTTTGGGTCTCAGAGCAGACCACTGCTCACATTCTGGGGGCAGCAGGGAAGCAGGGGAGAGACCTGCAGGCACAACCAGATTGTGTGTAGGAACAAACACCAGCACTGCTTGTCCCCAGCACAGGCAGAATTAGCTGGTTATAAAGGAATTGAACAGGATTTGAAGCTCCCCTGACCCCAAAAGTTTTCGGTGATGGTGCTTCCAGCACCAATAGCAGAGAAAAATTTTTGAGGATCCTGGTCTGTGAGCAGCTTAGAAAAAGACTTACACTGGTAATTGCTGGTCATTTTCTTCACAAGCATACAAGTTCTGTTCAGAAATTACTGTGGGACTGATGGAATTTAGGCAGGAGGAGATGATTGAATGCTTCTGAAACAAGAGAGAGGACGAGAAATACCACACAGTGGTTCTGGGGACATATTTCTCCTCTGGCCTCCTGTGTGGGGCCATAATTAGAGAACTGATTTACCATTATTGAATGATTTATTTCTTTTAGTCTTGCTTTCACCAAGTCTAATAGATTTCTCATGTTATTAGATAACCTTCTCTGTGAGCTGTTGTATAGATAATGGTTTCATGCCGCAGACCCAGAGCTTTAATTTTCACGAGTGCACTTAAAAATAACAATCAGGCAATGAGTTATTAGTCAAGTTATTACTCTCAATTGTGCCACCATTAAATAGTTTGGTGGCTTTCTTAGCTACAGCAGCAATTGGCTGAGTGTCCTCTCAGTCCCCCAGATGGGGAACGAGCCTGGAGACTCTTTCATTGTCTCTTCAGAGGGGCTCACAGCACCTGGGTGTTGCTGCTCATCATGTCCAAAGCTCAAGATAAGCACATATGCCCTGTAGACTACAGTGGAATTAAAGCAGATGCTTTGTTAAGTAGAATTATATTTAAGGCTCAATTTAAGGAAAAAAAATGAATGTTTTTTAAGGCATTTTTGCTGGTAAGCTGTGGATCCAGTTCTTCAACCACTGCAGGTCTGCAGAAGAGCCACTCTCCAGCTACTGGGATGGGCTTTTCCATTTGGAAATTGTATATCAGGTTACCTGGGCTTTGGGAGTCTGATCATATCAGAGGCAGAGTCCACTGTGAAGTGAAGGGCATTTGATGCGTAATGGATGTCGTTCGGCAGCGGAGCCAATCAGCCTCTTAAGCTTTTATTGCATCCCACAACATGAAAGTGGAGAAGTCCGAGTTTTATTTAGCTCCATAAAATATTAAACCTCAACAGTGATGGAGTTGATAAAAATCTGTATTTTGTAAAAAGCTTTTGTTTCAGGGCTATCCTTTTTATGATTAGCCTGTACATCTCAGGAAAAAAAAAAATAAAATAAAAGCAATATCTATTATTACCAGCAAATGATCCAATAAGTGTCTTGGGTATTTCTGCCAAACTTCTGTGCAGGTTCCTAATGAGGGAGATATTAAGTTAAAATCAATGTGGGAGTAGTTCTTGTAGACCAGGGGAAAGTGTGTCATTATTTTTTACTGGCCAAATATAGTATCATCATCCATTAACTCCCTAGCTGAAAAATATCCTGTATCTCACTGGGATGCTGATCAAGTCATGTTCTTGTATATGATTTCTCTTAAGACATGCCTAGCATGTATCTCAGCAGGAAGATTTATGGCAGGAGAATCTCAAAGCACTGGGAAATTTTGTGTTGCTACATTTTACCTGTATCCTACAAATCTACAAAAATAAAAAGAAAAAAAGCTGTGACATAAAAAACTGTTTGCTGTAGGCTACAGGAAGTAGTTTTATCCAAACAGAACATCTCAAAACTTTGAAACTTATACTACCTAGTTCTCAAGAAACATAACAAATCTCAAAGTACAAGAAACAAATAGTCATGAGGAAATTCAAGACCTGGTGTTTCAAGTTCATGTTAAAACTATCAAGTCACAGTACAAACCATGATACATATGCTTTTAAGGAGCTGATGTTCTAAACAGTTTGGTGATTTTTGTCTTGCATCCACAAAATAAAGCTTAGGGTTGTCTGATAATATTGATGGATTTTGGTTGACCAAAGTGAATAATTCTGACTGAAAAAAAAAATAAAATTTGAACCCATGGTTCAGCTCAGCATTAAATAAAAATTCATTACGGGTACTGCTTATGCTCCCAAGGAACAAAAATTTTTTTTTTTTGTAATTGGTCAAGAAAATGTAAAAACAGAGTGCTTTCTCTCTTCTAGATTAATTTAATGGTCTATGGTTTTATGTGTCTAGTTTGACCACACAACTCAAACAGTTTTTTACCGAGTTCTGTACTTACATCAATGTAGAGATGTTGTTGAGTAATTAATTTCATTGAACATCATTAAAATAAGATATCTCAAATCTAAAGTTTTATCTCACTTCATATAGGAAGAACCACTGAGAGGCAAAAGATTCAGAATCCTAAGGGGGTGAGAGAGCAAATGAAATCTACATTTGGTATTTTCTGGTATTTTGTGATCAGCCCTACTATGGCCTTCTCAGGGAAAATAGTTTAATGTGCTTCAGGAGCACTTGATTTAACAAAAGCAAAATGCAGATATTTGGAAAGGCCCTGAGAAGCTGTAAGTGAAGTGAATTTGCAGGATATGCTGGGTGAGGGTGCGTGGCAGCAGCCCCTCTGTGGAGCCACATGCAGCTGTGGGACAGAGCACCAGGCACTGCCAGCGGGAGAGGACAAACCCCAGAGCCTTCCCTCTGCCCTCCCACCAGCTGCTCAGGGTGTCTCAGACACAAGGGTCTGTCCTGGAGGCAACTCCCCATATCTGACAGTGCCCATGCCACCAGGTTTTGCAGCAGCTCCTGAGGGCTGCTGCCAGTAAAGTCTTCCTGACCCTCCAGGGAAGGGAGCCTGGCTGTGCACAGGGCAGCCTTTACAGTAAAGGCAATCCCCACTCTCCTTAACCCTCTCGTTTGATGATCCACTAATGGAGAGAATTAAAGTTGGCAGCCTTTGCCTTGCAGCTGTTCTCCACTCCCTCCTGATGAAGACAGGCTTTGGGGAGCCAGTCTGCCATCAGGAGATGCTCCTTCCCTTAGGCTCTGCCTCCTCCTCGCATGGCAGAATCCGAGCGCCGTGGCTGTCGGCAGGGCTGAGGCACCCAAACGGCTGCATTTATCTATTTCAGTGTTGTTAGAAGTCAGGCAGGCTAATTTTGAAGCTTGGATGTCTCAGAGTTTCTGCCAGAAAAATAAAGAGTATGCTGTGAACTTTACATTGCCTGCTACCAGAATTGCTTGAATATCTGTTAAATCTTTGTAATTTCTTTTTTTTTTTCTTTGCTGGTTACATGGCTTTTCGAAAAGTCCTTTCAGTCCTATTATAACATTATAAATCACCTGCTGAACGATTTGGATTCAAGGTAGTTGATTCCTCACAATTTCTGCAAGATCAAAGGTATGGCTGTCCTCCAAAAGCTGTGATGCTTCAGATCAAAGTTCACAATGAAAACTATCTAAATTTTCCTCTTCAGCATCTGGATTTGACTTTATGACAATAACATTTCAACTGGAGTGTTCAGCCTTCATTTGCAAGAGGACATGGCTGTGCAGGTTAGCATGGCAAAGGCAAAATCAAATGGAGCAACCCTGATTTCAAACCTTCTGTTCCTCGAATTTGTGAGTTTGTTTAAAAAAGAGAATGTCTTTAGCATTGCTATAAATATCCCTTTGGTAAATGCCCTGAGTATCTTTCAATCCATGCTGATCCTTGTAATCACAGCCACATTGTTCTGGTTGTGTCATTGAAAATGCTTTTGACAGGACAAATGATGATCACCTGTGCTGGAGTTTGTAAAAAGCCTAAGATCAAATCTGTTATTTCACCAAGAAAAAACAACATTCAGTTCATTTCTTGCTCTCTTTCACGTACAATTCTTTTCACTGTTTATTCACTAGCCTTTTTTATTCTTTTTCTCCATGAGCCTCAAAAAACAACTGGTGGGAAGTTCATAAAGGAGTTGCTTTTACTTGCTTCAGGTGCTGATGGCCTGGTGTGGCTTGTTATGTTGGAGTTTTCCTCTTAAAGCAGAAAAAAAAAAGAGGGTTTAGGGACTGGACTCTGCTTGAAAGTAAGAGTTCTGCAGATGTTCAATGGCTGATATTCCTGTACCTATCCTTGTACAGCAGAACTAGACTTTAAAGTGTCTGAAGCTGGTATATTCAGAGAATATCAGTCATAAATACTTTTATGTCTGACTCATTTAAGCTGGAGTTGTAACTTTCACATTGCCACGTGCCTTTATATTATTGAAGTTTAAAGGAATTCCTTTCGAAGCCTAATGTTTGGCTCATGATGAAAGAAAATCAAACAGCTTATTTGGAGTTACGTTAAATAATTACACATGTAACCCTTTAAATGCTAGATATGCAAATAAAGTACTATATGGTGACTCACTTAGTAAAAACCTGAGGCCAAAATCCCCCTGTCTTTCCCTCTTCCATATCCCATTCCTGTTTCTTCTGAAGTTTTCTGGAACAGAAGTTACCCCCAGCAAAAAATATGATTAGGTAAAATACAGTTTAATTCCTGAAAAAAAAGAATGTTCATAGGAAAAGACTCAGTTCTGTACCCAAAATTATTGCTGACATCATTGGAAGTCCAGCTGAATTGAAGATTCACAGGATTATTCCTGCTTCTCATGGTACTTGCTGTGACCCCCAGCACTGTAGTGTTTTCCAGGTGGGAAAAGGCACATCTGAGTCACAGATATCCATCCCTACACTGAGAAATGCTCACACATCCTGGAAGGCAACAGCTGCTGCCTGCCTCACTAAATGGGGCACAAGTGGGGATTTCTGGAGTCACTAAGAAGCCACAATGCTGAACCTGGGCAGGGAGATGAGTGCCTGTGAAAAATACATATGAATTCAGCAGCTACTCAACCTGTGTTAGACCTTCCTTAGCTGTCCTAGCACTGCTGGTACTCTTTCATGCTTTTGCACAGAAAAAAGAGCTAAAAGCTTAAACCAAGCAAAGGATCTAGTCCCAGCTGAGTCATCCAAGGTAATTTAGGAATTCCTTGGATTTATATGCTCTGCTCCAACATATTTTAAGGCTAACACACAGGATTATCTGTTTAGGGTCTGTCATTTCACTCAAACCATTAAATAACATTCCCAATACAGAGGGACACATTTACAAAATATTATTAAATTTCTTTTAGAAGATCTTGTTTATATGGTAACTTTTTATTAACTTAATTGCTGTATGCAACTAAAGAGACTCAGAAAAATTACCTATTTTCATGGGCTCAAGTACTTCAAGGAGAACACTAGGCTTCATTGTATTAAAACACTTTTGGCTCCTTCATTGCTCTGAGCCATGACAATTTGTTGTCAAAATATGTGAGCAAGTATCATAAAGCCTGGAATAAGAAGAAAAATTTTCTCTAATCTCAGAGAAGATTGAATTTAAAATCTGAGCTGTGATTTAGATCAGGGGGTTGTTGTCTGTTAGTTTGTTTATATATTTTCTTTGTGTTTATTTGATGCAAAAAAAAAAAATAAAAATCTGTCCTCACAAAGCTGGTTTTTTGGGTTTTTTTGGTGAAACTCCACCTGCATTTTGCTGGTTTGCTGGCAGTTGTGTTTAGGTACCACAAAAAAAAAATAAATGTCTGCCTTCACTGAAAGCTTTGCCAGAACAAAAATTGCAATATTTGACCTTTACATACAAGACCAGGGATGGGCAAGAACTAATTCAGGTCAAATGAAGGAAAAAGTTTTAGCATTAAATAATTTTAAGAACCACTTAAATGAACCAGTATGTATTTAGCTATTCCTTTCCTCTTTTAAAACCTTTGGGAAAAGGACCCAAAAGTTAGAGAGATCTCCCTTCTCAGTCAGAAATAAAACTGTGAGAACTATAAGTGAACAAAGGTATTTTTAGGTGCTTGTTACTATGCTGTTACTTTTGATCACACAGATATGACCATTGTTTAACTTTGTCATTCTCTCCCTAAATATTTTACAAAAGGGAATAAACCACGTTCATTTTTGACAGAGAGCTGTTGCTTGCCAGGGCCCTCACAGTTTGTTTGTAGCATACCAAAAGCATTCTGCTAATGAAACATTTCAAGGCTAATGAACCAAAACCTTGCACCAAACAGAGAGCGGCTGCGAAGGCTTTTTTGTCTGCCTTTGTCAGAGTTCACGTTTCAGCTGTGCTCTCTGCTCCACCCACTCTGCAGATAAAACAACACATCAAGTTTGCAAGATTAGTTTTCTCTGAAAAAGCTGCAGCAAGTGCAGCTTTTAACTCTTATGCCATTAACTCTTTTGAGGTGAATATGCTCGTGCTTTTTGGGCAAATTGGCTGCTACTGCAGGGATGAGCTGCTGTCCTGTTCCCCTGAAGTTTTAATGTACTATTGATGAGTCTAAAATAAGGTCCAGAAGGAATAATGAGAAAGTGCCTTTTGCCAAGAGGGGCTTCATGTGTATGGTCCATGACAATGGTCCGGGGTTCTGTATAAAATCAAGTCTTCTTGAGGATCTAATTCATTTGGGAGGGAATGTTTCATGGTGGACACTTCCAAACTGAGTTTTGACCAAAGCAATCCAAGCTCTTCATTCTGCAAATCTGTAAGCAGCCAAGTAAACATGCACAGTGAAATCAAACACCATAAAGGCACTTCTCTGAGGATCTGTGCTCTCCTCTCTGCTTCTGATATTTTTAATTTTTTTTATGGCCTCAGTGAAGTAGTGTTACAGACCTTTTCTAGCTCTGTAGTTGGAGAGTGTCTGGCAAAGGCCCTACCCAAGCAACACCCTAAGAGGGAAAGCTGTATCATCCCTGAGCCTGGAATGAACACTGACTAGAAGGTCTCAGCCAGTCACCTTGCAAATAACTGGAGTAAGAAAAAAGGTGTAAGCAGAGAACAGGCAGGGGAGGAGAAAGATACTATTCTAAATCTTCACTGCTTTGTGGTAGATAACCACAGAATCAAGGTTGCACCTAACCCTGCTAGCAGCCAAAAGACCCCTGATGCTGAAAAATCCTGTGAACACAGGATCAGGTTTGGGATGTTGCTGCTTCCCATCTCAGGTCATCATCCCTTCAAAGCTTCTCACCTGGGCTGTCATCAGGGATCTAGTCCCTCTTGTTTAGAAGGGAAGCTCCTTTGTATGTGAATCCTAAAACATGTACTAACATAACATATATACTAACACAAACAGCTGTTTGTGTTCATTATTTTAATGAATGTAGGGTCAGTAATGTGATCTAGAGCAAATACTTGAAGCAAGTTGTTGAAATCCTAGTAATTTGTTGTTGTTCACACAGGTCAGTGGATTGCCTGCTTCAGAAGAAGGTAGAGTCATACACCAGTTACTTTGAATATGCTTTTCTCTATCACTGGGCTGTCCTAGCAGCTTGTCACGGGACTGGAGAGAGAGAAAAAAGACTTCAGCCAGTTTCTACCATGTACAACAAACAGGGTTTGATGGAAGGGAATTTGAGAGAAGAGCTAATTGGGAAGAAAATTTTGTGCTGGGAAAGTGGATCCCAGTGGTAAATAAGAGACTTACAGTCTTTATTTGGCATAGTTCCATTATGCTCTACATTCAAAAAAGGATAATTTTGAAAACACAGGTGAACGTTCCCGGCAATTCCAACTGCAATTATAGCTATGACTCTGACAGAAAGCTATTCCTTGGCCATTATGCTTCGTTGTTCTAATAAAGTTACTTGTTCCACTAGGAAAAAAAAAAACAACTGAAAAAATTATCTTCCTCAGATCAATAACTTCTTTGAAAATAACAGCTGTGTATAAGCAATAGCTACTATATTTTTAAGAGCACTCATATTCTTTCAGGCAGCTGTAAAGGTTATTCTAACTAGTTTCGAATCTAAGATAACAATCTTCACCAGCCACATGAACAGGCCCTGTCTGGAGACAATATCTTTAGCCTACTTTTCTCCAAGGAACGTGTTTGAGTGTGGTTTTTGGTTTGGTATTGGAGTTCTCTGATGTGTATCAACTGAAACATAGGAGTGTTTTTTTTATCACCATCACTTGTAGATGTGGTCCAAGTTAGCAGTGGGTAAATGTACTACCTGCAAAACGAAATATGAATAAATTCACCTGCTTACTCTGAACTCCTGTTATTCAGTAGCTCCCTCTTTTTCCCAGGCTTTTCACTCCATTAACATGTAGTGAACCTTTAGTGCATAGCATATGAAGATGCAATTCAATAATGACTTTTTCTTTGGCTGGAAGCAATGAAATCCCACTGTTGTGAAGTGGAATAGATTGCAGTCCTCGAGCATGCTGGATTGCAGGCAGGGATCACAGCATCCCCAGCATGCAATAAAAAACCCTTTCTAGATGGCATCCAGAGTGACCTTTCAAGTTGCTACTCCCTGGATGTGTCCTTAAGGAATGGAAAAGTAGAAAGGTAGGAGAAGAGTAAATGATGAAGAATTGGTGCTACAAAGTGCTCTACACCTGCTGCTCTCCAGCTCCTTGTCTCTCCCTCAAAGCCTTGCTGGAGATACTCCTGCCATTTGCTAGAGCTGACATCCACTCCTGCTGGGCTGCTGCAGCAGAGACAAGGTCAGAGGAGGTCCTTTTAAGAACTGTTGTGTTTGGAGAAAAGAGAGAAAGGCGAGAGTTCTGATTTAGTTCTTTGGTGGAACGAGTTATGTCTGAGTCTGGCAGAGCTACTGAATTTTTGGCATGAGACTTTTCTTTACCCCCTTGCTGTTGTCACTCTTCTGTTCCCAACTCTTCATCAGCTGACAAACCCCAAGCTAACATGAATGCAAATGCCAAAGGCAATACTGAGATGTCATCTCATCTTTTTTGATGCAAACCTCTGTATTCTGGGTGTATTGGTAAAATCCTCCTGAATGCAGTGAAAGCTGATAGTGCCCTGAAGATAGGGATGAAGATCTGAAATAGGTAATTTTATGTTTCATCAAGAGAAATTTGCAGGGAGTAAATAGAACATATTATGCAAGGGGATTCATTTTAGCACAGATAAATGTCTGCATTTTATGAGTCTACAAAAGCAACTTGAGAATTTCTTCTTTGGGATCCCAGAAATTGAGACAGCACAAAACAGCTAGCTGATCCCTGTTCTTTTACTCTTTGAAGCTAAGCTGAAAACCTCCAATTTCAGAAGTAAGTATTGATTTTGGGTATCCAACTTGAAACTCCTTAAAAGTAGAATTCTATAAAAAGAAGTAATAGATGGCAGGAGGTAGTCCATCAATTTCTGTAAATCAGGCCTTTTCTAAGTGGCTGAAGCTGCTCACTTCAGTGTGCTAAGATGAGTAAAGGCTGATGGCAGAATGCAAATGCACTACAAGTAATAACAAAGCACATCTTATGTGTGTTGTATGTCCTGAAATCATGAGTGTTTTCAAGCCATATTAGTACAGAAGTAGAATATTAGGATTGTTGACTATTTTACTGTGAAATCTTTTCTCATTTTGCATCACAAAGGTCAACAAGATTGTGTGGAATCGTTTCCAAACACCTCTCATCAAGCACCAAATATGCATGAAAACAAATATACACAATGTTTTTAAAATAAATGCTGCCAGAAAATCAGAGTGAATATTTCATATTTAAAAGAACTTTGCTTCATTAAATTGGTAGGTCATTTGACTGAGAAAAACATAGATAACATTATTTGAAATGTGAAAGTCATTTTACATATTGTAACTTGTAATGATATTCTGCTGGGTAATAGGAGTCCATAATTATCTGTCAAAGCCACTGACTTACCTTTTTTTCTCCAAAAGCTACTCCATAATAAAGTGCTACTGTCATAATAGCTATTCTACTTTTCTTTATGAAATTCTTTCCCACTTGGAAGAATAATAGGTATTGAATATAATTCTATAGAATCTGCTTCTGCAGGGCTAAAACAGGTGTTTAACTGGAATGGAGTAATGTTTAAAAGGGATTAAAATTGAAACAGGAAGTATTTTGTGCCAAAAAATATTGTGCTTAAGGTTGCTCATCATCTTAAAGTTGATGTTTCAGACAAAGGTTTGCTTTCATTGGGGTGGGATGATTTCTGTATTTTATTATCCTTTCAAATACCTACATAGAAATGTTAAAAAGCCCAGCCAAATGGGTGGACACACCCCTTATTTTGGCAATTTTGTGAAAGTGACACCTGGACAAACATCTGGGCAGCTGAATCTGTCAGTGGTAGTGAAAGTCAGCCAGAAAGGCCAAAAATGCTGTAGACAGTTGTAGTACTTTGATTTAATCATGTGTTGAGCTTAAAGCTCTGGGGCAGACTGGTTCAAAGAAATACAGCAAACACGAGTGGGAATGTGATAAGGTGGAGGAATGAAGACAGTCCATGGAGAAGGTCCCGTTTTGACGTGTCACTGACAGAATTTAAGGGTTGTCCTTCAGCTGCCTGGTCATGTCAGCTCACCCCATGGGTGTCCTGGGGGAAAGAATGCAAGTCCTACCACAGGCAGGTGGGTGTGCAGCTGTGGGGCCAGCGCCTGCCAGATTCTCCCCGATGGCTTTTAATATCTGTGGAGGCTTTCTTCCATACTGCAACAGATTTTGAAAAATATGCTCTCTGAAAATAGGGGATCACTTTTCTGTGCCCAGCTCTGGTAGCAGGTTCTGTTCCTTTAACATCCAAATAATGGTGTTTCATCCAAACATTATGTTTTAAGGCACAGCAGAGCTGGAGGCAAAGAGACTAAGATGGTGATTTTGCTTTATCACCTTAAAACTACTTTAAGTCCACAGTGAAATGAAAACATTTGCCTTAAACTCTCACTCTCTTTTCATCACAGAAGTTCCTGCAGAGCTGGAGAGAGGCTGAGGAGCACAGAACAAACTGCCCTTGCCTGGGCAAACAACCCATCCTGGTTGCCTTAATACTTGCTAAAATCTCCATTGTGGTTTTTCCAGCTCCAGCATGGTGTTCCTTCCTCACCTCAAATGCCATTTGGCTAAACCATGGTGCCACGTGGGATGTTTGTGAAGCAGCCACATGATTTACCTTTACCTTGCTTACTGTTGTCAAACCTCTTCTTGTTTTTAAAATGGCAGAGTATCCTTTCAAGTTTTAGGTAAGAAGGTGAAATGAGTGGTTTTGCCCAATAAATAGATTTTACTTTTTTAAAAAAGAATTTTTACATTATTTCATCTTTGGCAAACTGTGTGACATTAGACAAAGAACACAGCCCAGTCCTGAGACCCGACCATGTTTACATTTTTGATAGAACTTGATCATAAATTAAATAAATAAAAATATACAAAAATATAGCCTAAAATGAATGCTCTTTTCAATGTAAAAGAGTAAAGGAGGCAAGAAATAATTTTTCTGAAAGCTGAACTTCCGGGAGACTTTTTACTCTGATCAGTTTTCTTGGCCTCAGAGGTGATGTCAGCAGCTTGGTCACCGAGCTGCCACAGCTGAGCACAATGCTCTGGCAGGGCTCCTTACCGTGACTGCAGAGCTGCCTGCTCCCCACAGACACCACAGGCACGCTGCTCTCCTCGCGTGGCCCAGCACCAGCGGCCAGCCTGCTTCCAGCACAGCGCTGCGCGACCAAGGCAGTAGTAATCTTGCTCCTAATTAGCAGAGGAGCACTACTATGGAATTACTCATGGATGAAGAGGCTTGTGCAATCAGGATGCCTATTTTGAGGTAGGTGCTGCCATGGCTCAGTGGCGAGAAGGGAAGCCAGCCCAGGTTTTGAACGGATGTGACATTACCAAGGTGCCGCATGAGCCAAGAGCGTGGCTCCTGCTCCCCAGCATCCCCAATGGCACGTTACACTTTCCCTCGTAGGGTGACAACCATGTTTCAAATGCTTCCACCCCAGCTGTTAAATTTCTGAAGGATTTTACTTTCACACCAGCCAAGCGAGTGGACATTCCCCTTCTAAATGGGCGACTAATTGGCGCAGGGATTCATTTGCATGAGTTTTGTGTTTTCAACAGGTGGCACTAAAGAGCCAATAAATGATTCTATTCCCAGTCTCCAGCATGCAAACTCCTGGGCAGGCACTCTTATATATGTTTATCTATTTAAATATGCCATTATAATTCCAATGTAATTAGTCATGTAATTGAATTGCATGACCACATCCATCCAAGACATTTGCATGTACAATTAATTAGGATTTATCTAAAAGCACTCTTTCTGTTCTTTGCTTCCTACAAGTTAGATTACTCATGGATGGATTAGGTGCCGATTTCATTTTGAAAATGGCAAAATACACATACCTGGAGAAAAATAATTCTGCAGAACTGGTAAGCAACAAACTGGCAAACAATTCTTTTTCTTTTCCTTTGTATTTTCATAATGCTACCAAAGACCAATGTTGTAGACCATGGCCAAGGAGGTGCTGTAGTCCTAGAGAAGTAAAAGTCTCTAGCATCTTCTTCAGACTTCTTCATTTTAGTAGAAACAGGATGTAAAAAACCAGAAAGGCTTTTCACATTCTACCAGGATTCAATGCTCTTTCAGTGTAATTTTTGCTTATAAGTTTCCAATGGCTGCAATACATTTGTTAACTTGAATTATTGGAAAATAATTGTCAGAAAAATAAACTATTAAAGACGTCCTTGGGAAACTGCCTTGATTTCATGCAGAACATTTTCATCCATTTCAAATGCAGGAGCAAATGGAGACCCATCCTGAGATGTGTTCTGCTATGACAAATGTGAACTAAAATACTATGAAAGTATGGCTCAGAAAGAAAATTGTATTTCATATGGCTCAGAAAGAAAAAAATAAGCTTTGAAGAGGTGTCCAAACTGATGACAATAAACCAAAATACCTCAGAATCATGAAGGGCAATATGACTTTGGTTTCTTAATTTTTTAACAAAGCCTTTTTTCTTCACAACATCTGTGCGTACTTCATAATAGGCTCCTACAAGACAGCAAAGTTCTTCTTTCACTTTAATTTTGTCATCCAGTTTCAGCCACTACAGGATGTACTGGGTCACTTCCAGAAGAATAAGCACATTTAAAGAAAAGCTTTGAACCCCAGCTGAGCAATCTGGAAAGAATTATAAATACAGCTGTCAAAAGCAAACAAACAAACAAACAAACCAGCCAACCAAGATAGTTCATTTTGCAACTAAATATATCATCTTTCAGTCATGGAGCCTCGAGAACAGTTTGATCCTGAAAACCATGAGGAGAGCAGAGAAAATGGTACCATGATATTCTGTGGTTACAAACAATTTCGCAAGTAGGATAGAGCACGCTATCATGGCAACACTGCAGTGTGAAAGGGAGGAGCAGGCCAGCATTCCACATTTCTGGGCAGTCTTTGAAGTGACCTTTGCTTTGCAGCTCTTTCTTTTGAACAAATTATCTCCTGTACCTCCTCTATGAGCTCTCTTAGTCCACAGCTTCTCAGAGGCCTTTTGTTCCATGAATGGCTTGTGGTGGGGGAAGCAGCAGACTGGTTTAAAATTGTTTCTCCCTGAGATCTCTCTTCTCTTTTCTTCTACTCTAAATTGCTTTTTTTTTTTTTCCCTTGCCTTTTTTTTTTTCCCTTTCTTTTATTTTTTTTTCTATGGGGTGGGTGTATTTTTATCAAGATTTTCTTCTTTTGGAAAAACCCACCCTAAACATCCAGAGAAGTAAACAGTGAGTCCCTGACTGGCACGCTGGCTTGGCTGCTGATCACATCTTTAGCAAGTATTTCTGCTCTGGGTGTTTCTCACAGTTACTGTTTTTAGTATCCTATTAGAGTTAGGACGATGGATTTTCTGCTGTCAGAGGTACCCACTGAAACAGGTTTTCTTTCATCCCAGAAAGTTAGTGGAAGGAGGTTTCTTCCTATAGTGTATAAGATATCAAAAAGTACCATTCATCTCAACCTTTAATTAAACAATGCATTTCTAATTGCAATGTGCTTCACTTCAGCGTTATCCATACTTTTATGTTTTAAGTGCTTTGTTGAACAGCATGCAAGCAGGCTCAATTCTTTGCTGAGTTGCAGATGAAAGAGCAAAAGCCAGACACGCACATGAGTGTGCAGGGTGAGTGTGTGTGTCTGTATTTAAGCTGTGACAAATGATGGACAGTACTGTGTCTGACAGATATGTATTTGAAGGATGATTATAGCTAGAGCAGAATTAGAAGAAATAGTTGAAAGGCTGGAGCAAAATGAAAAGGACTAGAAGGAAATTAAACTTCCTTAATGTCAAGGTCATTTAAAATTCAACAAGTGAGAGTTTTGTAATGTAGTGTAAGGCACAATTTTTGCATGGCCCAGAGGGTATTGAAGCACTATCCTAACAACCTGCTCTCTGTCTACTTTGTAAAACTGCCTGAGCAATGCACTGTCCTCACACCTACTGAAAATCTGCCTTTCACCATTAATTTTATAGGACATACTCATCCTTTCCAGATACCTTTTTCCCTAAATACACTGTTGTGTGTAAAAGCTACGAGCTTCATGACCTTGGTGGAAATGCTTCTTTGTGACTTTGGAGTGCACTCTGCTAGTAACCAATTCCCCTCAGAGAGTGACAGATGCAGCAGTGCTAATGACATGTAATATACTGTATGTGGCTTTAGATGCTCCATGAAAACATGAAAGGTCCAAATCACATCCATATATCAACAACCTGACAAAGCTTCCGCTCAAACAGTGGCCTATAATTCAATCTGATTAATCTGATAAATGTTTGTAAGACTGTAACAAGTAGAAAGTCAGGAAACTATACCTAAGAAACATATTTAAAAGATAGAAAATTATTTGTAATTTTTTGGAATTGAGTCCTACTTTGTTACTGACTAAAAGGACTGAAGTTCTGAGACAAACACGTAAAATTTAAATTTGTCTGAAAGAAAAATGGAAAGGTTTTACTTTGACAACAATTTGTTATCTGCCATTTAAAAGGCAAGTAAGGCAATAATTCCCCAGGTGCCGACTGGCGAGAGGTCAGATTGCTGGAAATAGAAGGATACTGAAAACCAGATGAGAAGAAGGGGAAGTCAGTAGCGTCTTTACTAAAACCTAATTAGGAAATAGCATATTTTCCTCTGCTCTGGAAAGAGCAGAAACTATCAGTGAAATATCAGCAAACAGTTTGGCATCTTCAAAGATATTAATTAAGTAAAATTTGGAAAGTGCTTTGAAGATGAAAAATGGTAGGGAGTGCTAAGTATCACTATTAGCAGGACCAATGTGTCAACTGATGTTGTCTGTCTGCATAATATTGGGTGAACACTTGGGTAATTAAGGTCAAATGAACAGCCTTGCCTGGTCAATTTATTGGGTAAAGTGGGTCTTGTTTCTGGTTGAAGCAAGATGTGGTATCTGTGTGACTCACAGACCTGGAAAGTGAACATCAGACATATTTCATGGCTTCACAAGCCACCAGTAGCAATAGCTGTTTCTTACTTTGTGGATTTGTCTTAAACTGTCCAGATAGCAGGGCAGTTTCTCATAGCATTTAGCAATTTCTAAATGAGTGATTATTAGTTTGATATCATACCTGCCTTCATTAAAGGCTTGCATGCCTTCCTGGACTAAGACAATACCTCATTCTCCAGATCTAATTTTTCCAGCTTACAAATATTTTGTACTAAAGCATTTATGGAATTAATTTGGCAGAGGTTTAAGTAGGGAAAAATTGCAATTGCTGACCAGGAGGTGTTATTCAAAGGTGTATCAAGAGCCTGGAAGTACACTTCAGACCTTGTGCTATTACTCTGGGAGAACTTTTCATAGACCAAACCAAATTTACTACAATCTCCAGGATATAGAAAAAGATACCATAAGGTTTTGCTGTACTTTTGCTTCACTAAATGAACTTTGCATAAGTAACAGTTAATTTGCTAAGTTTCAATGTTTGTTTTTACTAACCTTCTATTGGTTCTATTGGAAAAGCAAGATTAGGGGCCTATAAAATTGTCCCACACAACAGTTCAGAGACCAAGAGGAGGACTTGTATCTGAGCTTCCACTGTAAGTTGTGAGAGCCAGTAACAATAGATGATCTTATTTGTCTTAGAAGACTTTAATCACCTGAGAAGTTGTTGCAGATACTTCATTCTAGCTGTAGTTGTTTTCTTCCATCTGTATTTAGTGCCAGGACTGTGTGGACAACTTTTACTCAGTACCATCTTCTGCTTTGCTTGTGAGCAGTTTGTCTCTGGGCTGGAGACAGGGACCTCAAATTCATAAGTGAGTAGGTATTCCAGATCCTTTTTGTTAAATGTTTTTCTGGGTGGTTTTTTTTTGTTGTTTGGTTGGTTTGTGTTTTGATTTTTTGGGTTTTGTTGGTTTTTAGTTTGTTTTTTTTTATTTTTGTTTGTTTGGTTTTTTTTAATTAATGGCAAAAATCTCACATTTCATGTAGGACAGCAGCCAAGGAGCATCACTGAGGTGGATTCAGGAACAATAGTTTTACTCTTTGATAATGACCAAAAAGCTAAACCAAGCTACCTTTCAAGTGTTTTTTTTTTAAGCTAAATGCACTGTCATTCAATTAACACTGTAAAGGTGAACTGTGCATTCCTATGTTCTGTTCAGATTCAAAAGTGTTGGATGCCATGGAGCTCAGGGGAAACAAGGTTGGGACAGGCCTGTCTGTGTTATTTACGACAATTCTGCACACAAATAACATGATAATATCCCCATGGGATTATAATGCAAACTAAACTGCCTTGATACCTGGAACAGCTTTCCATTTAGCATATCTTGTTGATTGAATCCAAAGCAATTCCTCAGAGGAAAGCAAGTGCAGAACACAAGTTGTAGCCAAAGAATTACAGAGAAAACTTGTGCATCCTGAAAGAAGCCATGAGAAAGGTGGTGGGAGGCTTGTCACCCTGCTTCTTGCCTCCTTGTTCTGCTCCTGAATGGATGCACATCAGGATATTTTCCACACAAGCCAACTTCAGATACCTACACTTAAGTTCACTTGCTGAGCTCCAAAAACTTTGGCTTTCAGTCAGTATCCATATTTTGGTTTTTAGGATATCTTCCTGAGGAATCTGCCTTCACAGGAGCAGCTCCCCCTGGCTACCTGACGGGCACAGCTCTGTCAGGCAGCTCTGAGCACAGAGCTGCTCTTGGGTGCCCAGCAGAGCACAGCCCTTATCTCTGCAGTGCATAACCCTGCTCAGAGCTCATGCTACACCTCCTTCTTCATGTCCTGGAGGCTGCAGCATGTACAGAGGTAGGATTTCAGGCCTACACTTTAAGTCCTGCTCAAACTGGCATTTGGAATCTTGATGACCCTTCAGTTTTTTAAATTAAGAGTGTTGGACTTCTTTCCATCGTAGCTAAAATAATCAGCATCTGGGGTGAAGGAGAGAACCCATGCAGAATAAATAAGAATAATTAAACGGGAGGACAGAGCCGCCCACTATTAATATTTCTTATTGTCTGTGTCCTAGTCCCACAGTGAGCTGTACCCAGCAATGCAAAGGATCAGTAGCTCATTTAGCACTTGTCATACCCCAAGGATGAGTCAGTCAATGACTTAACTAATCTGGCACAATGCAATGCCAAGTTTGATCAGACTGTTTCAGTGGTTCAGCATTATAGAAAAGAACTAAAGACTAAAAGTGATGTTGACTCAGCCATTTGGTTCTTGCCAGTGAATATTAGTGATTTTTCAACTGCTTGGATTTCACTGCTAATGAAAATCCATTTAGACAAAGTAATTTGCATGCATTTCTCATTTCCATATGAGGTTTGAAACCTCTGCCACATTGCTACCAAGAGAGGCAGTTCAGAATGCAGTCATTTGCCTCTGCTTTCTTACCATACACAAATGATTTTGTCTCACATAATTGCTTGATATCAATACTCAGTGGATATATTTTGACACATGACAGAAGATAATGGAATTTCCCAGGGAGCAGGGAGAAACAGAATATTCTATTAGGAAGAAGAGGATTTTTGCATTGGATTGATTAAAAATTTTAGCTGGTACATCAAGAATGTTTCTTGATCTCCTCTGATAAATCAAAAATTGCCCAGTCATAGCAGGTAGCAAGTACCAGGCTATTAGCTCCAAGACATTAAGGAAAAATTCCAGCTGTATTGAAGTCAGTGGTAGAACACACACTGATTTGCATGAGCTGAGAATGTCAAAAGCAGTAACAGCCAAACAAGCACTTCAGCACTTAAATGAAGACTTCATGGACCATAGTGAAAAAACCCCAGGCATCCAGATGAATTTGGGCTGCAGGTATTTGTTGACATCATCAGTGCCTAAAGGTTCACTAGAAACTGGGTATTTATAGAAAAATGAAGCAGCCCTGGTTGTCTCTGTGTGGGGATGAGCTCAGCCAGGTCCCGTATCCCTCAGTCAAAAGGGATCAAACTCATGCAAATCCCAAAGAGAGCACTGGCTTAGTACACACCAGCTGGTCACACTGGGGCACTCTCTGCCTCTTCTTTTTTTAGTTATTGCTAGAAAAAAAAGTATAAAATTCAAGTCTGTGCATGCTGGAGGGTAAGAGATGGGAAATAAGCTGGACATAGCAAGTATAATGCAGTGATTGGGAGCTGCAGAGAGAGACATCAGGTTTGGTTCCTGGCCCCAGAGCTTTTCCTGGCTTTTGTATTAGATGCTAGATGAACTAAAGCATCACTCTTCACATTGAGGATAAAAAACTGAGAGCCTGAAAAGTTACAAAAACTTATGTCAGACACAATGTTAAAGCAAAATGGGCTAATGGGAACCTCAGACCCAGTATTTCTCATTGGCTGGACTTAAGTAGGGTAACATTGCCAGCATTATTGCAGTTTATTCAAAAAGATGTTTCTGAACTATTTACCTGAGATAAAGACCCCCACAGCAGAGCAGTGAGATGATAGCTGGGCACAGGGACATTTTGCAGATGTGTTCCCTTTCCTTTACAGCCTTCCCAGACAGCGATGATCTTTCACAGAGCAAGCACTCAGCTTCTACGATGATGGGCAAGGGGGAAAAGCTCCAAGATAGGGAGAATGCTGGAGGAGAAAATTCTTCCTTTTCTTTAAGTAATTACAGCCCTATCTTTATCCTGGCACTCCTTACAGAGCTTACATTTACAAAATGAAATTGCCTATGAGGCTGCACTCTTTCAGCAAGCCATTTAAAACTGCAGCTCTGAGAGGGCTCAGTGCCTGATTCTGGAGGGTGCTGGGCAAACCTAGGTGAGATTTTGAGGTTTTTACTTTGGAGTTGCAAGGGATTTGGCCAAATATATGTTTGCCCAAATTTGGGTTTGCCCAAATACATATTTCTTGTTCACTTGATAGTATTTGAAAATTGAAAATAAACACCTT
Source organism: Poecile atricapillus (assembly GCF_030490865.1). Classification (NCBI taxonomy): domain Eukaryota; kingdom Metazoa; phylum Chordata; class Aves; order Passeriformes; family Paridae; genus Poecile; species Poecile atricapillus. The sequence goes on from NC_081250.1 coordinate 8,417,514, forward strand.
TGGATTCTGAAAGATGAAAGAAAGTTAATGTAGTCTTACATTTACATGCTTCCCATGGCCACCAAACTGTTCCACTGAAAATGGTCTCTGAATATTGCCAGCAGTTTCCCACCTTACATTGAATCAGGCATTTTGAATGCAAAACATGAAGAGCAAGAGAATGAAAAGGAAAGAAGGCAGAGAAGGGAAAAAACGGAATTATTCTAAATGAGGAGTTATCAAAACAGAGGCAAAAAAAAAGAATGATCTAAATGAATAGGTCTCCGTTCTTTGTAATCTTTTATATCTATTTTACAAATCTCAGAACTTTACCCCAAAAAAATACAGTTTGAAATACTGCAGGAATTGTTCCAGTGCTACATTTTAAAAGGAATCACACAGACTGCAAAGGCTGTGGTCTTCATGAGCAAATTAGGCAGCTACAGCAGTTTAATCATGTTGGGTAGGATCCAGGCCATATATGATGATACCTAAATACGGGTTTCTGTGTCTTCACATGAATAATCTGTCTGAGCTTCTCTTGTCAGTGAAGTTCTGATATAAAGTCAAGTCAATACAAGCTAAAGAGCTGTTCAGTCACCCTGTGTCTGGGACCTACCTGGTCCTCTACAGCTCTGATGAGGATTTGGAGCTATGGCATTGGAAATTGGAAAAAGATTAGTATTAATTATTCTCAATGAAAATGTTTCATTTAGGTTTCTGGCCATCTGCAATTTTCCAGAACATGTAGGTACACAAAGAAATTAACATTTCAATTTTTGGTGTCAGTTTGAGGCAGAAAAGTACCACTGAAATATCAGAATTATTTCCAAAGCATCAACCAAAATGCCTGGCTGCTTTTGAGTCATCTGTGGGCTGCATTTGTTCTTCTTGGCAAACTTCTTATGAGATTTGAGGAATACCAGCCCAGACAACTTTAACACAGCTTCTGTTGGTTTGCTGAGGGTACAACCAGGGGGATTTGGAAGCAGCTGATTGATCTGTGGCTGAGGAAATATGTGCTAAGTTTGGCTGTGTCCATATAAACCCACTCGGAATGTCAGCCTGGGCTGCATTAATTGGTGGAGTCCATTGTGCAAGCATCTGTCCACTAGCTGGGAGAAAACACACTAAAGGTACAGATCAGTTAAGCCCCTGTGTGAAGTTCCTAATGAGAATAAAAGTGTGCAGACTATATTCCATTTCATATAATTACCAGTTATTTGAACTCTCAAGTGTTCAGTCTTTCCTTTGACTGCTTCCGTCTAAATTTAAAGACCCCTAAAACAACAAAAACCAAAAAAATTCCTTCCTTAATTTGTCCAAAATGTTTGGTCTCTACTTCAATTGCCTTTAAATCCTGTCAATTAAAATTTATAATGGAGAAAACCTGTTAATAGTGAAATGAATCCCCTTGCATTCCCAAAGTGTGCAATAAGTCTTCTCACCCAATTGTAATAAAATTTGTTGTGGCATAGTTTTTGGGATCAATACAGCAGACCACTGTCAATCAAAGAATTTTCTACTTACTTAAAAGTTAACAGACTTTTAGTGTCTTTGTGCTGCACTGAGGACAGTCTGAGTTACCACAGAAGATTAAATCTTTAATTTTACATTACTTCAGCCATCTCTATAGAACAAAGTGGGCTTTACCTGTTGAATATGAGGCTTATGTGAGCTGAAGTGCTCTTGAGACATTAAGAGGCAGTCTTGAACAGTCTCTGAGATTTAAGCTGAGGGGAATTCTAAAGGGATTACTGCAGCATTTTACATAAAACGAGAAATAAAAACAGACTTGAGCAATGCATGATCATAAACACATTCCTGCTGTGATCAAGAGTTCTGTTCCCATTGCTGTTCTAAGCCTAAAGCAGGAAGAACTGTCAAAGGGCAACCATACTTGTAAGGATTTGTACAAGTCCAATTTATAATGAAATTAAGGGGCTGAGTAATTTTGAAAGATTTGTTAAAAAGGGAGATACTTGTCATAGTCTCTCCAGCCCAGAGGTGAGAAACACAAGAATTATTGGAATACTGTTTTGCAGAGAAGGCAGGCTACTTTCCAAGAACAGACATGACTAAAAACTCATACAAAAATAAGCAATTTTAGAAAAGAATCACAACAAATTTTAACTATTGGTAACACTTTTCTAATGAAAACAGAGGCAAGCAAATTATGAAGAAATAATTCAGAAATAAAACAAATGAGTGACTTATGTCTACCCTTACATGCTTAGTTTATGAGAAAATAAGAAGCAGTGTGTTCTTTGTACCTGTGATTCACCTTTCCTTCACCTTTACCTGTGCATTGCTGTAATGGTGTAAAAATGCTTCTGTACTGAGAAAGAAATCTTTCTGTGTTTGTGTAAATGCGTGAAACAGACACATAAAACACAATATACTTAATGCTTTAATGGAGAAATTAGGATAGAGCACCAGCAACTGGCAGCAAATAGAATTAGCTCCTTGTCACACACTCACTAGCAAAGAAAGATATTTGTTCTTTGTGACTGCAGATTCTTAGGAGGTGAAAGCCGGGGCGTTGTTCCCTGTGGTGATTGTACCTTGGCAGGTATCACATCTACAGGTGCTCTTGGTCCTCAGAGAAAAAGCAGCCTGAGTGACAGGTCAGCAAATTTCCCAACACCGAGCCACAGACATCAACCATCACATGGACCTAAGCCACAAAATTGTATCCCTTACATATTTCTGAGCATGGAGAGCTTCAGAGAAGTCCCTCAGTTCAAGAGAAGCTCAAGCTTCTCTGAGTCTTCAGTTGCTTTCCTGCAAAGAAACAAGCATAGATATCAGATTGGGCATTTGGTTATGACAGACAGATATCTATTAGAGACTCCACTAAAAACACAAAACAGGTTAAATTGTGGAGAGGAGATAAATCTAAGAAATTTACTTCACAAAACTAGTCTGAGTGGAAGTTAAATTTGTCCGTCATTAGACAACATGATTATTAAATCTCAGCAAATATTTACTTGGGGAAATACCATGGAGAGATTTCCATCTCTGTTTATATGACTAAATGGTTGAAATCCCTCTGTGAAGATCTCTTCTGTTCAATTAGAAGCAGCATGAAAGGCAATAAGGATCACAGAAAAGAAGCATTTGATAATTGTCATACAATAAAATATGAAATATGAGTGGAAATCAAGCACACTTTGTGAACCATGTGTATAATTATCATAAACTTTTATGTTGTATCTCGGTCTTTATTATGGCCTCACCATATAAAATACAGATAAGCTTCAATTAGAGTAATTTAAAGACAGAAGTCTTTATACCTTTCAATGTAGCTTCTCAACTGTGCAGTATTCTACGTGGATAAATATTGCATTTAAATTATTAATACTATATGTTTATGCTATATATGGTTGTCCCAAACTATGTTCCATTTCATATCATTACCGGTTTCTTCCCTGTTCTCTGAACTCCTCTGCCTTTTCCAAGATTTCTGGTCATTTTAATCAAATGAAGGGGATGAAAATTCCAAATGGTTCCTCACAAATGTTACTGAATTATTATCTTACCTTTGAGCAATGGCTACCAAAAAGTTATTTCCTATTTCTCAAACATAGCACCTTTCAGAAAGTGCAAGGATTTACCCCTGAGGAAATGCAAACATATAAATATTCGACATCTGTAAATATTTAAAAAGAACTAGGATATTCCACAGTAGTGGGGAGAACATACCTGAAAGCTCCTGAGAGCAGTAAGCACCCATTGAATTTAGCTGGTGATTCTGACATTCTGTTGTAAAGTCATCTCACTGTGAGCTGAAGATTAGATAGCCTAGTCTGGGCTGTGTTTATTTTGTTATGTTGAAAAAGATATCTCAGTTGATTAAAATATTTTTTATAGATTAAAGACATTTTTGTCATTTTTAATGACTTACTACTAGTACTTTATAAAAAGTATTTGAGATTATGTTGACATATGCTTTAAAACAAGAAAAGCTCAAGTGGTATTTAATGGATAACTTATTACAAAGAAGGAATTCTCTAGACCTGCTTTAATTCACATTGTTTGGATGGAGCCCCTTTTTCACACGATAAACCACTATGGGTACAGCTAAGGAAGGCTTGTGTGACCAGAGAGCAAATCAAAGTCCCCTGCAAACAGGGAAGGGCTCTATTGCTGTTGTATATTCCAGGGAGATCAGAAACACCGAACTGTGTGATGTACATCATTATTGCATTCCACAGAAACCAGCCTGAGTCCCTGAGGAACCTGCTGGAGCCACATGGACATCAGCAATATCAGCCTGGTCTTCATTCCCCACCCTTGTCCTTTCAGTCAGGGACCAGAAGTGGAATCATGGCCTTGGGGAATGAAGGTCCTGCATGTGTGTGGTCTCAAGGGGCAGGACAGACAGAAAGGAGTGCTCAGAGGGTTCCTTGTACCAGAGCTGCTTCTCCCTGTCAAGGACTGCAACCACACAAATGAGCTTCTGCATGAAGTCCATGGCTGATATCTTCCTCAACACTATTTAGGTTATGTTTCACTGGGTGTTCTTGTATCTCTGGCTACATGACAGGCCCAAAATACTCTGTTTGGTGCAGCTAGGGCTCTGTTTGGGCATGTGGTAGCTGTGAGCTCTAACTCTTCAGTCTAATATGTATCCACAGACCATCTTTAAAGCTTCTAAACAGGGACATTAATTTGGTTATGGAAATTCAAAAGGAGTGATTATATTTGCATTTTTAAAAAAAAATAAGGGCCACAGCTGTTGGTGATTCTTCACTTTTAATTTATTTTAAACAATTATGATGTGTATTGATGGTTGGAGTGTCATCATGATGTGCCTCCTAATATGAGGACATTCAACAATCTGTGACTCCATGGACATCTATGACATCCCTGCACTCTTTAACACAAATCTGTGGAGTTGCTGATTCCTTTGTTGCAAACAAGCAAAGTTAAACATGATTAATTAAGAGCAATGCAAAAGTTGGCAGTGGTGACAACTACATTTCTTTGGGCTGGACAAAACTGTGTTTGGGCACATTAGGCATTCAATTAAATATTGTGCTGAGTCTCCAGAGCTTAGAAGTTTGGAACTAGAAATGTTTCAATTTCTAAACTGAGTGATTTGCACACAAAGATGAGTACCTCACTGTGGGAACACAGACTCTCTGCAGTTTGCATGTGGATACCAAGCAAAGGCAGGGTTCCTGTCTTTAGAATGGTCTGAAGCAAGTCTGAATGGACTAAGGCAGCCAGACTCAGCTCACTTTTGTGTACCACAATTAGCTCTCAGGAACTCACATTGAATGTTTTGGACACAGTAGCACTGAAAAATTCCAGTCGAGTAGGACTGAACTACAGCTTTAAACACCAAGAATACTTAAATATCCAAATCAAAATATTTTTCTAACATTTCAGTGCCAGATCTGTCTCCAAAATAAAAAGGTGCCCTCTGCCAGAGTTAGTTTAGATGAGACCTAGCTGGGAGGAATCTCAGTAGGCCTGTCATTTGGGATTTGAGTCTCACAACTGAGCACATCATACTGCAATGCAGCAACTTTAAATCAGAGCTTTCTCACAGGAACAATGCCCAGTGAAAAGCAAACAAAGCAAACTAATAAAACCTTAATCTTTTAGTACACACCTTCAATTCCAAGAGAAATGGATACAGTGAAAGCACTACTTTTTCCTCTAGTCTATTTTCATTAATGTTTAGGGGTTACTTCAAAATCATGGAGGAAACAGAAAAATGACTGAAAATTAATTTTCATTGATTCTAATATCAATCGTAATTAAAACATTAGAAAGTCGGGGTCTTAGTCAATTTTTTCTCTTTATATTTGTTTTCTTTTCTATAAGATGATTGTTTCATGAATCTGGTGGTCTTCAAAATTGACTTCATATCTTGGTTTATTTTAAATACCAGAAACTGGAACAACAGACAGGCAACTATGGCTTAAACTACAGCTGGTCAAAATCGTGTTCAAAATGTTAAATCCAAGATTCCTAGGTTCATGTATAGTCTGTTGACAAGCTGCTAAATCCTAAATTATCTAAAAAAACTTAAACTGAACCTGAACTTCATCCTGTCCTTCTGTGGCCCTAGCCACAGGATAAGCCAGAGATCCGAGAAAGCTGCAGTGATCCCTTGCTGTTATCTTGAGATGTTGGCAAATAATCTGCATAATCTGTGTGATGTGATGACCCAGTGCACATGTGGCCATGTAAAGCCAAAGCTTTACCTGTTTCTGGGATTCCTCCATGTCTTCACTCTCCAGGGGTCTTCTTTCCCCTCTCTGTTTCTGTACTTACAGGAACACTGCCCAGGTCTCCCAGCCAGAGAGGTCAGGAAGGTTTTTGGTCTCTGACACTCTCCTGTGTGGATTGTCACGAAGGGGTGTCTGATGTACCCGCTGACAAATCTTTTCTGCAGCTCACACAGAGTACATTGATCCTGTCGTCCAATGAAGCCTGTTTTCCTTTAAAAATCAGCACCAGCTCCCATCAATTTGCATTATTTCATTACTCACCACAAAGAAGGCTTCCGGCAAGGTGCTTCAACAATCACTAGATAATGGCTGAGAAGCATAAATAATCATTTGAAAACTTCTGGGACTTTAATCAGCCATCAGGCCATTTAGGCAGGATTTTAATGCTGCCTGGTAGGAAAGCGTGCATAATGGGGCCTCTTTGGAGGCATTTTTCACAACAGATTACTCAGCATATAGCAAGGGATATATTCAGAATTAAGGTGTCTGAGCCAAAAGAACTGGGCAGGAACGGGCAAGCTCTACCAATTCATGCAGATAAACTCGGTAAGCATGGCTTTGTTTGCGGACAACCTCGCAGGCATTGCTCTTGTGTCACGACAGCTTTGTTTGCACGGGAGCACCAGCCCAGAGAGCCCTGTGTCTGTGGAGAATTACCCAGCACAGAGATGAGCCCAGCAGAGCCCTGGAGGGCTGCAGGATTTAGCAGAAGGTATGGAAGGAGGTGCATTGTGCTCCCATGTGTTAGTAAAAGGCAGACAGCCTTTGCCACCTTGCAAACAGTATGGTTTACCTCTGTAAAGACACTTAAAAGTGTTCTCCTTCCCATCCAATAAAAAAAGGAAACTGAGGCAGAGATAGCTGAATTGCTGCTAGGACTCAGCACTGTTTTAGCAAACCAAGATTTTGATTCAGCTCCTCAAAACAGCTGGAAAACTCTAGCAAAGCCTCAAATATTTATTTAACCTACCTTTTAAACCCATGGGCTACACAGTCTTAAAATAATAGATTTGAACAAAATTAGTTGATTACATAAAAAAATCCATCACAAGCATCACCTTGTAGGGTGCACAGAACACTGCCAGAATGAGACAACATGCTAAAGGACAGAGAACTGGATTTACCTCTCCAAAAGGCTGTTAACAACCTCAGCCTCAGGGTCCTTTCTTGACAAAGAAATAGAACCTTAGAAGATACTTCTGGTACCTAAACAAGATAAATATATAGTTAGATAGAATAGATAGATAGATTAGATAGATAGATAGATAGATAGATAGATAGATAGATAGATAGATAGATAGATAGATAGGTATGTGTGTGAGTGAGTGAGTGAGTGAGTGCATGTGTGTGTGTGTGTGTGTGTGTGTGTGTCTCATTTTACAGTTACTTTTTAAAAGACTTTTCAGATTCTGAGTCATGGACAAGCTGTTGACAATTTTACCTTAAGAAATTTATTTTTTCCTTGCTTGCTGCACATCAGTGTCTTTCCCTGCTCTTTGATTACTCAGTTGTTCTTCACACGTCCACAGGAAGGTCTGAGACTGCCTGTTGGCTTCTCTCAGAGGAATGTCCTGAATGGAGCTTGCTGTCAACACAGCTTTCAAGACAAAGAAGGTAAATCTTTAAAAATGTAAACTGGAGCACGGTGCCTAACTCTGTTGAATTGTTAGTGGGAACAAGACACATTACTGCCCTTTGTGCTTTTAAAAATCATCCTGAGAGTTATTTATCAGATCAAGGTTTTAACACAAATAGTGTGACTCTTACCACAATCCATCCATTCAAATCATCAGGAGGGAGGAAGAGCTTGAGTTTTGCACTTGGATTATTCTCAAGAAACGTTCATGTTAAAAAAATTAGTTATGGAATCTGTGTTTAAATCTACATCCAATACTATGCAAATATTTGTGTGCTGTAATTTAACACGACATAAATCAGGGTTCTTGTCAATTAATTGTTTGATTAATCAGTGGCTTAATTTTTGCATCAGAGCAAGAGAGAGAAAAACAGCCCAAAACAGCTGTGTGACTTATTTTTGTTTTTCTCCAGACCAATTCAAAGTATTGTATAAATAACTAACTTCTACTGTGGTCAACTTCCTCAAAAGGAAAGCCAAAAAGTTTGCTTTTCCACTGTTCTTGCTTGAACCCTGGTAGATCTGGAGCTGTGAAAATCCCAGTACAAGCCTGGAAAGGCCCAGGGATGTTGAGATTTGGGCCACTGATTTGAACAAGTTAGGCCAGGTTGGGTGATTTGGCTCAGAGTACCTGCAAAACATGAGAGTTTTCAACCATTTTGAAATTACTTTTGAGCTCTCTGGCAGGATAAGCTTTTTTGTACAAGTAGGGTGGGCATTCAGAACATAAAAATCATCAGGACAATGTTTGTTTAAATTAAAGGAGGATGATGAGGATGGTGTTCTTGTCGCCAGTTGCTCTAAATGTAAGGCAAGCATACAGTTCATCAAGGACTCAGTGCTAATCAATGAATGTGCCCTTAATCTGCATTGAGGACGCTGATGGTTCTGACTCCCAGCACACACAGTGGTTGACTCACCTAGATCAGCTGTGTTCCTGCCCTGTCCCATCCAGTAAATGCCAGTCCCTTCTCACCAGCCCTGCCATCTTGGGGGCTGTGGGTCGGGCTCGACCTCACTCCCAGAGCAGGTTGGGAGTGTCTGACAAGGACAGCAAAGACAGATGTGGAAGCTCTGCTAGACTGATACAGATGAGGTAAGCAGGATTATCTGTTTCACACTTGGACTGACTTTACCTTCAGTGTCACACATGGATGCTTATCTACTGCCCATATTTGCCTTTATATGCACTTGGTGTGGCAGATGAAACAGGAGTTATAGCTATTAAAGCTGTGTGTAACCTCTCGTGTCATGGACTCAGCAGTTGCAGGTCAGTGCAAGAACAAACTTGCTGCACTGCTCCACATGATTCCCCAGTCGTGCTGGGAATCAAACAGCAGGATGAGTGTCACAGTCTGTGGGACATGTGACATAGTCCTGGGAATTTGAGTTTAGTGATCTCCCTTTCCTGTTAGAAGTGAGTGAAGTGAAAGCCTTGGAAATTTGTCAGGTGATAAAACTGAGAAGCAGACTTTGGGCTTCTAGAGGCACATGGAGTGGGGAATCAATGGTTTGTGCAGAATCACTGAAGGAGGCTCTGCAGGTTTTCTGTCTGGCTGTGCCCTGGACCCTGCACAACGAGGACAAATGCAGTATCTCTTGGCTGTGGTGTGAGGTGGGTACAAAAGCGTGGTGAAAGTCCCCTCCTGCTCAGGAATGCACTCAGGAGAGCTTGCCACATTTTACTGGGGGTTCCAGAAATAGGGGCTGTGGCAGGAGACCCTTTGGAATACAGGCCAAGAATCCCGAGCCTGGAACAGAGACTCTGGTCATCTCTTTGATCACACCGTGCACTCAAGCAGTGAGACAAGTCAAGCCCCTTCAGGGAAAAATGGCATATTTACCATATTTAAAAATAATACCTTTCAGAAATGTCATCAGCAGTTCAGAGGCTGGTTTCCTTTTTTTATATCTTTCATCTCTGCTGTCTTTCTTCTTTGCTTTCCTCTGCTTTGCCAGCACTGTTTCTACTGAAAGACTTCCAGTGATTGGACAACTTCACTTTACACTGGCAAACCCCAGAGACTGTGGTGCAAAGGAGATAAATACAAACTGCAGGTTGGTAGCTGCTTAAAAAACCCTACAGAACAGAAGTATTGACTGTTCTTTGCCAGACATTGCTCAGTCCTAGAATAGTGGTAGGAGCTCTGGGGGAAACATCACTGCATTAAAATTGTGGCAGACCAGAAGAAAAAAGATGGAAAAACACTAATTTCCTGGCAGATGTAAAAGAAGATGCAAGCTCTTGTTGCTGGAGATTCACTACGACCAATATTAAAGGTAGCACCATCGTGGAGATGCATTTAGAATAATGCAAGTTTTAATGTTTCATAAGCACTTATATGGCAGATAAGTCAGAGATGAGACAAGGGACTCATATCTGTATTCCTGGAATTCTTTTGGAAATGTGTAAGATGATGTTTTAAGGGAATATGGGTATCCAAAGCTCCTAAGTGCTGAAAATTTCAGCCCTGTATAATGCCACATACTAGAGAGGGAAAAGCAGCAGAATCACAGATTCTTTGAGGAACACAAATCTTCCTTCTGGCCTTGGAGTTTTCCATGCCCTGATGAGTTAATCAAAGCTATGTGCTTAAGCTTTGGATTAATTGTAGAAGAGAATGTTTCAGTAAATTATACTTGGCAATGCAGGTCACAGATTTCAAGCAACTCAGCAAGCACTGAAGACAACGAGAAGAAAACAGAAGAGACATCCCTTTGAATAATGTGGGAAAAAGTGGATAAATGTGCAGGTAGCAAGGTTTGTAAGAAAGCTCAGACACTGTTTTCCAGGTGTTGCTCTCGATGACAGTAATGGGGTCCCAAGGGAAGAGGCAATGTTCCTAGACATACTGGAGGACTGTTTCCTTACAAGGTTTGTTTAGCAATCAACAAGAACAGACATTGTTTTCACTGTGTCCTAGGAAGTGAGCCAGGTATAATAAATAAGTAAGGAGTTGGTAAACATCCAGGGTCTCCTGTTCACAGTATCATCAAAAAAACTCCTGAGGATATGTGCAGAAGTCAGCAGCACAGAAATATTGGCAATGTGGGAACGAAGAGCAAAGTAAAGAAAGTTGACTGATATTGCCAGAAGAAACATCTTGTAAAAGTGGAAGACATAAAAGAGAAAGTTAGAAGTGATTGCATTTCATCAAATAAAAGCAATGTTACTTTTTACATGCAACATAAGGAGCAAATTCTAAACAAATTTGTAAAGAAAAATATCGTTTCTATGCATGCAAGTTTTGGCTTGTTTACAAGCATTAGGTAAATGTGGCTATGCACCCAGAAATCAAACATAGGCTTGGGGCTAATGTACAATCTTTTTTAGGTTTCTCATATAATGACTAATGACAAGGTCAGCAGTTCAATTTGCACCAGTCTGTATTTATCATACAAGAACTGTGCAACCCTTTACCCCTGTGTGAGAAAGTAATTGCAACTTCTCACTAACCACAGCAACTGCTGATATCCTCCTTGTCTTATATACCTGGCATTTTTTCAAAGTCCTTTGAAACTGTTGGGGTCTTGCTCTGTCATGGCTATGGGATGATTTTGCAGTATGGAGGAAAGGAGCTCTCTTTTCCATATTCAATCTTGTTCCATTCAATTTGATCCTCCTTCCCTCCTGGCTGGAATGGAGTAGGTATCTGTATTAAATCTTGTCTCTTCCAGTCTGCTAGTCAACAGCCCTATTATGTTATTCTTCACCTACTTTCCCTCTAAATTAATTTCTCATCATACACGTATCAAACAAAAGTGTTCCTTGCTCCCACTCACCTTGTTTGTCTTTCTTTGAACTGCCTTATTTCTGCTGTGAATCAGTGGTGAGACAAAGAGATTTATTTCATCTGACTTTAAATATGTAGAAGTTAGACTTGATCTAGTCTCATTTAATCCTGGCACATTCTCTAGTCTATGAAGAAAAAAAAGCATCTCAAGAGGGAAACTTTTCCATATCTGTTTCAGAATGATTAGACATCTTTCTTTAGTTCTGATGTACTGAACAACTACCACTGCTGTAAATGTCTAAATGCCAATTTTCTTTTAAGGTCTAAAGACAAAGGTGAACAAAAGACTTCTTCCTCATGGGGAAACCACCCTGGACTCCCTGTATGGTCAAAGGAGATCCAGTGGCCAATGTCCATGGAAGTTTTAGCTCAACTTCTTCTCCTAATGCAAAACAGACTAGATGAGCCACGGCCATGGTTCTAACATGGAAACATCTGCTTAGGATCAACCACGACAGTGGAAGAAACAACCCACTGACAGTAGTGAGGATCTCTGACACCAGTGTAAAGAATTGAGCTAAGAAATTGCATTTGAGAGAGCACATATGTGGCAGAACAGAGCCATCAGATTTCCAATGACACTGGCCAGAAATTGTGGAGGATTCATTTAACATTTTCAACCAGTTCTGTTCTCTTGTGTCAATTTTTTTTTAACTGTTCTCTATCATTTCTTACATTTTGTTTGCTGTGGCTTTGACCCTACTCTCTACTGGAATTTTTTACTGAAAAATTCAGTCAGCCAACCAAATCTGTTTCTTTAGCTATTGCCATTAATTCAAATCCATGCAAAATGTGGCTACAGCTGCATACCATAGCCTGCTAAACAGCCATGCACAGCCTAGGGCAGACTGGCAATTTATTTGGCACCCTTAGAGAAAAAAATGGAGCACTTTTGCCATCTTTAATTGGAGGTAAGCTATTCTTTGTAGAAGCATGTACTGTAGAAGGAATGGGGAATACCATGAGTACCAGTAATACCTTGCATAACAGCAAAAAGTTAAAAGGGAACTTGTTTTTGAGGGCTCCCATAGCAATAGCCTCTGCATCACATGAGCAATCCCCTCAGCCATCTGAAAATAAACCGCGTTTAATTGACTGGATAAGCAGATCACAAACGTTAAAGCCAGGAATGCCCCTTCAACTGTAACTTTGAACTGTAACTCGCACACCCTTTGGCAAAGCCTTTACACAGAAACGTGTACATCCCTTGGCTATAACAGTAATTTTGGCTGCAACAGTAACATGTACACCCTTTGGCAAAGATCTTGAACAGAGGAGGAAAATTTTTTTTTGAGAAGTGGAGCGTTTCCCAGTTAAACCCTGGCTGTACAACACCCTCACTTTATTATTGCAAGAATATCTTTGAAAATGTCTTTCATCCCACTACAGTGAAAAAGTACTGTGCACCCTGCACACCATCAGTAAAGGAAAAAGAGGCATTTTAGGACTCTTTTTGGTTTGCAAACCAAATTCAGTTCTCAGATATGCCCATGAGGATCTATAAAAAGATCACTGAATTAATAAGAGTTATTAAATGCTTTCACATCCTTAAGCAGATCAGAATTGAACCATTAGATCACATTTATGCACAGGTACGAATTTCACTCTAAAAGGAAGTATTTATTTAAATTACCTACAGAAATTCTTTGCTTGACTCCTCTTTTACCTAAACAGAGACAATACCAAGAGGGTTTCCATGCAGCAAGCAAGCAAACCCCAGAGTAAAAGCCTCAGAAGCACAGAAACTTCTGTGCATGCTGTCACAGGCATAAATAATATCCACCACACACCTTTTGAAAGAAGAGCCACTGAAGTCATGACAAGTGATGCTAAAATCTGTGGAAAATTCGTGTTTGTGTGTGTAGGTACATGGGTGTACACAGTTGTTCATTAGAAAATGAGTACATTGTAGCCATGAGGCAGCCAATGGAACGAGCCAAAGGGCAGACTCTGACTTGGCTCAGCACTCATGAATGAAGATGAGCCAAGGAGGAGCAAAGGACATTGCCAGCAATTTGGCACAGTTTCCTGGCAGTCAGTGATCACTTCAGGTATTTTTCTTTCAAGGTGTGTACAGGCACATCCAGTGACTCACCTGTATTTATATCCAGAGAGCCAGGACGGACCCATACCTTGGCCCTGAGCTGTACCACGTCCCAGCTTTATAGCCTGTCTTGTTCCCGTAAATAGAAAGCAAGAAGGGGAGCTGCCTGTTAAACCGTCCTCTTGCAAAGGTGAAGCTTTTCAGCTGATTTAAAGACTACAGAATTGGATCTAATGCAGAATCCCTCTGCCTCTTTGAGGTGGGGAGACACTCACCTGCCAATGGGACAAGGAACTTGTCCAGCTGTCCCTACAACATCCTTGCTCCATATAACTTGCAGTGGCTTCATTTTTCTGTTGTCACAGCTTTATCAGCCAGGGAAGCGTTTTCCTATCACTGGTCATCCACAGTAAGAGCTCAGGGAGATCAAGGACCTGTCAGTCTGATTCTGCTGTGAATAGCCATGAACTTAAGCCTTGTCTCCCCTGTCTGTGCTTGCCCACTGAAATTACTGGGATTTCAGTATATTTGATATTCTCTGTTCTTCATATTCTATTCCCCATCAAAACTTCCTTGTCATTCCCTTTCCTAGACTCCCTTTCAATATAAACCTACAGAACTTCTACTGATGTAAAATAACTAACTCTCTGACTAAAGTCACCTTGCCATCTGGCACTGCAATGTGGTCAAAGTGAGATGTGGTGAGCCATTATTTTTAATTTCTGCTTTATTTTGAGACATGCTTGACTGTCATTTTCTCTTGTCATTGCTAAAGGGAAGCAGAGCTGACCAAATATGATGACAAATAGAATTGTAAAAGCCTAAGTAAAGGTATAGATTTGCTATAAGCCTTACTCAGCACACAGTGGAAAAGAACATTTTTAACTGTTGGAGTGTTAAAGATCAAGCTACATTGCAGACCCTGAAGTCAGGATACCTTTGAGTTCTCATTGGGGCATCCTAGAAGCTCTTGGGTCCCATATGTTGCCTTAAAATGAGTGTATTTATCTGAATGATTCACACAGTCTAAATCTACAGGAATTTTTTAATCATCTGGGGAAATAAATATAAAATACCATATATATTCATGGAGCAAAACAAGGTTAAAAAGAATTTCAGACCACTTCTCCCACTGAAATTTAAAAAAATCAAAAGAATTAAAGCCACCTGATAGTTCCTCTACACCAATCCCTCCAAAACCTAAAGAAATGAAACTCAGGAGTTTCATTAATAAAAAAATGAGAAATCAGATATTTTGTAAAGAAATATATTGCTATCAATTTGTATGTCTGCCCTCCATTTATTAAGGCTCAAAATCCATTGTTCAGTCTGCATATAAAGGACCACCAGGCTGGACAGGATCTACGAAAAAAGAGTCCCTTTGCATGAGTGAATCGTGTACTGGGAAAAGGTGTATACAGTTCAGAAATGCATCTGCCTGAAAACAGTGCCTGACTAATGGTGCTTGCACATTTGAATGAGGTTTGCACAGTTTGAATGAGGATAATGAGGTAGTTCTGCAACACGTGTTTACAGGTGCTTTCTCTGTAGCTTGAAAAGCAACTTGAGATAAAACACAAGGATGTCTGCTTGAAAAGGAAACAAATTGGCTTATTAACTTTGCTTTCCTGGCAGTGTTAACAGGCTGAGTAGGTTTCAAAAAAGCAAAAGGGGTTTTTTGTTTTAAATCTAAAATTGGAGTAATGAAAAGTGTGATACATCACTACATCTACATAGGGAAACATTATGAATATTTATTTATGTTTTATTTTAAATGGATATTCCCTAAAGATAAAAACATTTTTATTTGTGGTGAAAATTTAGAAGTCATTAGTCTATTCTCCTTTGAGTTTATCTGTGCTTTTGCCCATATAATTCAGGCTTTGAGGAGTTCATTTTCCAGCAGAAAAGTCAATAACTTCTGAAACTTTCCACTTTGGTAGAAAGTTAGTTTTCATTAAATAAGTTGCATGCAGATTGTCCCACTGGTGGAGATGTGCACCACATTGGCATACAGCACATAGCCCTCATGGTGATCTGTCTGCTCCTGGAATTAAATGGACATTTTCAGAGTTTCCTGCTCTGTTTACAAAGCTGAGATGGACCACGTTGTGCAAGAACATGTTTTTAGCAGGGCAGCTGATTAGCCCAGAGACATGTGCCTACAGTGAAAACATCTACATTTGAACAGCGATTTTAACTCTTGCTGCTTTCTGAAAAAAATAACTCAGCATGAAAAATTTCCTTGCAAATCTACTTCTGATTGAAAAGCAGCTTTGACACAAAATTTTAATAAGCCTAAAAAAATATTCTCCTTGCAGCAGGAGAATGCATTTTTGAACACTCAAACGTGATACTGAGTCTTCTCTGTATAAAACATTTACCTATGCAATCAGCTGAGTTTTCATCCATCTGGGCATTAGACTGAGCCTGGTTTCCATCAGCCTTGCTGGGAATTAATTCCACCTCAAATTCTTGATTAACAGATTAATTGCACATCATCTTTAAAGAAATAAATGCATTTTCCCAAATTCTTACATATAGTTTGACAGTAAAACAGAGGTCTTAGAAAATGACATCTGAGTGGGTGAGAGGAGACACATTTAGAAAGATCTGTATCATATCTTGCTTGAACTTTACACAAATGTGTGTTTTATTTACATAAATGGAATTGCTTACTGAAAACAACAATTAATGGGATGTGAATTAAAATATACACAGCATACCCAAAGCAATGTACTTTAAGGCACACTTAAAAAAAATTAAACTTTCAGAGAATGCCAGGACAAATTTTCTTTCATCTTTTATAGCTCTCCTACAAATATTCCTGTATCTAAGTGCTTTTTTATTCCTCTCAGTGAAGACGGGTCAGTATTTTCTCTTAAACTTTACAGTTTTGCATACAAAATCAGTAATTACTGTAAGTAGAAACTTGTCATAACACCTAAGAACCAAGCATTTATTTTAAAATCTAATCTTAGGATGATTGAATATTCTATTTCAAAACTAGTTTAATTTGATAATGAATACTTAGGGCTTGATCTGATTTCTTTTGCCAGTTTGATGACAGTAGCAATGCTGTATATTGGATTGCTGAACATTACAATGCCAAAATCCTGCTTTCAGTAAAAGCTTCAGTCCTCACCTGTGGAGGAAGACAATGGGCAGATATGCAGACAAAAAGTTCAAACAGGTTTTGGAAGATAAGCAATGTAATTCCTTTCCCTAAATGAAATAACCCAAAAAATTATATTATATTTACAGGGCTCATAAAAAAGTGAGATATATTTCCTTCTCATTCTTTAAATGTAAGTTATGTCTAGAAAAAAACCTGAATACCCACAAGTTCTGGAAGAGAAAAATCAGCTTTGAAGCTAACAGCATTTAGAGATGTCATTTCTTTAAAATACAATCTAAAATGGGGTTTTTTTCACTCGTTATCATAATATTTAAATAGGTGCTACTGCTGCTATAAATCTATCCTAATCATGAAATCAAAGCTCCCTTTACATATACAAGAGATCTTAAAAACTGCCTGAAAGTCTGCCAGATCTTCCCCAAAATATGTAATCTTTGTAGAGGTTATTGTCAGAGCATACTAGTGTCTTGTAAACCCAAATACACTTTCTAAATCTCAGTGGAACAGACAGAAAATATTCATCCAAGACTGTCTCACAGACCTGAGATAACTCTGTGTAAGTCACAGGTAGCTGTTAAATTCCTTAGGATGCCATCTGTCAAGTGACAGACATTGGCAGAGATCGTTTCTTTATTCAGTTTTTTTAATTCTTCCAAGAAGCTAGTTTCAATTTTTTTCCTTGGTACTTACAGGAGAGAAACAGGCTGCTGCAGATTTATGATTTGTTGTTTTTTTTTTTACACTTGGAGCTTTCTCATCATTTCCCTTCAATCTCAGTCGCTCTTGGTGGCCACACCTTGCCAGGCTGGGGATGATGGATCTGGGGGAGCACAGCACCTCTGAAGCTCCATGTGTGATGAACTACCAGTTTAACAGACCCCAACTGCACAGCTCCATGTCAAGCCTTCTCAGATCTGAGGGTAGACAAAGTGTGCAGGTGGAGGTCTTTCAATGATTGAAAGGAACAAGACAAGAATGCAGGATTTGCCATCCTTGCAGACTGGGCTCTTAGAATTGCACTAAAATATCACCATCTGCAGAAGCATAAAGTGGCTTCTTTCTATTTTGCTATACTTCAATGTTTACCATGAAAAAGACCCTGGTGACAGTGCAGAACTTTCAGTTTATTGCAAAATTTCTTCTGCCTGGGATTCCAATTTTGCAGGGCTCCCTCCAGTAGGCTCTGTTGTGTACCTGCAGTGGATTATATTTGTACAGATTAATACGGCCAAAATGAGATAAGAATTTTGTCCCTTGCCTCCAGCCTCTATCAGGCATTAACAGGCTGGATCTCACCATTGTCTGTGCAAGTAAATTAAGGTAAAATTAAATGCAGCTTGATTAACACCCATCTTATATAGTACGACGAAGGCTTTATGTGTTGTGGGGTTTTTCTGCCCACAGTACTTTGTCATAAAAAAAATGTCAAGCAGCAGTGTACTTCTAGAAATATTTTATGTATATTTGCAAAAAGAAGCTGCCAAAAAAAGTTGATTGGGCCAAACATTTGTAGACTGTTGTGACAGCCCACCCATGAGGGGAATGAAGCACCCTTAAAGGTGGTCACAGCTGTCACCAGTACCTCAAGGCCACACCAGAGAAGCAGCACCACCACAGCATGTGGGTAAAACCACCTGGGTCCAAGGACACCAGCAGGCTGAAAATGTAAGCACACACTCGAATACTTTTCTATTTAGGGATGCTTTTGTCAGACTGACCATTGAAGATCATTACAGAAGCAAGAAACAACTTTGGATAAGGAAACCTACTCATCAGAAACATCATTCTTCTGACTAACATGATTTAGACTGAAGGCCTTTGATGATGTTTGTTACAATACAGAAGGTACTTCTTTACATGACACCGGATATTGCAGGCCTTGATTGCTGTGACTGAAGGCTTTAGGCATTTTATAATGGAAGACTTACAATTTCAAAAATCCCCCAAATTATAAACAGAGTATCCTGGCTTCCACTCGTCTTTGAAGGGGGTGAAATTGTTTTGCTTGCATGAGCCACTAGGAGTAGCTCCCCTGTCAGACTTTGTTCTCATATTCACCTGTGTCTATCTGATCTCCTTTGCACGTTCATCTGTGTTTGTACAGGCTGTTTTTTGCATTGTGCTGTACCTGTGAAAGCATCTTCCCTAGCAACATCAGCATGCTCAGGAGCGCTGGCCTCTCCCCAGAGCCTGCCCAACCTCTCCATGGACTGATGAACTCAATCATTTCTGTTCTCCTTCAGGGGCCAAGCCTGTACAGCTCCATGGCACCCATGGGCTGCTCTTTTAATTCTCAGAAATAAGAATGGGAAAAGAAGTCTTTCCTCTTCAGGGACAGGAGAAAGTCTAGCATTAAGACTGTGTCTTTATTTTTTTCTCTGTCCCCTTCAGGTCAATACAAATGATTAAAAATTTCAGTTTTTCCAGTGTCTTGTTTACCCTTATTCTCTTCTTTATTCTCTCTCATTCTTTTTCTTTTACTATGTCTCATTTTCTGGTAATGAATTGATGATTCAAAAGGAAATCTTTGTAGCCTGCATGCCTATGGATGATTTATGTCCCAATCAATCAGGTAGTTTTAGTGGAATTGGGAAGTTGTTTGGATTGGGGAGTTGGATAGAGTCTGACTTGTTTAGAACTACAAAGCTGAATCCCTCAAATAAAGATGAATCTTGTGAGCCATGGAGCCCACATTTGGATCTGAATTCTCATATTGTCTCTGAGGTTTTGGGTCCCATGGGTCAGTTCATGCCTGAAATGAAACACCAGTATTTGCTACCCTTGACTCCATCCAGGCAACTTTCTTGAATCCCTATTTTTAAAGAATTTACATAAAATAACCAGCTGACTGACAGGTACTGGCAGTGGTGATGCACCAATCCTATGAGTTAACTTTCATTATATATTCTCAAAAGATGACTGCCCTGCTTTGGTCAGTCTCTTTAGTCATGCAATTAGAAAAATGAGTTCGGTTCTGGGTGCGTAACACTGTTTGGAGAAAGGGAGAGGAGCAGGAGAGCGTTCCAGGGGAAAGAGAACATATGATTAAGCACTGAAATGATTGATTTATGATAAAAGATTAAAAGAACTGAATATGTATAGCTAAAGGGAGACATGCTGAGTGCCTATGAGTAAGTGGAGGGTGTAAGCACCAGGAAAAAGACAAGGGCGTTGCAGAAGCCTATGAAGTAACATGAAGGAGAATCTGGAGCAAGGGATATGCTGCTGTCTGTCAGGAAAAATTATAGAGGGAAACTGGAGGAATGACCTCTAAGTGAGACTGCAAAACCATTGCTGCAACATATTTTGGGACAGTCACAGTCTTTGGTGTGGACATTTTGAAAATTTGACCCAAAACGTCTTCCCAGTTTTGAAGAAAAAAAAAAGAAAACCAATCTTCCCTATGGTACCAAAGAAATTGCAAATATGCTACTGTGAAAAGGCTGCAGTTGAAAGATGCCATCAGGTTAATCCCAGCTCTGTTGCTCTTGCAGAAGCCGTCATTATTCCCTTTCTATAAAAACTTGTGGGGAGACCTGAGGAGAAACAGGACAGACAAGTCTCAAACTTGGAGTGTCTAAAGTTAGCTGTTGGCTGAGAGAAGTATGCAGCTTTCTTCTAGAAATAAATTCTTCCCATTTACCATCTTGTTAGCATTTGAAAATCCAAGTACAGAGTCTGTCCAAAATGTATTTTTGCTGTTCAATACGTAATATTCTTCTGAGAAAGGATGAAGAGCTGGTACATGAAATGAGCTGCTCACCTGCTGGGCCCCAGCGGGCCTCCTCGTTTCTTTTAATTTAAAAAAAAAAATAAATAAATCCAGGAAATGAATAATTCTGTAAACAAACTTCAGTGCTACATACTTTCATATGCCAAAAAGTACTGGGCTCAAAATTAAGGTTAAAAATGAACTTCCTTGTGCCCAGGAGTGAATAGCTAAAAAGGGCACATGTATTATAAAATACGATAACATATTGTCTCTAAACTAATATTTTTTCTGTATCTTTAGGTACACAGGAATAGTAACTTGTGGTTGATCTTACTGTTTCCCAGATTAAGGGCAAATAGAACCAGGGAATGCCTTTTGTACAGTAGTTACCTAGTAAAAACTGTACTTCAACTACAAGCTACAGGTGACGTATGTAAAGCAGTAGTGAGTGAAACATTTCTGGGAAAACTGTTTACCCAAGCTGCAGAGAGAGAAGAGAGCTTATCATGTGAAAACATCTTGCTTTGATATGCTAGAATATACAAATATGGGAGGAGGTAAGGTGGGGCTAGCAAGTGATACAGAAGCTAATCTATGGCTTTAAAAAAAGAAAAAAGACAACAGCACAATGGAAAAATAGATTCAGTGCCATGTGTGATGGAGGCAAAGCTTGGCTTGTCTGTTGCTAAACCTTAATGTTCTTTTAAGGTACTTTTTATATTCCATAATAACAGGGGAGATAAGCAGCACCTACAAAGACAGGTGAAAACATCTCACTTCTCTGGCTGTGCTCTGAGCTGGCTGGACATGGGCTGGCACCAACCCAGAGCCATGTAAAGGTAACAAGACACCAGCTGAACCAGGACTGTCCAGTCCTGGCCAGAGGCACAGCTTACCCACAGCCATGTGCCCCTTACCTGTGCTCTTGTCTTTCTCTGAAATGTCCCTGTAAAGCTGCTGAGGGAATACCACTAGGCAAGAGCATGGAGAGATTTTTGTCTCCAGCCTCAGCTTCCCCAATTGTAAGAGGAAAATGGTGCCCTTGTTGCACAAGCACCTCGTGAGGCTTTTGCATCTTGTACTTGGGAAGATGTCAGAAGCTAGACTGGAGGAAACCTTTCCCAGAGATGCACAGCATCTTTTTTTCAACCACATCTATTTTTGCTTGGAACAAAAGTAAGCAAGAAAATATGAGAAGCTTATTTACAAAAATACTCATGATACAGGGCAAGATGTTCTTTATTCTCATTTTATCTATAAAAGCAGAAATTCTGTTCTCTAAGAAGTGAATTCTGAATGATACCACATGCTGGCTGGAAAACTTGTCAGCCACCCTTCCCACTCTGCACTGGCAGTGGAACTGGCACATCTGTTGGTGTTTTGGTCAAAACATTTGTCATCCATTTATTTACACAATATGAATGTGTGTTAGCTATGATTTTAGTTTGTGTCTAAAAAACAAGTGTGCAATTTGGGGTCAGCCATGAGCACAGAGGATTATGTCAAAGAAAGGAATGAAAAACCCACATGATCCTCCTCTCTAACAGGACCATGGTCACAGGGAGGTAGGTGAAGAGGCTCAGCTGGTGCAAAAGCCAACAGTGACGAGACATAAATGTATTTAACTCAAAGACTACTATCTTTTCCCAACAGTTAAAGACAGTCTTTATGTGTCAAGAGGACAATACTGGAAAATACATGATAGGACACATAAGATATGGACAGCTGCCAGGCCTCTGAACAGCTGTGTGGTGTATAAGAATTACTGCAGCTGTATTTAAACTAGAAATTAATTTTTTTTTTTTTCTTAATGTGCTTAGTCTTTTCACTTACCCAAAAGGAAACACTAGTAATTACAAAATGTTTATTTCCCCACAAGACATGCTGTTTTGTTTCTGCTGTCTGTGATCTCTGATGTTCAGGAGACATCACTGCTCATCCTGAAAACTCTGTGTGTAGAGCAGGGGAGACGTGAGACATCTTCACCTGCTTTGGTTATGGGAGCGAGGCATTCAAGCTGAGCTTTGCACCACTTCAGGAGCAACTTGAAAAGGAATAGGGAATCAGTTCTCTCCTGGTGTTTTGGAAACACTGGGAAAGAACCTGATACCAGTGTGTGTTCAGGATCCTTATGAGGCCAAGAACTTCAAGGCAGGCTCCTGCAGCATGACTGATCCGATAAGCCTGGTGGGTGTGCAGGAGGTGGAGCAGTTTTTCCCCAGCTTTGAAGGAACTTCACTCACTCTTGTGGAAATTTTGCTCAGATGAAATGATGCCAGATGTAGTTTTGCCTGTTTTCCAGCCTCACATATTCCTCTCTTATTTTTTTAAAAAGAAAAAAAAAGCATATGAAGTCAGGAGGACATCACTCATCCCGAACTTTGTCTCCCCTTCTCTATAATTCTGCATAAGTGGAACAGAAAGGTGGGAAATGTTTATGTGAGCTGTTTCTAAAGAACAAGGTAGAACAGCCCCCGTGAATTACAGAAATTATCAGCAATTTCAAATTCCTCAAGAAACATCTTGTCTTGTGAGTGGCAAGGTTGGCTGTTCACTGATTCCAGCCAGGGAATGGAGTATTAGATGTCTTCCACAGTGTGGCCAGAGGGTTGCTGGTTCCCATGCAAGTTTTTAGCTTTATTACCACTGGAGCCAAACAAGATAGGAGTAGGTACCTGTGGTTTTGGAATGAAAATTCTTGGGTACTTCCTACAAAGCCACATCTACGGCGTGTGGTTTGGCTGGCAACTGTGGATTCTGATTTGTATGCAACCCTGTGGACACTTCTAATTTAATGTTTGTATGAAAGGCTAACTCTGCGGCCACTTTTAATTAGAGGAGATTTCCGGTAAAGTTAGTCAACAGTTTTTGTTACTGGAGGGAGAGTACAGAACAACTGTTGTGAAAATAAATGGTATATTGATATATAAATGCTTTGGTGTGTTACTGCAAAAACTAATACAGAATTTTCCAATTCAGATGAATTCTCAAACTTTCTTTTTCTGTTTTTCATTTCTCTCCTGTCTTAGGGTTAGATCTACTGAAAGGGAGAGGAAGGGGGCTGGAGACATTGGAGATCCAAGTCTGCAAGACAGCACTGTCATTTCCAGGTCTCTTGAATCCATGTAAAATTTTGGTTCCATAGGATCCATAGTAAGGAGATCCCAACTTGTTACTTGCTTCTTTTGAGCACAGATCCTAACAGGTTCCAGTAGGAATTTTGTATTTTGGTTCATTTTTTCTGCCTGAAATCCTGAACACTTCTTTATATGAGGGTTGGTCCACAGAAAATAAACCGAATTCTTCACTAATGATGACATTCATATCTTGCCAATAGAGTCTGCTTCTCTTTATCATGGTGTAGTAGACCTCCATCTCTTCTGTAGAAGGGTAAATGGTCTCAAATCAGAAAGACAAATAGAAGATAAAGTGAGTCTTTGAGTTCACAATCATGTAAAAGTTTTTACAATCTAAACAAAAAAAGTCTCACTTCAGTCAGCTATGAGAAAGAGCAAAAGTAAAAAGGATTATTTACTCTGGAGTGGCACTAGGTTTTCTAGATTACAAGTACTGAAATTTTGAATAATACCTGTGAATAAAGTTTAGTGAATCAGGAAGAATGGCAAAAAAATCTTGGATATTTACATGGCTAGATATCTATAAAAGATTAAATTTCAATAAATAAAACAATTTTTCTTTTGATAATTTCAAGTGCTTTGTTATGGCTCTAATAACTTTTTTTTTTCCTCCCTACTGTAATTAGCTGATCTTAAAGACATGCAAACAAGCTGCCACAAGTGTTTGGCTACTTAGCAATAGCTGTGCACCTTCTTACCCATCAGTAAATGTAAGATCATTTATTTCCAAAAGGGGGAATTCAGAAGAGGGATAGGCAACCTCAAATTACCACACATTTATAACCATGTACAAGTCTCCCCACAGGCAGTTACCACAGATGAGCTAAATTACCGCAAATTCAGGCTCCAGCTTACATCATTTTAACCGTATTATGTGCCTATCTTTACATTTTAAAAACATCATTTCTACCCAGAAGACATCCAATTCATATATTGTGATGTTAAACTGAATTTTTTTGACAGATGGAAACAAAAAAAATGCCTTTTTTTTGTGAAAGTAAGAAATATGTGGATTCCACTCCTTTTGTCAAGAAAGTTTTTTCTTCAATCAGTCTTTTATATCTTACCGGCATTTTTTCCCCAAAACCAATTCTTTACAATCTCAGCATGAAATATCTTTTTCCTGTTGAAGTCAATGGAAGAATACAGTTTGATTTTCATCAGGAATTCCTGTCAGTTCCTGAAAATTTAGATTTTCTCATTCTTCTCCCTATAAAACTCATTCTACAGTTTAAGGTATTCATTTCCTAGTGCACACCTAGAGACCAAACCTCACAAGTGAGGAGCATGAGTTCAGTTAAGGCTGCACATTGTCAGTTTTGTTTTGTAAGCCATGTCATCTACATCTGATTTTTTAAATTTCTTCCTAGCTATGTTAAAGCATTTGGCTGCAAATCCATCCCTCAGTTGGGGAGTTTCTGCAGGACACTCTCTGCTGGAAGGAAATCACTCCACCAGGACAATTAAGGCAGTTCACACCTTAAACTGCTAGGAAATGAACAATGGGTTTTCACAGTCCTTCTCTAAAAAGGGGTTGACACTGCTCACCTGACACACAGACCTCAGCAGCAGGTAACCTCTCCTCCCTGTGCTAAACACTGGACAGCAGATGGACAGGCTCTGCCTGGTTGTTACTGGTGCCCCCATGATGAAAACCAGGTCTGAACATCATTCTTCACCAAGTTACTTCCCCACACACCACACGACAGTGAATTCCTTTTATCACCTCAATTAAATGATCTGTTGATCAATATATTCAAGATTCTGATCTATCTGGGAACTCTTCAGTTCTAGTGTCCACATTCAGTGTTTATTGTGGGAGCCATCTCCAAAGTTCTTTCCTACTGCTTATTTTTTCATTCCCAAGAGAGACAAAGTGTGTTTTTTAAACAGGAGACAAATCCTGTTTAATTCCCAAAGTCATTCAGGCTGGGTAGGAGCTCGAGAGGGCTCTGACCCAGCCACTGCTCAGAGGAGATCGAGTGCAGCATTCAGACCTGCAGAGAGCTGGGTGAATTCAGGGACTTGAAGTGAAAGTTATGAAATTGAGGAAGCTTTGGGCATTTACTATCATCTCCATATAGTCATCACTTGGCTAATGGCATTTTTAAAAGTATACAGGCTCATGAATCATAGATAATGTACCTGTGTACTTGCCCAGCTGGTCGTTACTTTGATTCACTTTAATAACCCATTTTTGCTCCGGTTTTTGTATTTTACTCTTCACCTGCTGTCTCCCTCACATACATGGAAAGAAAGAAATGAATTAAGTAGAATCAGTCTGTGCAATCACAGCTGAAGCCTCCTGAGCTGAAAAATGACTCACATTTATCTGCTGGCATCTCTCCTCACAATCTCCTGCAGCAACTTCTCTCAAATTCTCTACTAATTGAGCCATTTTCTGAATTCTGACAGTGAATGGGACGTAGTGAGACAGAGACCAGCTAGCATATGAAATTTTTCATTAGCAGGAATGGCAGTTTTCCTGGAAGATTTTTGATAAAGGTACATTGAAAGTGCAGTTGGAGAAGTGCAATTTACTGCAATCCTGCTTTAAGCACTGACCTTCATGCTACTCAGTACTAAGCCAAGAAGCAAAGATGTTAAAATACAATGGAGGGCTTAAATAGAAGTGACTGTAATTAAAAATATATACTGGATTTGGGAAATGCCTGAGTATGCTTTTAATAAAAACATTATTGTGTTGCTGATATTAAGATTTAAATCCCTCAGAAAATCACAGAAATTCTCTAGACAGCTAAAATGACATGTTCTTCTCTTCTTGCATTATGTTTCCAGCTGCATTGTGCTTTCCATTTTGTTTTTGAAAATAGCTTAATTGCACAATCCCATTTTTTTATGGTATATGAGTATGGAGCTGCAGGTGCTCATCAAAAACTCTGTCACTAAGAGCTCCCCTGACCTACTAAAAACACATGAAGCATAAATTCAGGTATGGCAAAGCTGTTTTATACTTGTGGGCAGAGAATACCTCCCTGACAGCTAAAAGACTCCAATAGTGCCAGATGACAGCCTGTATCCTTTCTGCTTGAAGAAAAATTGCAGTACAGTAAGTGTGAAAATCAAACTGAACTGAAGAAGAACATAAAA
Source organism: Poecile atricapillus (assembly GCF_030490865.1). Taxonomy (NCBI): domain Eukaryota; kingdom Metazoa; phylum Chordata; class Aves; order Passeriformes; family Paridae; genus Poecile; species Poecile atricapillus. The sequence continues at coordinate 8,444,314 of NC_081250.1, forward strand.
ATCATTCTGCTGGGTTAAAGGAAATGTCTGCTGTGCCCAACACTGTGCTGGTGTCATTAGCTGGTTGTAGGTGCCAGCAGAAAGCAAATGAGAAGAGCAGTGCCTACTCCTGAGCTGTGCACTCCTGGCTCTGCCAGTCTGCAGGTTAGAGGATTCCTGGGACAGAGGATTCAGCTGTTTCTCAGTGTTTGGTGGACTTGGTTTATGGCCGTTGTTTCATCTGTTTTATACATTTTGCATCCAGAAAGTCCCACAGCAGCAAGTTCCACAGTGTAACCTGGTAAGTGAAAAAACCTTCATTTTACTTGCTTTGAATGTACTCTGGGTCCATCAAATTCTGTTTTATCAGTAAAGATATTTACTTTTCTCATGCAAAATTTAAGGGTTGTATGGATTTCATGATTGGATTTGATGTTCTTAAAGGTCTTATCCTTAGGATTTAAATGATCCTATGAAACTTCTTCTTTTCTTCTTGGTATAGGCAAAAAAGCTCCTACTCAAGCCTACTGCCATGGGTTTTCTGGACAAATGTGTTTATATACTTTTTAACAAGAGATTTTTTTTTTCCCCCTTTGATTTCACCATTATGATTTAGAAGAAAGGAAAAAACCAATGGAGGTAAAGTCAGAGGAAAAGGTGGACTGAGTTTATTTAAACTCTCATCAGCTTTCTGTGCTTATCTGATCCATATCTGTGATCATACTGCAATTTATCCCACAGTAGCTGCAAGGGATATTTTCCACATCACTTGTAATACTGAAGGAAAAAGTCCTGACTTGCTTTGAAACATACTCCACCTTTCTTTTTATGACTCTGTACGTATACTCACACAGTTTACACACACTCCTAAACTGAAAAATAGATTTTTTCCTCTTTCATCACAGCCTTGACAGTGATGTGTTAGTTTTATATACTTGAGTCTCTAGTTTTGCAATTGAATCTCATAGTGGAGATGGTCTTGGATTCTGCAGGTGGATGGGTTTTGAATTGGCTGGACCCATGCTTTTATTCTTGCACAGTGACACAATTACTTGTAGGGGAATCTGTTGGGTGTACAGCCAAAACTTTCCTTGGTCTGTGAAGCCTCCTCAGGTGTTGCCTTTTGCTGCTTCCTCATGTCTGGAGCCATCCTTTTCTCCACACAAACTCCTGGTGAGCGTTTTTCCTTCCACACAAACAAAAAAGATGGAAGATTGCCATGTGGGAATGCCACATTGTGATACCATAGAGGATTAGGGACACTCAGCTGCAAGGAGGATAAACTTATAGCTCTAAAAAAAACTGCTGCGTTTTTCCAGATTAGCAGACTGAGGTTTGCAAGTTTAATGTTGTTTTCTTTCTGTTCTTCTGAAATTATGGCCTTTCTTTTAGAATATTGCATACCTGCATAATTTCTTCCTGTAGAGAGAAATATTTTAGTATCTATTTGGAGGTAAATGAAAGAAAAACCCTGTGATTACCTGAGATGTTTGGAGAAGCTCTCCGGTTACATTTGAGGATTTGGTTTGTACTTGATTTCATCTGTCACTGATGTATACAGATAATTAACAGTGGGGCTAGAGACCCCTTGGTCCTCCAAACCCACAGCCCTCAGAAGACTGTTCAAGCTGTCCCTTGTCAACTACACACAGAATATTTAGATTGAATAGAGCTGTAGATCTCAGCTGCTCAATGGTGTCCACACATCTTCCCAGTAGCCGGGCACTTTGGACTTTTTCCTCAGGATATTCCCCTCTGAAGGATCACAAAAATGGGCCCCAACCATCTCCCACCAGCAGCAGGGCCCGTGCTGATGTCTCCAGACCTTGGGACCTGGGTAAGATCCCAGCTGCAGCTGTGTGACAGGTTTGTCTTTACATGGTGGTGGCAGACATCTGCATCTCTGGGGCTATTCTGAGGGACACCTCAGCATGAAGAATGAGATTTTCTGCTTGGAAATGTGTTTTCAACAGCAGGTACTACTTAAAACCTCAACCTATTGCTGTTGGTACGCAGCAGAGGGGAAGGGCTTTCTGCTACCCCATGTGCTGTGCAGAAAGCTTGGTACTGCAAATTGAGTTTTTGCTGGTGAGAGCAACGTTCTCTGCTAATACATTATGCAACAGCCCTCATCTCACTTAGGCAAAAACATTATCAGCTGCACTGATGGCTGGATATTTTCTCCAGACATCAAAACCAAAACCAACATATGTATATAACATGATTTTAAAGGCCTCAAAGCATTTAAGATAGGATAAATGAATTAAAGATTGCATTATTAGCCTGTGGTGGACTGCAGTTGTCAAAATTGGTTGAATATCCAAATTAAGTTGAAGCTAATCCCTGCACAAGCCCATAAAAACCTGTTCCCAACAGGCCTTCACAATAAATTCTTTGCACAAGGAAATATGACTTGAATTGTTTTAAAGCAATAATGTTTAGGTAAGTAAAAAAAAAGTTTCCTACTGCGAGATATTTTATTAACAAAATTAAATATAAAACCGTATTATTAAATTCTGTCAAAAAGGTATTAATCTTGTTACTCTGGCATTGGTACCTCAGTTCTCCATAATTATGGATTAAGACTTTAAGACAAAAACAAAGTGTGGAAGGTGGTTTTCACAGCTCCTGAAAAAGAAAATAAAACTTGAAAGTTTAAATATTTAGACTTGCAATATGCCATTCTAGTATTGGTGGTATTATTATTATTAGTAGTAGTAGTAGTAGTAGCAGTAGTAGTAGTAGTAATAATAATATTATTAATAATAATAATAAAATAATAATAACGTATTTTTTGCTGCCTTTATGATCAGCATTGTGTAAAGCTCACTGTGCTAAAGTGCACAAGTGAATTCATGAACTGTGGAATCAACCCCACAGTATTTGGTAGTATGAGATGGCCCAACACAGAGATATCTGTGTGTGCTGAGGTTAAGCAAAACTCCCCCATTAATTTCAGTAGCTGGTATGTGGCTGCCCAAGGGCTTTTGGTCACAATGTAGGAAAAAAAAATATAATCACCTGTTTTAGAAGGAGAGGATGTGGAATAGTAAAGTCTGCTTATCCCAGAAAAATGTGCAAGGAAAAGATACGATTTTTGAAGACCACAACATTGGTCTCAGAAAATGCTCTGGTGCACACAAGAACTGCAGTAACATAATGGAGAATAAACTCCATCATTTCCACAAACTCCAGTTATCTGGGATGGAAGGAGAATTGAAAAATTATAAGAGATGCCCTAGATAGAACCAAAGGTTTTAAGACCTCTGCAGAGGATTTTTATTATTTTTTTCCCCCATGGTTAACTGTTCCTCATGATCTTTTTGAAGTTCCCCACTACAACTAGTAAAGCATTCAGATAGTTTTGTACTTTTCCTAATTGGATTATCTCTGAATGAATGCCGTAGGTAAATCTGCTACTACAAGGACATCATAAGTCTTTCAATCCTCCCTGTGAGTATTGTCATTGCATCAAAACCCTAGAAATCAGTCAGAAATTTTTGCTATAATCCCATCTCTTATTCAGATTAATTGCTGGTAGTGTGACATGCTTGGGTTTTATTACAGTTTTTGTATACTGTGAAGCACATCCAGGCAATCATTCTGCATGGGACAAAACCCAATCACATTTTTATGTCTGATATCTACTTTATGTGGGTGATTCACCAAGACACAAACAAAATAAACACAGCAAATAACCTGGACTTTTCAGTTATTTTTCCTTCCAGCATTATAGAAGACTAAATTTGTTTTAGAGCCTGTCACATTCAAGTCATAGTTCTGTAATTCATTCAAAATGGCAGCTTTCTGGTGGTGGTTAATTAGTCTAGGTAGAATGATTTTGTTTAATCATTTACATAGAGAGTATATGACCACAATACACATTTTTAGACACAGGATTGACAGGGATACATGCTTTTAACCTCTTTATATAGGGCAATAATTACCTTTTCAATCCACCTGGTCACTCTTGATCACTCCTCATCCTATATGGGAAGACCTCCTGCACTGCACTTGATATTGAATGTACTGTTTGCACAACCAGAGAAATACAGAAGATCATGCACAGTGAGATGGGAACACCACAATTAATATGAATTCTGCAGGGATTCACAAGGTTTTAAATATATCTTCACATTACATCACTAATACCTGATGGTTTTGAAGCATTTGGAAACTTCTACTCAATAACACACAGATGCAGAAGTCTGTATAAATATGTAAATGTCTGAATTATCATTACTTTTTTTTCCCCAAAACTAAGATTCAGGTACCATTCATTTCCAAAACTGTTCCACATAAGCACACAAATATTGGGAGAATGCATACTGCAATTTGAGTAAAAGAAATTATTTTCATTAAAAACCTTTTTTGTACCTCTTATGAGAACAGTTATGGTTCTTCAGAGACCATAAAATCTGAGGATATTAAAGTTCAACACAAAAAATTCAGGAACCTATTCCATTCTCACAGGGATCTTGGAGAAGTTTAGGGTATGGTCTTCTCCACAATCAGGCCCTGGGTCAACTGCAGCCTTTCCATCCAGGGGTGACTGGTTCTAATGTACAATTTATTGTTTCTTCTTGTTGTTTACTTCAAATCTGAGGCACCACTCTGCTATCCTCATCATTTAGATAAAAAAAAATAAATCATTTGTACTCAATGAGGTAGATTTCAGAGGGGACAAGGAATGATTTGAGTGTTGAATAATCTGTGAAATTCTTTGCCTTTGATGTCTCCAAAGGAGAAGCATTGGATTTTTTTATAAAAAATGTATCTCTGGATGCTGTATACCGAGCGAGGACTATGTGGGAAATGATTTAAAATTTATCTACTTTGCCTCAGTTCAGAGACACAATTTCATATTATCAGATCAAGACACAGTTCAGCATTTATTTTTATTTATTGAAAATGAAGCCAAAGGTTGTTTGGCTTTATTCACATTTGTTTGGCTTTCTTCCTTGGGGAAAAAAAAAATTGTACTGAAAAAAAATTTGAAAGAAATGTTTTTTTTCTTGTGGCCATTACATCACCTCACATTTTGGTAGTCATTCAGAGTGCCTAGAAATCTGTCAGTGTCTCAACAGGAAAAAGGGAGGTGACTCTGGCAAATTTAAGCAATATCTTTTATTGAAATTATTTCAGTGGAAACAACTGAATGTGACAGTATCTTAAAAAATAAATTAAATGGCTCCAAAATCAGAAGGTGCTGAAAGCCAACCAGATTCCTGAAGAAAAGGACACTCTGAGTGTCATGTACAATAATTTCATGTCTTGAAGACCAAAGAGAAGAATGAGATGCGTTCAAAGCAGTCACCTGGCTACAGGTTCACCAGCTTTGGGCCTTCTAAAATAACTCAGAGTACCAAACACCTGACAGTGGGGAGAAAAGAAGGGGGAAAAAAAACCTTCAAATATTCAAATCTTTCCTTTAGAACATTTTGTTGAAATTTTACTCTTGAGCCATTGGTCATTAATTCACTATAAAACATGTTTGCCTCTGTGCCACCTTCTTTTAAAATGCTCCAGTATTTAGCAGATGGAAACTGAGTGGCTGTGGCAACTTGCAATTATCTCCCTGCTCCATTAATGCATTTGCTTACACAGAGAGAGGACCTGAGAGAAGGGAGAGGTGGAGCAGGCTGTAGATATTTATGTTTTTGAAAGTCCAAACTCTCAAAAATAGCTGTTTTGAAAGTTATGACAGGAAGAATATATGTTACTTATGGCTAGAATTTAGGAAAATAAGTATTGTCTAAATGCTCAGTTATTGTGCGTATTTATTTTTGTGTGAGCTCCTTTTTAATTTTGCATTTAAAATTTGAGGAAAGCTAAGCTTCTGTACTGGAAAACAATTCAAAAATTGTTTAGGGCAAAGCTATTTTCTGAATTCCCAAGGAGCATGAGAAGTGTTTGGATTTAGATTTGCAACCAGTGCTCACCAGTTTACATTTACAGTGTCAAAAGACCTTAATAGAATTTTCCATCTCCACACATCATCCTTACCTTCATCATAACCTCATCTCCCCATCTTTGTCTCTCAATTTCCACAACTGCATCTTCTTGGTTTTGTGTTCCAGTCACTCCAGGTCATTTTATGTTTTCTTGTTCTTGGATTTTGCATCGTTAGGAGTTCTCCCACCTTACTGGGCTTTCGTTTTCCAGACCACTGAGACAGAAAATCACAAGAGTCACTGGCCGTGCTCTCCTGCATGGTCTGTGCTTCCAGGCTGGGTGTCTGGGTCCTCAGTCACAGCCTCTGTCTCTCCCCAGGAAGGACTAGATGGACACAAGCACATGGCTGAACCCAGGAACACTTCAAGCACCAAAACTTGCTGATCCATACTGACAATAACCATTAAATCACAGAAAACTTAATGTTGGGAGGAACCCCTGCAGTCACCCTGCCCAGCCTCTGCTCAGCTTACAGGTATGGTTTCATCTTAAGATAATGCACATTTTCCAGTTTCTGGGCATGACTTGTGGACCAGAAACTGGATCCTATAAGGGTTTTGCAGGTGGTCACCCTGCTTTGCAGGCCAAGGGAAATTAACTGTGAATATGGGCTCCTTCATGCCAGGGCAACTCCTAGTTAAAGGTTTGTGTCAGGCCCACTTAAGTGATTACTATGAAAGCAACCTCTGTTAACTCTGTTGACACCCTGGTTTTGCTGTCTATGAAAATAAGTTGCTTAATGTCAGTGCTGGCTTTGCAGTATGACATCACCAGACACCCTGACATCCTCCACATTGCTTTGTGAGACCCTGGGATGATCCCTGACTTAAAAAATGAAACTCCTTCATCTGGGTTTAGACTATCCAGTACATTGCCTTCCTCAGAGGAGAACGGAAAGCGGAATGATTTCACCTCAGGACCACATCAGTGTTCCCTGTGCCCGTGCTTCTGTTAAACCAGTCACCAGATTTGGGATGGGGAAGGGATTTCTCTGTTCCCTAGGCAGAGCTGGCAAGGACTGCCAGGGGTTTGGGTGGTGTCCTCCCCAGTGCAGGCTGTGGTCATCCAAATCACCAGGCTGATTTAAGCCCTAAGCCACATTTTCTCTGATCCATCTTAACAGCATCAATCTTTGTGGCATGGATAATCCTTTAACTGGCTTTAGGTGGTTAACAAGTGATTTTATCTGTGCATGCAAAGCCAAGAGGCAAACCACATTGTGGCCTGGATTCAGCACCCAGGTTGGTCCGTGTATTCCTCTTTCTGCTCCCCAGGAACCCTAACTCTCTGTTGTTACCAGCAGAAATTAAATTATAAACTCTTCAGGGCAGCTGCTACATCTTTGCTTATTCTTAGAAATTCTATACTTATATTTAACCCTCCATGTGATATTTTCTAATAGCAAAAGGCTTAACTTTGCCTATGGAAAATTTCTTGTGATTTGTGTTTTGTTGTCTTTCTAGGGAAAGTCTTTCCTTTTCAGCAGTGACAATGTTTCCTTTAATACATTTTTCCTTGAGAATGTTTCTTGGAGAGAAAGTGTAATTTCTCATGAAGAATATTTTCAACTGGAAAAGTCTGAATAACTGTAATTAATAAAAAATTTAGACACAAATGAGAACAAGAATGAAGAGTGACATTTCAGCAGAAACCTTCAACTCTTTGGTCTTCTGCATCAAAATCAAAAATCTGAACAATTCTGAACTTTGGGAAAAGAAAGTCAGCAATACATTTCTTGCAGCAGACAGATACATTTCTCCCAGCAGTGATGCTATTAGCAATTGCCACTATGAGAAGCAAGTGTATCGGCTTTTTTTTTTTCCTGTAGTGTTTGCCATGATAATTTCTAGAAACGGGTCTAGGTAGCAAAACATGGCTGGATAATGCCAGGTTAATTACAGTATTGCTGAGTGTTGTACCATGTAGGAATGCCCAGCTGGCTTTCAACAGCCTGTAAAAGATTAAAAACACATAAGGCATCATGATGCGCTGGCACAGCTTGGCTGCTTTGAATAGAGAGAATCATTTGGGTTGAATTTGGGTGTCACTGCATGAAATTGCGTAATGCAGTGCACAAGCAAACCCTGGGAGTTTGAGTGGCCTAGTTAGTGGTACAGTGATACCAGCAGAGTTATGCAAGCAAAGTGGGAGTGCAGAGAGCTCCTGCAGTGCCATTTCTCCTGGAGCAGGGGGATGCTCCTGCCCATGGACAACCTGTCCTCCTAGAAGCACATTAACAAAATGTGCGGTCAGCGCATCCCCGTGCAGGATGGCAGCTGAAGTGGTGCTGCCTGGTTTTAGGAACTTTCCATCTTAAACAGGAGTGGTGAGGTGGATCTGAACCCTCTGGCTTCAAGCTGAATATCCTTGGGATTCGTGTCATCCCCTCCCATCATGTCAGCACAAGCACCTGTGCCCCTCTGCTAGGCAATTTCCCTCTCTGAAAACTCTTTTTTGTAAAGTGACAGTTCTTCTGTGCTTGCACCTTTTGCCCTTACATATTCACCATATTCCTTTTCACAAAGCATTCAACACCTTGGGCATAATGAATTTAACCCATCTACTCTAAATAAAATTGGCTGCATTGTCAATGTATTTTTCCTTTCTTCCTGGAGTCAAGCAATTTTTATGAAATTGAGAATTGTTATTTATTTCTAAAAGGACTGTCCTTGAAATTACTTTAAGAATCCATTTCTGTGATTTGAACTTATCTTAAATATCCTAGGAACTGTCAACCAAAGTCATCAAATCTGTCACTTACAGTATTTTTTTCCATTCTGTTAAAAAATAATGAATTACTGTTTGTCTTTCATAGTCCTGGCTATTTTCAGGTTGTCATTTGCTGATGACTGTTTTATTTATTTAAAATCTATCATTTCTTTCCCCTGTCTGCATTAGTTCTCTTATTTTTGACATTTTAGACATCTGGTTATATGTGTGGTAACATTTTTAGTTAAGATTTCATAACATAATTTTGTTCCACAGGCTTTACTGAGCTTTGAAATCAACTGCAGTGAAAGTGGAATCCAGCAGGCACTGAGTGGTATTTTCCACAGTGGGTGACTTCAGGTCCAATATGTTCTTTTTGATCATAAACATGGCTCAATCCTAAAAATGTTTATAAACATTTGCTTACAAAGCATAAACGCTGCTGGGACTGGGAGAAATCCTTAACCCATTGAAGTGAATGGGAATTCAGAGAAATGTTCATTAATCCTTTGGGGGGCTTTAAAACACCCAAGGCTAATCTGTAAGTGTATCTCTCTTTGGTAGATTAATTTTGCTTTTTCAGATGTCTCTACCTTGACAGTGCTTTATAAAATAGTTTCATTGCATTGACTCACAGCACAGAATTTATAGCATATATAGAATACAAAAAGTATTTATGCAGAAAATGTACAGTTGTAGAAAATGCCTTAAATTTTATAAACTATTCATCCTCTGGTACACAAACTACACCAGGAGATACTGGTCTTTGGAGCTGGGCCACCCCACTGTGAACAATGGAAGACAATACTTAATGCTCAGATTATATTAAAAATACCTATAATAAATCAAATATTTTTAAAAAACCCAAACAAACAACCCTATCCTATGAGACAGCTCCGGCATTCAAATCTCTTCCAGATAAAAACTCAGAATCATACTCACTTGGTTATAAAATTTCCTGAGTTTTCATTACTTACTGGTACTCTTGTGCTTGGGCTTTCCTTCATAACCTCATGAAGTATCCTGGACTTCCATCAGCCAGCTGGAGAAAAATGCCAATCCAGATATTGCTAGGAAGAGAAGGCCATGAAAGATCTTTGGGGTCTGGTCCAAATCTCACATACACCTCCAATGTAGTCCAAAAGAGAGATAATTCAACATTGACTTGAACAGCCTTTTCTTACTCTTGGTCTAACAGCATCATAGTCATCTTGCTCTAATTACAAGGCATTTAATTACCTCCTTAGATTAGGTATTTACCATGTTACATATCTACAAGGGACCATCTCATAAGGCGACACTCAGTGAGAGGGTTTCAGCTGTCCTTTTGTCCTTCTTCTGCAGATATTTTCCATCTATCAAATTGAAATACTTTTTTTATTTTGACTTGCCTCTGGGTCCAACTGAGTCCAATAGAACATGATACTGAAAGATTGTTTTATGGTCAAATAAAGGTCCCTTATCCCTAAATCTGATGCAGGAAGATAGTTGTTCCTTGGGTGGTTGAAGTGATACACAAGTTGCTATGCCTGTTGTTTGCATGGACACAGCTGGGTTTAGGCAGCCTGACATACACCTCAGCACTCCATTTCCCAAACAAAAGCCTGGCCACAGCACACTATTGATCCATGCTTGTTTCCTATGGAAAACAGACACAGAGCATGCAGGGGGATGTGCCAGGGTATTAGTCCAACAGGCAGTCCAGGGGCACCCAGAACATGCATCCAGGATAAAAGCCAGGAGGAACAGTCCTGCAAATTCAAAGCTAGCGCTTACCCTTCCTACCAGGACCCTTGCACCCCTCTTGGCACAATTACTTGATAAGGTTCTGTTCAGTCACATGATTAATTCTCTAGATCTTTAGGATAATGGATCAACAGCTGAAAAACTGCTGCAGCAGTAGCTCTGTCCTTCTGAGTGATTCATGTAAATTCCTCCAAATCTGGTATGAGCAGCTGAAAAACAAATCTTCTGCTTATGTGCTATGAAACAGCAGAAGTTGTAAGTTAAAGCTTTCAAGACACCCAAGTGACTGGGTTTAGAAAACCTTGCTGAGAAAACTTATAGATATACTATGGATTTTTATCCATACACAGGCATTAATATGTATGCTCAATTCCACAGCTTTATTCTTCATGGAGTTTCTGCTCACCTGGGATATGTTGCTGGCTGCACTTATTTTGTAAGTTATACTTAAAACTAAGCATAAGAGACAAACCATGAGAGATAGGAAAAAGCAAGGGTGGATTTCCATGTTCATTCAGCCAATCAGCTTTTTAAGAAAATATCTTTAATACATGACAAACATACAGTTTGTTAGTTTTCCCCACAGATTACTCAGAGCACATGGACTTTAATCTGATTTGACAGCCTTGTGATATTTTCTGCCATTCTTGTTCTTAGCAAAGTGCTCTAAAAATGCATCCATAATTTATTTATGGGACCTTCTTTAACCCTTGAGTAACAAGAATGTACACCATACCTTTCATCCTTGAACTGTCAGTGCTGATTGTGCAAAGTGCCATCAGACACCTCTGAGGTGAAGCAGCCGAGCAATACTTTTTCTTTCTAAAACAATAAATAGTGAAGAAGGCATTGTTTTCTTGACAATGTTGAAGAAGAACTATCAGAACCTTCTACCACATTACCTCTCCACAGAAAAATTCACTAGCATCATGAAGACACACAGCTATTAATAATTTTGTGAGATTCTTTAATTTCTAACAAAGGAAAATCCCAGGACAATCTATTTTTATCTGTACCAAGAGCTATTTTTTCCCACTAAAAACATACTGAACTCCTTTTAACATGAATATACCATTACAAATTCAATTCAGAAAGCTCTTCATAATGGGCACACTTCATATCTCTTGCAGAGCTCTTTACTTCTCCTGTATTTTATTTGCCTCACACTATATTTAGAGTTGCTGTAATTATTTAATATCAAGTCTTCCATTTCTGTGATGCCAGAAGCGACTGTTTGCTCTAAGTAGTTTTATTACTGAACCAGATGAAGTGGTAGTACAAGAAGTAGCCCCAACTTTGATGCATTTATTCTGGATTTGGCCTCTCCATCTTTTATATAATGATAGGGTATTTTCCCTTCCCTTTGGATTGAGAAACACTAGCAGATGAACACTGTGTCCTACATTCCTGTTTGTGCTACGTTCCCACCCCAGTGTTGGGTGGAGTTTTAATGCAAGCTTACATTTCATAGACCCACAAAACTGTTGAGGTTTGAAGGGATCTTTGTAAATTATCTAATCCAACCTCCTCCTTCAAGTTCAGTTAGATCAGGTTGCTCAGGGCTAGGTCCAGTCAAGTTGTGAATACATCCAAAGGTGCAGACCCTGAACCCTGGTGCTGAGCCCTCTTCTAGAGTTTGAATTGAATAGTCACTGCCTTTACCCTGGGTATTTTTTACCTACTATCTAGTCAGAATTTCCCCTATTGCAGTCTGTGTTCATTGCCTTCTCCCCCCTTGCTGTGCATCCCCAAGAGGAATCTCACTTTCTCCTTTTTTGGATTCTGGGAAATGTGTCCTTCTGGCCGCATGGAAATGTCTGGAGTTATTCACATCTCTGGATGTTCTCATGTGTGGTGGATAATCACTGATCAACCCTGCAAGTGAGGAGATGGTTGTGTCACCTTGACTCTGGTCTGGTTTTGCAGTGTCTTTCACAAAAGTGATGTTAGCCTGCAGGCATTTCCATCCTGTGCCAAGCGATGATGGCTCCCGTGAGGAAACAAGGAGCCCAAGGTTAAGACACAGCCTGCTCGAAGCTTCCTGTATGCTGTGCAAGCACAGGTGCTTGGGACACTGACTCTGCAGGCTTTGGGAAATCTCCCCCTGCCCACTCCCACGAGAGGCATTCTCAGAGGTCAGCTCAAGCTATTGATCAAGGGTTGTGCAGACTAAACAGTTTTAAATTTAAATAAGGTAGCAAAGAGTTTGGTCCTAAGAAATTTATCCACTTACTTTCATTGAAGCAACAGACTTGCCTTTTTTTCCCACAGTTGGCACATTTTAAACTCATGGCAGGCATGCAACAGAACATCCAACTCAATAAAAGATGTGCTTCTGGAAACCTTAATCCTGGAAACCATAAAGAGGGAAGTGGTGAGTGTGAATGTGTAAAGGGGAAAGCATGACCTGCTGGACTCGAAGGGGTGCCTCAGTGGTATGAAGTTCATCTGGAAACCAGCTGCTGAATATGCACCTCAGGAGATGGTTCTGGGGCCAGTAGGGTTTCCCATCTCCCTTAATGAGCTGGACAAATGGCCAGAGTATAGACTCAGCAAGTTTGCAGGTGGTTCTAAACAGAGCAGTGGCCAACGCACCGGATGGCTCTGCCGCCTTTGCAAGGGACCTGGATGGGATGGAGAAATGGACCAACAGAAGCCTCATGAAGACCAACAAATGTCAAGTGCAGTCCCTGGGGAGGCACAGCCCCACGCCCCAGCACAGGCTGGGGGTGATCAGCTGAGAAACAGCATTGTAGAAAAGGACCTTTGTAGAGAAATTGTTTCTGGTGAACAATTTGAAGAGGAGCCAGCAATGGGCTCTGGCCCCAAAGACCAACAGCATTCTGGGCTGCACCAGGAAGAGCATTACTAGCCTGTCAATGGAGGTCACCCTTTCCCTGTTTCCCAAATTTCTTACAATCGTGTAGAAGTGAAAGATTATCCTTATTAATTTCACCTTATTTTATTCTACAGCATATTTTTGTGCCTCTGTGTGATGGAAAACAGTGCTGTATGCATTGCAAAATGTGAACTGCAAATTGCAATATGATTTTTAAACCACTGTTACTGATGCATAACTGCTATCTAATAGTATTGACTAGCTTTCTAGATTACCTGGAGCCAAAACAGGATGATGGTTCCTTTGATATTAAGCAATTATCTTGATTTTGTAATAGATCTTGAGCAACCCTATCATTAAGCAGTAGAAGAAATTATTATCTTGGTACTCTATCAGATACAGAAATACCTGGGCGAGTAAAACTTAAGAATTTCATTATTTCCCTTAGCACACTGTCCACATCCATGAACCTCTCAGTTAATTCTTTATACAGGGACTTGGTAAAATAAAAATTTAAAATCTTATATTTGGGTGTCCCCACCTCTGTCTCCATCTCCCTGTCTTCTGACTACAAAGCAGGCTCAGAATTTCCCTATCTATCCCTACTGGAGGCAGTATCTTTGGGAGACCCCCACGTGAGGGGTGGATATGGGTATTTGCACAGACAGAGGAATTCTCAGGGCCAGGCTGGCCAGACATGAATCAGCTCCTTTCCAGAAGCTCTGCAGACAGTAGAGCACAATAAATTATTCACAATATTCACTGGCACCACAGTGCAAGTCTGAAGGTGGCACCTGGACCTGCCCATGTCTGGTGGGCACCTCAGAATCAGTGCTCCTGCCAAGCTGCTCGCTCTGGCCTCTGTAGTTAAGCCAGTCTCAGGTCTGTAACAGCAGCCACAGCTGTTTTGGAGATTTGAAAGGAGGAGCCAGGAATTCCCCATCACAGCCTGGATGCCAACTTCTACATAGCCCTGGGCAAGTCATTTAACTCCTCTGACTCAATTTCCCCATCTGCTAAATGGGGATAATAGCAGAGGAGTATTGTAAGGATTAATTAATTAGCTAATGTTTGTAAAGCGCTTTGAAGATCAAAAGCACAAAGTACTATTGTTATCAAGGGTGTTGAATTAACTTTCCTCATTTTGGCACACAAACCCCAGCACTTGGTTCGTTGCCTCAGGGCATGTGCTGGCAATAAGAACATGATGATGATCATCTAGTCATGAGCAGAGCTGTCAGAGCACTCTTGGAGATGCAGGTAGTCACCAAAGCCCAAGCTCCCCAGACAGATATGCCACGCCACCATGCAGCAGCTAGGCAGTGATCTCTCCAGGTCTTCAGTGGCTCAGGATAAACGTCAGCAAGGGCTTCTCACTGCTCCTTCTGGGCACAGAAACGTGTCCATGAGGAGTAAGGACTTTTCTCACAGTTCATCAGGTGTTCCAGGCTCTCCAGTTTTTCCACACCTCTCTGGTTACTCTTTGAGCATATTCCTAAGTGTCGGATTTGTGGGTCAAACTCTCTCGTTCATCTCCACTTCCTTTGAGCTGGTTGGCTTTCACAGAAGTGAAGCACATCCCACTTTCCTGGAATGAGGGTGAGATATCTGTGATTAACATGATACAGTTGGTGTTACATGTGCACACACACATTCTCCACTTGTCAAAATAGCAGGTGCATCCCCAGTTTCATGGACCACCACGGCTCACAGGCTGCCCTGCACAAGGCTCAGGCTGAGGCTCATGCAGCCTCTTCCATTGCCAGACCTCTGGCACAGGATGTGTCCCCTGGTGCTGGGGATAAGGCACCTGAGATGTGTGTGTTAAACTGTTCTGATGCCTTAGGATTTAACTCTCATATTTCTCTGATCCTGTACTGCTTTAGTGTATAACTCTAAATCTCCATAGCTGGTCAGCTACTGTTCTCCCATTTAACTCCGACAAAACAACTCCTCTCTAGGCCTGAAACTCAAGGACACCTTACTGTCTCATGACCTGAGAGGTGTAAACAACAGTGAATTGGGGGTGAGAGGGGAGAAACTTGGCATAAATTACTTCATTACTTAGAACTGTAATTGGAGGATTAACCCCTGATATGTAACCATTTACAACTTACCCAACTTACAACACTATGAAAACCTCGTGACCATTGTCCATCTTGGGTGCAACCCCTCAGAGGCTTTTGACTGCCCAAGGGGTACCTATTGAAGTCCTTCAATAAATACCCACTTTTATTCTTTTAATTTTGTCTAGCCTCTGTTTTAGGTAGCCACTCCAAGGCATCAATTCCCAAGAAAAGTACGCTGCCAGAGCTGCTGAACAGTGAGAGCAGTTCCTCCAGAAGAGGAAAAGAAACTACTTCCTAGTCTTTGAGGAGCTTGGCCCTCTCCTGCAATCTCTGCAGAGCCCCCAGACTAGACTGGGATTGTGATGATTGCACAAAGTGAACAGAAGGCAAATGTCGGTTGATAATGGAGAATTATTGTCAAAGTGCCATTTTAACTTGATCATCAACAGAACGAGCAAAGTGATTATTAACAGCTAAGGACTGTGAAATCCACAAATCATCCATTTACTAGAAAACAACCATTGAAATGACTGCAGTGACATTTTAATACCACATTTTATTACTGCAGAAGAAATCATTCACAGAAAAACATAATGGCCTCCCCCAGTCAATATAAAGACAACAATTATAAAGTAGGACACATAAGATTTTTCTTAGATGCTGCTAGGCAAAAAAAATGCACTATTACTTCTGTGAAGGTAGAAGTGAAAAATCTCTACATGTGGCCTTGCCTGCATTTGCTCTCTAATGGACTGTGTTTTGCTCCTTTTCCATAAACTTTACTGAGGGGCTATTTTAAAAATGGGGTCATTGAAACAAACTGCTATGTTGGTTCTCAGTATAGATGAAAAACAAGGGAGTTCAGGGGGAGATAAAGTTGCTGAGTTCATCAAAGCTTTAATTCAGTTCACGATGTTCTTTGTACTAACTAGGCCCACTCAGTCTGGCACAAAATCACATGGGTTTAAAGTTTCCTAAACACACTTGGATTGCTGGGATCACTCCTAAAATACTGTAAAACACCTGAATTGATATCTTGGCACCTTTTAATGTTTATAAAGAGTGTATTATAAAAATAAAAGATTGGAGGATTATTATTAGATTGAATTACAATCTGATTATATGCTGATCGAGAACTGTAATAAATGTTTTACCTTTAATTTTTGGAGCTTTTTAACTCATGATAAAGGATAAAATTTTGCTCAATCTGTCTACCAAACACTGGTTGAAATTACTAAACAGTATTAATTTCTGCACTTGAAAAATGCTGTGAAACAACTCTGTCAAACAGAGAGGGAGTATTTTTGAATACAGCTTTGGTACTTAATTCCAGGAAACCCATCCATACAAATGCAGAGCACTTAGATGAAAGTTACCTCAGCTAAGCAACTTGGTAGGTCCTTCTGTAGGGTCATAAGGGTGCCTGTGTACTTTTTTCTCTAAATAAGTGGTCCTGAAGCAAAATACATAGCTCCAAAGACAGCCCATATGCCTTTCTTGGAAGAGGTGTGAGATACTGGGCATCTAATGTTTGGAAACTGTAGTAGGAAATACTGTTCCACAGGACCTGTCATAAAAGAGTGAGCTACATCACAGCATCCCCATCTGAAAACTCTAGACTTGTACCTAATGATGCTTTTATAAAGTCCTGGGTAAAAGGGATCCAGCTCCTTACATTGAATCAGTGCAATAATTCATTACCACAGAAACATGGAGCTGCAACATCATGAAGCCATTGAAAGGTTTGGGTTGGAAGGGACCTTGAAGACAGCTCTAAAGCCACACATTAACTGGATAACTGTGAGCTCAGAATATGCAGGGGTTTATGTGAACCATCTGCACAAGGGCAATATTAATTCCATAGCAAATAACAGAAGTTATTCTCAGGCAGGTGGTAAGATTTAGGGGCTTTTCCCTTCCTCTTGCAGAAGAGTTAGCATCATTCATTTTCTCTTGTAGTTTCCTAAGTAAGCCCAAAGCAGGCTGTGTGTAAAGACCTGTCAAAACATCCATACATGGCTCAGGGAAAGGTACAGACAGTCTGCGGCCCCAGAGAGTTCAGGGTGACACAGAGTCATAAAAAAGCCAAGGTGAAGTCTTCTGTCAAAATAGAACTGAGCTGTGGGAGGACATACTTTTGTCTGAATAGGGAATATGGGTGGGGATTATGGGCTGAGGTGCACCTAGAGGAGGGATAGGTGTGTTGGATTAAGTATTTGTTCACACTGTGCTAGGACCAGAAAGTTGTTTCTGCTTAGCAGCCCCTGGTGCTGAGTTCTATCTAAACACAGGAGTAGGCAGTTCCTGTCCCAGAGATTATACTATCTAATTATAGTCAATATTTCTGCTGTCCCTGAGGGTTCATGATTTCAGAGTTCAGACCCCTAAAACCTTGAGGTTGGCACAAAAATAATGAAACTGGAAAAAAAAAATCATGATAATAACTGAGTTTATTTTCATTTGCCTTCTGGTATCTCAGCCTTTGCAATTCACTTGAGTCATGTTTTCTCCACAGCCCTAATGAACAAAAATGTAGGTCTTGCCTACGTGGGATTTTTTTTTTTGGTCACAATCTAACATGTGAATTAAAAAATATATTGTTAGATCAGCTTAAATCTTTCTTCCAGATGGTCACTCACACTGGGACCTAGTTTAGGCAAAGTTATAATTTAACTCACCTCCAAAAAGTAGCCCAAACACCATCTTGTAATGGAGTCACTGTCCCAGGGGAGTTGTACCAGTACAATTCTATATATACCTACTGACATGAAATACTGCTGGGAGGATCTTTTGGCAAAACAAGGTGCTACTTAAACACCCCTGAATCCTCTCATGTCATGAAGCACACACGACTCCAAGAGCTAATGCTGAATATTGAAGCAAAAGTTTTGATGCAAGCCTCAGGAGAGAAAGAAATCTCAGATGTTGGCAGTGCTGTGCTGAAGGCAGAAAATGAGTAGGAAGGAGAACAACATGAACTGCGATTAAATCCAGCTAGGACAGAAGCCAAACAGTTCTGGGTCACTCACACTTAGCCTATTTATAATTTGAGTACAATACAGATCATGGATAATATTAAAATAAATAGCATGTGCCTTAATGACCTCCTCTTGTCCCTGTCATGTGAAGAATTCTCTAATTCTCTGCCTACTGACAAGCTGGTGTTTAATTGCTTTTACACCCTTCTATGCACTCTGCCCTTCATGGCAACTCTGTCCAGCAAAGTGATATACAAATTTTAATTTCTACACTTTCTGTCCAACTCTGTGTCAATATATTTAATTCTGGTAATGGATAGAAATTAAATTATTCTCAACTGGCAAAACAAAATATTGATATGAGCTGACAAAGATTTCATAGCTGCGTATTTCTTGTTGAGCTCTAAATCAGAAGAATTTTAAATTCATCAGGTTTGCACTTTACATTTGGCTTTAAGACCATGGAAGTTCTTTCCTTTCATGACACCCCATTCTTCAGCTGCAACTGTGTATAAAAGCTGGTTGTTTTTTCTTTTTAGTCCTGTGACTGTATAACCCAATTCAATGCAGCGGGATGAACCTAGAGGCAGACCATGGAAAAGCAAGGTCAATGTATTTCAGACAAAGTCTAAGGTCCTGAGCATGGACCAAGAGATCAAAAAAGATTTGCTGCTATTAATCCAGCACAAGGAACCCACCTTTCTTTTTCAGCTTGTGCTGTTGTGGACAGGTTTGGTTTTTTTCTGAATCTGCTCACATTATGTTCTTCTGTTCTCAGTGTGGCTGCAATACTTTTCAGGAATTTAGCCTCCAGTAACAGTGATTCTAGCCCTGGGAAGGTAACATACCCCATGGTAAAGCTTTGCAGCAAACCCCAAAGTCATTTTCTAATAAGTCAGATATTGTTAGATAGATGGATAAACAAGAGATAATTATAGTTATATTTTCTTTCAGGTTTCTTGTCTAAACCTTACTCAGATCTCCAGTAACTACCTGAATCAGGCCAGAAATACTGCAAACAGCTCTTTAATATTTCTTTTAATGACAAATGCAGCAAGTGGAAGCTTGAGACATTTTGGATATTGCATTCAGGCATGGGTCTTAAAGTAACAGAATATCAGAAGAAGATAAAGTGAAGGTTTAAATCCTCAGGTGTCCTCACCTTGTAATCAAAGTCTGTTCTACACGTTGCTGCATGAGAATTTCTGCCTTCACTTGCCTGCCTGTTATTTTGTCTTCCTGCTTTTATATGTGGGGTTTTTGTTGGTTTCTTTTTATTTAAATAAATATTAATTTATTTATTCAGTTATTTAGACTTGTTTTTCTGATGAGTAAATTAGCTTCTTACAAATATAGCAAAATAAAGTGATATTTACCTGAGAAGAATATTTAGAATGATGCATGAAGAACTGATGCTCATGTGAAGTATGCTAAAAATGTAAAATTTGGTACCAATTTCTTAGCTGTCACCCAGAGATGACAGGTGAGCACGTGGATCCCAGCCAGCCCTTGTGAGTGACCTAGCACTCTCTATCAATGCCTTCCCTGCAATACTACTCCCACGTAGTGAGGATTTATTAATACTTTATTAACACTTGGACCAATATCCCTTTAGCATACTTTACTGCTGGGAATGAACCAGGGCTGCACTTGGAAGTACTGTCAGTCTTTAATACAAACATGATACGAGAGGTAAAAATCTAGAGCTTACTATTTGTATTCTGATTTTTTTCCCCTTTTTTTTTCTAGGAGTCAAGCTGCAGGGTGGTTTAATTTTGCTCATAATTTGGCTGGATATGTGAAGAAGTGCAAAACAACAATATACATTGTCTAATCATAAAAATCTTGCTTTAATTTAATGTTTTGGTTTCACAAGAGCTCCACTGCTATGACAGAATTTCACTATAATGGAAGTTGTCAGTGTTGCAACCTCTGCAAAAAAGACAGGTAAACACATAGAAATATTCAGTGAGGTTTGAATTTTTCAGTATATCAGTAGGAAATAAAATGGTTTGAAAAGAATAAAAGAAAATTTAAAATGGACCCTGTCAAAGTCAACAACCTGCACTGCATAAGTGATACCTGGTGTTCCTAGTGGGCTCCTACATGAGAGGTCAAAGGACCTAATAATTTGGTATCTACAACAAGAGATTTTCAATGACATTAGCTGGAACTCAAAGTCTTGTAGTGATTCCACTAGCAGCCCTGGGGCAAGACTAAAGCTCTGTTTATGTAAAATAATAACAATTCTGTCCAGCTTGGTTATGAATCTCAAAATTAGGAACCAGCATTCCTTGGTGCCCTGAGTTTTTAACTTGCTGAGCTTTGCAGTGCTTTGTCTCCCTCCCAGAAGTAACTCAGAGGATGTATCTACTCCTGAAGGAGCACTGAGGCTCTCAGACTTTAAATGTTTTAGTGTAGCTGTGCAAGTATTTTTTCCCCAGGCTCTCCGTACACATACGGAAGGGAATTTCAGCTCATTTGCTTAAGACTAGGCAACCCTTCAGCCTGACAGCATTAATTCCACAAATCTCTGCCAGAGTGTGACACAGCAGGGATGTGGATAACCACCTGTGGATCCCAGGTGAGCTGCAGGAGGAACAGCTGCCCCTTCAAGACACAACAAAGCTGGAATGTGCACATTGAGAGTGGCACCACTCTCAGGCTCTGTGCTGGACTTCAAGGCTTCACCGCTTTATTAAGGTTCTCTCCTGTACTGCAGAGATAAAGGAAATTAAATCAGTGTGTGTGTTGCTATCAAACAAACGAAAAGGCCAAATTATGCTTCCTCATGTATCAGAATATGATTTCATCATCAGAACCTCTTATCTTTTATCAGAATTATTCTTTCAGGAAGACAGAGAGGTCCTTAACTCAAACAGTCATTATTGCATGCTTCAAATATTCTCATGCCTGCCTGCTTTGTGTACCTGAAGAGAACACTCTAAAGCTAGATTGGTATCAAGATTTCCCATAAGATCTGCAAACTTCTGTGAGAAAACAGGGCAGTGGCTAAGGGACTTAATAAGAGACACTAAACTCATTCTGTGCTCAGAGAAGGGGAGTCTGAGAGGATGTGCACATTACCAAATAATTCCACTTGCTATTCAAACACATTGAGAAAAAATGAGCTTAGTGTTTGGAGAAGGGGCTGAAAAAATAGGAAAGCAAAAGTAAGCATGTAAAGAGAAAAACAGTTTACGGTTGAAAATTATTTAAATCAGCTTTTAAAGTAACGTTCGGGGGAAAAAAATAATGGCAAAAACTGGTGCAAAAAGACCTGTGCTGTAGATCAGAGAGAAGCAGTTGAATGCTACATGGAGCTCTCATTATCTGTGGGGGCTTTCCCAGAGATTTATATAATTTATTGTGCTGTAGGTGACCAGGCACAAGTGAAAAGACTGATCCAACAAAGGACATTGCACAGTGGTTGAGGGGCAGGAAGAAAGTCCATCAGGACTGCGATGGCTCAGCATCAGCTCTGTCTGTGCACTGAAATGCAAATGTGCATCGTTGTTGTTGGCTACGGTGGCAGGGCTGAAATTGGAGGAAGCAGATGCTGTAATCTGATGATGATGTTGTTCTTGCTGAGTCTGAAGAATCACTTCAAGAGCTAGTAATGAGAGTCGCTGAAGCTAGTGTTGATTACAGACTACATCAGAATGTAAAAAGATAAAGGTGATGACACTTCTGAAATGGCGTATTGCAGCCACAATATAAAGAAAGAGGTTGAGCAGTGAAGGAAATTCATTTTATAAAAGATAGTGGGTACAAATGGAAAGTCCCTGCTCTTGGAGGAAGACATCTCATTCTATATTCATGCATATGGACATTTGACTGTTAAGAATCCCCAAAGGGGGTGATGAACACAAGGCCAGGTGAATCTCTGCACCTATTTGGGCTGCTCAAGGGAGGGAAACTATGAATGCAATAGAACAAAGCTGGTGCATTAGGAAATGTGTGAGGACTTGTAGCCTCAGGCTCCCTCCAAAAGCCATCAAAACGGACTTTGGAGTAGGAATATTTTTTAATACTTTTCAAATATTTAATACCTTAAAATACTACAAAATGCTTTTAAAAGAATGTCTTCACAGGGGCGAAAAAAGAAGCAGCACAAGAAGGAAGCAAAGGGAAGGTCAGCTGGTAATGGCTACACAATAGCTGATTTAACTGAGATGGGGTCTTCAGTAAACAGCTGAAGCTGTTCACAAAAATGTTATTGAGCAGATTTTACAGCCAGAAAAGCCCTCATCTCAGAAACACACAGATTTGTCAAACAGATCCAGTATAACAAAAACATACTGCCAAGATTATCCACTACTTCCCTGGGCAACCTGTTCCAGTGCTTCACCACGTTCACAGTAAATATCTTCCTAGTATCTAATCTAACTCCAGTCTCTTTCAGTTTGAAGCCATTCCCTCTTGTCCCATCAGTCCAAACTCTTTTAAGGAATCTCTCTCCATCTTTCTTGCAGGCTCACTTTTCAGGTACTGGAAGGTCACAATTGGGTCATCCTTAGGCATTCTTTTTTCCTGGCTGAACAATCTCAACTCTTTTAACTTTTCCTTGTAGAAGTGCTCCATCCCTCTGATTGTCTTGGTGGCCATACTTTGGATTGTCTCCAGCAGGTCCACATCTCTCCTGTGCTGCAGACCCCAGAGCTGGATGCAGCACTGCAGGTGGGGTCTCACCAGAGAGGAGTAGAGGGGCAGAACCCCTCCCTTGCCCTGCTGCCCACACTGCTGGTGATGCAGCCCAGGATATGGGCACTATCAGTCCTGCAGTCCAATCTAATGGTGCTCCACCCCTGACCTTTTTTATTTTGTCACTTGGATTATCATTCTCAGCTAGGGCTGAACGTGGGTGCTATTTCCAGCAAGAGTCAGTTCCCAGCTTCCTTAGCTGTGAAATATTAAGTCTCTGCACTGTAGTATTTTATCATATTGCATATTGGCCAATAGCCACATAATTTCCAGTTCATAAATGAACCATCATCCATCAGACATGAGTGCTGAGGGTGTGAAACAGCTTTCACAAAATTAAAGATATTTCTAAGTCCTTGCACTACAAGTAACTCTTGTTTTTATGTGACCACTCATGAAACAAATGAGTGTCCATGGATATCTACCCCAAGATAATTGAAAATTGTCACAAATGGTCTAATTTGTATTTTGCAACCAACTGAAACTGTGAAAGCTCTAGAGCATGCTGATGGCCTGGCTTGTGTCCCTTTAAATGACACTGCTGTGTCACACTACTTCTGACACATTATGTCATGTGTAGTGTGATTTCAGAGAGCAGGCAGCCTCTGAGCCAAGTATGCAGCAGATGTTGAAGAGACCAGGTGGCCATAAGAAATGGGTAATTTTAGATCTCTCCAAATAGTTCAGCAGCCAGGCTTCTTCACTGTTTGTGCATCTCCAGTCCAAATCTCTGACAGCAAAGACAGCAATTTTGATTTCCCAAAGAGCATCATCAAACACATTTTATTGTGTCTTGATCCTCAGGGTTTATCCAATTGGGTTTATAGCAGAGGGAGGGGTGAGTGACGGGCAGGGAGGGTAATAACAGCACAAGTACCTCTTTGGTATTTGTCAGGCAAATGCAGTCACAATTGCCAACCTGCTTCTGCTGTTCCAGTGAAGCTAATTTAGTTAACTCTGCCAGCTTCCCACTCCCCATCCTCTCCAATACAAGCAATTTCGATATTGCCTTTACTCACACCTTGCTGCAGCTCAGTCATTTCTTATTCTCAATTCTGATGGAGCTCAGGGCAACAAACTGCTGCTAAAGCTGAAAATCTGACCACTCCACCACCTTGTTTTAACATCAATGGTTATCCATACGGATTTGCTGCTTAATGGAGTTCAGCTCATGTAACTACAGCCATCTAAAATTCAGGTGTTTGCTCCAAGCAAGCTGTCCATGCTCCCTCTGTAGTGCACAGAAAGACAGAAATGCTCTCCTAAATTTTTGCTCAATCCATCCTGTATGCCTGTTTTAGGAGAGGAAAAAATATATGTCTGCCCTCCTTTGACTATAGAGGGAGTCTAGATGATATGCATAGTTTTAAACCCTAGTTTTCAGAGAGACAATAGGATAAATCCCACAGCATACTGTCTGTCATATTAGTTTCCATGTTACAATCCCCTGTCAGCTCTGAAAGTAGAGGACATGCAGAAAACAACCTCATCTGTAGCTCCTACTAGTGAGGGGACATTGAGGGTCACAGCCAAATTAGAGGGCTAAAAATACAAATTCTGTATTTTAGGTAAAGATCTTTGGATGCCTGCACCAATTCCCTCACCAAATTTTCAGTGAGCAAGGAAGCAACTGTTCCTAGAGAATGTTGCTCTCCTTTCCTGCTCAGTAACTACACTCATGGCAGTAGCAAAGACTTCAGGAAGCTGATCAAGTTCTTGGTTCTGCAATGCTCAGTAAATCTGAACTGCACATTATGTTGATTTAAGTATCTTCCAGACATCAAAGCTCCCTATATTTTCAAGAAATAGCTTGTGTTGTGCAAAGGTTTAGCTACATGTGTGCTACCAAGAGCAGAACACCTTTTCACCTATAAATCTCAGCAGCTGTAAGTTGTTCATATCCCTTCCTAACTCTGTAGCTACAGAAATATCACTTTACTTTTTCTTGTGTCCTGGAGTCCAAGAGTTCACTTTAGGTAATAAATCCTGCATAACAGTAGCATAATCCAAGGAAGCAGTAACTGCAGTGATATAGAAAGGTACTATTTTTCTCAGTCATGATTTAGGTCACAGCTTCATCAGATTGGTTATTGCTATAGCAACCACAGCTTTTGCTTTTGTACAGAGACTTCTAACAGTATTCCACAAGGTAAAAGAAACATTTGGGAACACAGGAGATAAACCAAAGACAGAGGCATAGAGCCCATCAAGGGAGAAAAAAACAAAAGCAATCTACACTTTCCCTAAAGTCTGAACTAGCACCTCATTGTGAGAGGAAAAATGAAAGTAATGAAAATAAATATAAGTGTTTCATGTACCCTGGTAGAAATGAAACCATGGTAAGGCTATTAGAGCTCAGAACACAAAGGACTCTTTCCTCTGGTACAGAAGGTCACAGATTTAGCTCCTGTGAAGGGAAAATCCAAGCATACTTCATTTACTGAGCTACTACACTAGAATAAGCACCTTTAATTATTTTAGTCTCTCTCTCTCTCCACTTTCCAGACAATGACAAAGCCTTGTAAAGGCAGGGGTTTTATTTATTACCTAGTCCTGTAGGACGCTTTATTTAACCAGCCTTGCCAACACAATGATTTCCTTAGGAAACTTTGTCCCTCTCTACAAATTACATCCTATTAATTTAAAGAAGCAACAATAGAAATTAGCTTCCTGCTCCTTTTGCCACAAACCTGCTATGGGCTATTAAAAATATACCAATCTGACCTGTTAAATGTACTTTAAATCTGCTGGTTTGAATTGCCCTCCATATAATGAAAAAAGTTTTTGAGTTGCCTTTTAGTTGTGCTAATGTATGAAAAACAAGACAGGACTTAATAATGGCTAATGGTCAGCACTTACATAGCAGAGCACTTTTCATCTCCAGAGTACTTTTCAATATTAACTAATTAAATTTAACCCATTCCTGGATGGGGGAACCTTATGAATGCTTTATTGACTAGGCAAATGAGGGTAAAGGTTTGAATGGTTTTACCCCCAAAGCCAGGTAAAATCATTGACAGCCGAGGCTCTGAGCTGACTTACAAGATGTTCTCAGTACCTCAGGTTCATCCCTGACTGAGGTGACGGCTAATGACAGATGCCAGTATTTCCACTGGGCACTTACAGAACAGGACCATGCAAGTTTGTTCAAAATTTCTACTGAGAGGTTTTGGTTTTTAGACATTGAGGCCCCAGTCCAGCAAAGAAATCTGAGTAATGTCTTTGGTTAATATTTATCCTGAAAATTCTGTGCAGAAGACTTTGTACTTGGCACACTGCTGTCTGTGGCATACAGCCCCAACAAAGGACAGAGAGCTCATTGCCTCACAGTGAATATCAATGGATGAGTCCCACTCTAGAAATTTTACACAAAAATTAATTTTTGCAAACACTGAAATCTGGGCTGAAATTGTTGTTCCTCGGTATTCTATCTCCTACAGCCACACTTTCATCCTTTTGGGCAGCTGACATTTGTTCAGCCTTCATAATATTTACTTAATCATGTTTCCTCTTTTTTACTGTATTTGCTGAACTATATAGCTTTCTTTTTCCCTGTAGATGCAACCATATGCATTAGATATTCTAAATGTACCCACAGCTCTAAAATCTTCCAGCTGTTCCCGCAACAAGATAAAAATTAAAATAATTATATTAAAAGGTTTAAGTATTTTTCTAGCAT
The DNA here is from genome assembly GCF_030490865.1 of Poecile atricapillus. Classification (NCBI taxonomy): domain Eukaryota; kingdom Metazoa; phylum Chordata; class Aves; order Passeriformes; family Paridae; genus Poecile; species Poecile atricapillus. The sequence goes on from NC_081250.1 coordinate 8,470,972, forward strand.
AATAATTCTAAAGAAGCCGCTCAGAATTGTGTCAGTTTGTTTTCTAAAACTGTTGGAAATCAGTCTCTGACTCCAGTGGTCAGATACCACCCTGATCCCACAGATTTCGACTGTTCTGAGAATTACCATGAAATACGATTTCCATTTAAATAAAGGTAATACAACCATTTCAGTCTATGACTGCATCCATCCTAGTACATAAAATGAGCCAGGGCCCATTCTTTGCCACGGTGGGAAGTGGCAAGGCATGGCTTATAGCTGTGTGGATACATTCTTCTTTTCCATCCTGCCCACTGGGAATGGTTCCTGGCCGGGGCTGTGGCCTGCACTGTGTCTGGGCACCATGTTGGTGATGGCATGGGGTAAAAATGTGCCAGGGTAGCAATTAAACACCGTGGACCACAGCAGGAAAGTGCTAGAATGCCTGCCCTGCTCCTCTAGTGTGTGACTACAGATACGGGCTATGGCCACAGCTCAGTAAACAAAGCAAACTGGGGACTGATTCTCATCCCCACAGAAACTCCTCAAGAGCCACCAGCATGGGCTCCTGGTCCCCACCTGTGCCCAGACATCAAACAACAGTGTGGATGGTCAGTACCTGGCCTTCACTGCCCCAAGGACACAGTCTGTGCGGCTCTTCAGCCCACAAGACAACGTGGTTGATTTCAAAGCAATGGAAATTTTGGCTTTAAGCCAGGCTGAATGCATTTGAAGCAATAAGCACCTGTGTGTGGCCAAAATGGTTTTCAGGCTTCTTGGACAACTATCTGTGAGAGATGACACACAGGACACCACATTTTATCTTGAGAAGTCTTTGTAGTTCTCTATGAAACAACTGGCTTCTGGAATTCAATAGCACCTGGGACAGGATGCTAGAATAGCTTGGCTCAGCAGACCAAAATTGTGTGGAAAGTTTGCACTGCATTGGAGCTCTCATCAGGGTGGAAATGAGACCTGAACTGCTGGGGTAGTCTCATAAATGCTTCTGAAATCAGCCTGCCCCTGGTAACGTTGTATGTCACTTGTCCTTCTCTTCCCCGGGCAAAAAGCCCTTGTAAAGCTGTCACTGTCATGTGGTGCAGCTCTTTTACCCCCTTCATTTACCTTAGAGGTGTTGGCATCAACCTGGGATTTACCCCTGGTCTGAGAGGACGTGGGTAGGAGGATTCAGGATATGATCCCCCATTTCAGCTGAAATGGTTTGCCAGTGCTCAGTATTTGTCTTGCAGCTATCAGCCTTTTTTGGTGCAAGTATTGGATTTTTGGTGTAAAAATGCAAGTTACCAGGTAGGCAACCGTGGCTGGGCTCTGTGAAAGCTGAACAATTCAAGGATGCAAGGGAAATTGAGAAATTAGGCAGAATAGAAGAGGTTTTTCCCTCTGTTTGTTAAGGAAGGTCTTCAAAGACGACTTTAACAACTGAAATCTGAGGCGGATGTGATTCAAATCTATTCTGGGCTTGTTAAACTATTTTTAAAAATGCAAAAGCTTTTATTAGCTTAACATACTATTCCAATCCACACAAGTAAAATGAAGCGTGTCTTCGTAATTCTGTCAAGATTATGCACATTTCCCTCCTGACTCACGACCACACTGATCATAATGGCGTTAATTGATATTCATGTGCATGCCATATTTACTTCTGGAGAGTTCCCGTGTAATTGAGCAATAGTTAATGGGCACTTAGGACTCTATTCACAAGAGATTACAAATGTGTGTGTATTGGGGAGCTTTTCCCTGTGGAGTTTCCATGTGTCTGGATAGGTGCATAATCAGTGCTCCAGTCATCAGACAGAGCAGCTGACACTCGTGGCCCTGGTGAGGGCTGGAGCGAGACAAATTCTCAGCCCTTCCCAATTTGGACTGGGGGGAGGGATGGGGACTGCAGCAGGGGGAGATGATTGTGCATCAGGGCTGCTCAGCAGAGCCAGAGATGGCATCCATGAAGATTCAGAATGAATCATGGCTCCCCTTCAATAATCCAGAGCTATCTCCTTTCTCCCCTTAAGCAAGAAAAATCTTATTTTATTCATAGGCAACCCTGCAGCATATGTGAACCTTGCCCACCCTCACACCAGTGGGACATGTGGCATCCCTCACATCAGCCAAATGACCCATTTCCCCTCAGTTTCAGTCCTTAGACACAGCCAGGCACTCACAGACATCTTTCCCAAAAACATCAGAAATACCAGAAGCACAGGGAGCCTGCAGTGCTGCTCTGTGTAACCTTTCAGATGTGGCAATAACACATTCAGAGAGCAGGCTGCACCGAGTGGAACCCCAAAGCACTTTACAAATTACAGAGAGAAGAATGGCGCTAACTCCCTCCTGGTAAGCTGTCATTCCTGGTCTGCAGGGCAGCAGCTGGGTCACAGCCCACAGCAGCATCTCCAGCAGCTCTGGATGGGCAGCAGGACACGGGACAACATCCAGCAGAGAAAATAAACCAGGCATGGTGTCACTCCCTGCACTGGACAGTGGTTTTGATGTGTGCTTCTGGGGCAGGATTCAAAGGAGGGTGGGTGTGATTGAGTGATAACTTCCCTGGGATTGTTGAGGTGAGGGAATAAGGGAGAGGAATTAATAAAGGCGAGATTTCTAACAGCACTTCCGCATCACCGTGTTTACTGGAAATTATAGTTTTTCCTTTTAATTCTTTTTTATCCTCTTTTCCTCTGTTAATGAATAGAGTGCAGAGCTCATTCTGCCCTGGTTGCTGGGATTAATAATATACAACCCTTCAGTTGGTAAAACGGGAATTTTTATTTCATTTTTTTAAATTTCATTTACAATTTTGGTCACCAATTTTACTGATTTTATTGAGTGTTTCTGAACTGCTTCTCTCTTGCAGTGCTGCTCCTTAAACTTAACACCATCCCTCTGACCATGAGACTCGCTCTTTCTTTATGAAAGTTGAAAAATTAAGAACAAAAGGACAGAGCTAAAAAATATAAAAAGAAAAGCAAGTCTGCAAAGTGAAGAAAGATGAGCTAGAAGTTCCACATCACTGGCTTGTGAAATGGTGAAATGCACCTCGACCAAAGCCACATGAAATCCCATCAATGGCAGTTCTGGAAAAAACACAGGATAGTCTCTCAGGTCATAGTCTCTGCCATAATTTCATGAAGCTGCCATGCTCTTGTGTTTTCATTATGTTACAAAACACACCTGGGTCACTCCTAGTCAAGCACAGCACAATATTTCCCAAAAGTAAGAACAGGGTGTGTCTGAAAAACTTTCACCCTGGAGTCTAAAGTCTGTGTCTCGACCCAGAGCCCTCAGAGCACAGCTGGGCTGGGCTGCCCACACTGGAACTGCCCTCTGCAAAGGTGTCCCCCCTTTGAGGGGGAGGGAGGGAGGGAGGGAGGGAGGGAGGGAGCTCAGAGGGATGGGGCAAATTTCTGCATGTTTCAACTAAATCACCTTTCCCCTTGGTCAGGTAACAGTAAAATTGCTTTCTAGAAAATGATAGAAAAAGCATTATTCTTAAGTTTCAGAATTGCACAGAATGGGTATGAAAGAAACACCTTCTGTGATGTGTGGGGAGAAGTGGAAGAATATTTGTTATCAGAGTTAAAATAAAGGGAGCTTACACTCTGCACTTCCTGCACGTGGATTTCACTAACAGGGGTATGCAGTTACCACATTGCATTCACGGATGACCATCTTCAGGTGGAACAGTTCCAGCAAACAAGAAGGAATATGGGAACCTTTCCTTGTATTTGTCACTTTAGAAATAAGTCTCTGTTGTTGAACAGTAACAGCATTTCTTTCTAGCGCAGGTAGTGCTCCCTGTATCACATCCATCATGATTTTAAGTGCAAGACCAATGGTTCACAGAACTTTTCCAGTCCAAGATTTGATTAAAAACAAAACCACTGACTTTGCACATCAAAATCTTGACTGAGATATTGTTACAGCACAGAAGCACCCAACAAAGCCTGACAATGTTGTTTGTTTTATTGAGACAATCTTGGTTTCAGGGTAGGCTTTGGTCCAACATCATTCTCTGCTTTCAGTTATTTCTACCTTCACTTCCATTTGAATGCTCCACTTCCACTTATCCTCTGAGGCAGAAGGGATTCTAGGGCATGATTTTCTTTATCCACCCTTTTGGAAAACTGTGGAAGACTGAAATATTCACTGAGTATTATGGATTCAATGGGATTTACAACAATTAATTTATGAATTAGTTGAAATCCCTCAACAAAATCAAATCTTTTCTCTGAAGGAATTACATTTTTCCAGGGATAGACAAATGGTGTGGGCAGTAATTCTAAAATTAATGTTCACAATGACTAATCTGATGTTTTTGTCTTGACAAGAGAAAATTAGTTTTGATTCTTATGTTGCTTTAGCATTATATTGAAATACCGTTTTCAGTGCAATGTATATACAGTTATCAGATTTTAAATGTGCTAATCTCTTCACCATGGTTAAAGATAATTTCATTCTTCCAACTGAAACAGGTTTACAGAATTATTTTCCATTAAATATTTCAAATACGTATATGGGGTCCCAAAACAAAAACAAATTTTAAAATCTTTTAACCAAAGCAAAATTGAAAGCGTTGAAATTGCCCTGAAATGTAGAATTCTACTTGTTAGGAAACTTTAATTATATTTGCTAAAAGTTTTCCATGCTTCTGTACAGAACCCAAACATGATCACTCACTACAATGAGAGATGTGAAAAGGTTTTCCACATCAAAAGCCTGACTCAGATTGAAATCAGTCTGAACAGCAACAACAAAAATGTAATTGCTTTTTAAGACTGAGAGAAGAAAAGTGTATAAATTATTTTTTTCCCTTTGAAAAGAAAATATCTGTGGATACTTTCTGAGAAGATTTCACATTTCCATGCCTCTATTGAGGCTTTAAAAATTGTCAGAAAAGATTGATTTATGGGAAAGTCTTGTACATTAGTGTAAATGTTTCAATCAATGACTGTAAAGGACTCTGGACAAGGAAAAGTTAGAGACTGAATATGTTCAATGGGCACTCATTAAACTTTGGCAGCTGAGTCTGTCAAAGCTGCCCTGCCTGTCTTGTTGACCAATGAGCAGATGCCAACCCAAACCAAAACCCCTCTCACCAGCAACAAAACTTTGGATGCAAACCAGAATATGGCCAATGTTTGCTATTCTCAATGGAAATGGTAAAAGGTCAACCCACATCCCAACTTATTTTGGTCACCCCATGATCACAGTACCTCTTCATGCTGAATCACATCCCTCTGCATCCAAGAATAGCAATGCCATGACAAAAATGGATCTCACTAGAGCTATCCCATAGTGCTGCTGATAGTGGGGGAAATAGAAACAAATTAGGCTTCTGGTCCCTCTCTCTTTTACACTTGTACAACCTTCAAAAAGGATTAGACACAAGTTAGATGGTGCAATGAACTTTTTTTTCCACCCTGTACTGCCACTCACTAAACCAGAATTCTTGCATTTAATTCAGTACACTTCTGCACAAGTTCCTCAGAGAGTGTCATGCTCATAACCTTAGAGAATAACGACAAAAATTTGTGATTCAGCTGCATCCTGGAGCTTTTGTGTAACTGTGTGCAGGGTTTAATGGTACTGTTCCACAGAAGCCAACTCAGCTGCAGGGAATTTCCACAATACAGAGGCAGTGAAGGGCATTATTTAAAAAAAAAAAAAAAACAGAGGAAAGGGGACATGACCCATTGACTATGTAGCCAGCAAGGTGTGTTTGCCTACCTGCTCCACAGAAAAGGCATTAATATCAATTTGTTGCATCCTTAGAAGAAATAGAAGGGAGACAATCTGGTTTGAGAGTACAAGCATGCCCTGGACATTGACTACACCATGTAAAGTTGTTAAGTTATCCTTCCTCAAGGGGAAGCTGTAAACTGGGAGCTTGTGACTTGCGTGACTGCAGGGTGTTGCAACTTAGCAACCATATAAAGTCACTCAGGGTTGAATGGTGTGCATGGGTAACCCCATCCTGGTTCAAATGTAATTACAAAGCTGAAGGACCTGAATGGGATGTGTAAGTTACCATGAAGATAGCATCTAAAGCACTTTTTCTGTAGTGCCACCTACCCATCCATATTTATTTATAGATCCATAAATATTTATAGATGTGTATAATGCAACTAACAATAAAAAAATGCATCTAATGCTCTTTTGTTCTGTGTCTATAATCATGTTCCCCAAAAAGAGAGAATATATGTGTATATACATGGTATTTTTTCATTTTGTTTTAAAACTTTTTGATAACGCATTTGAACAGCCCCTGGGAGTCTTTAGATTTCAGACAAGTGGACTGTGTGACAATAACAAACTTCAAACTACTGTTATTTAACAAAGTTGGTTAAAAGTAATTCCAAAGCCATCATATTTCTAATTAAGTTTGAAAGTGATGCATAACAAAAGGACTCAGAGAAACTTTAATTTCATATTCCAAACTAGTTAGTCCTATTTGTTTGCTTTGAATCACTCATTTCAATAAGGTGAAAACTTGTGTTAATCCTCTATTCATCAGTTGCCTGGGTGCGTGTGAAATGAGTCATGTGGACAAAATAAACCACTGCTAGCCGCAATATTCTATTGTCCTTTAAGCTTCTTCAAGGGGCCTCTTCACAGGTACCAAAAAGCCACTCTAGACACTTCACATATTTTTGAAGATCCTCCCTTTTTTCACATTACTCACTCATTGAAGAATAGCCGAAAACAGGCATAAAATGAAGGGAGCTGAAGTAGGCCAAACTCATTTTCTACACAGAGAGAGATAATTGGCACTGCAGTAATTTTGAGGAACTGAATTAAATGAATAAATTGTGACATGGGAAAAACTGAAAAGGACAACAGTTTCCTGGCTTGCACATAATAGTTACTTTGGACAGCATTTTTCTTGGAGACCAATTGATAAAACAGGACAAAAATGTTTTTCCCATTAATTGCTTTCAAACATTGTCTTGCTAAATGCCCAATTAAAAAGTAGAAGTGTGAGCTTCTTTTTTGCTTATAATGACCACATATTGGGGGGAAAAAATCAGTAGCAACGTCTTAGCATTTTCTTTTGTGGATGTGGAATAAAAAGATCAATGGAAAAATGTTCTTAGCTTACCTTAAACTAAAACAGCCTCAAAGTCTGGAGACCAGCATGGGAGTGAGGATGGGGTGGTGGGTGGTGGGACACATACAGTATCACTGCACTGTGCCAAAACTATCATTTACACCAAAAAACTTCATTTCATAACTTAGTAAAATACAAAACCAAAAATTTATATATTTCCAACTGTTACTTTGAATAGTTATGAGGCTTTTTTTCCAAAGACGAAGAACTATTTCTAAAGAAATAGTTATGTAGAAAGCAGTATCCCAGAGTTTTTCCTCATTTTATTTTAAAAGCACTTGCTGTAAAGACATGGTTCTCTGACAATGAAAGAAAATACTGATGGTCAAATGGATTAAAGGCAGTGGAGTCAAAGTTATCTTTGAGATAAGGCTACTGAATTAAAATGGGTTAGTTCATCACCTTCTTAACTACAGTACTTGAGCTCTAAGAGAGTTGTCACTGCAAGTCAGTATTATAAACATTCACTAATTTTTGCAATGTTATTTTTAACAGCAGATTTCTAGATGAGGCTAGCTTAAATCTATCAAAAACATTTTAAAAGGGACATCTTGAAAACAAAGTAGCTTCTATCTGTCCATACATCTTAGCTGTGTGCCTATATGTTTCACAGATCTTTACAGTTTCCAGACCATCATGCACACTCATCACTATCCTTACATGGAAAACATGATGAAATGGTTGTACAAATTAGTTACAAAACACTTAACATGGCCTTGCACTGGCTAGTAATACACAGGGAATTAGTGATGTGTGAGGTTCTGTTGGGCTGAATTTAGTGATAAATCCTGCTTCAGATGAAAAAAATTACAATTTTCTGGTTGCAGGGAATACTCTAGAAGAGCAGATATATGTGGTGCTGTGAAGGAAAGCATCAGTGCTGGGCAGGGACCTCACCTGGACCCCTCTGTGTACAGACTCCTCCTAGAGCTGTCTCTGGACCACACCTCAGAGGAGCCACTGATGGTATGAATCCAAATCCACTTACACATTTGCAAGGAAGCTTCAAAGAGAGGTAAAGTCAAAGGCCAGTCCCCTCCTGACAAAGGGAATTGAAGAGTGAGAAGTCAAATGATAAATTATTCACATTTTATAAACTGATTAATAGTTTAAAGTCTCAAAGTTCAGCTGAAGGAAAGGAAAGCAGGAGACGCAGGTTCTCCTGAACACTGCATGAGGCTGCTGTATTCCCATTAGAGATTTCCTGTGCAAGTGCTGCACCTGGATGGACATCCCATTAATCCATCCCCAGTGCCAGCACGTGAAAGATCCTTCCATGACCCTTTTATAGCCATTTCTCACCCCAATTCTGAAGCTATCCTGATTATAGCGATCCCTACATGTCAGGATTTGTGTTGTTATGGGTTTTTGTTTGTTTTTTTTTCTCATCAGTCTAAGTGAAATTTTCTGCCTTTGTCATAGAAAATGGACTGGTCCCTCTGGGGCAGTAGATTTCTCTTCATCCTCATTGCTTGAGGCACTGATTAAGTGAAGTGCTTAAGCACCTGTCTGACTGTGAGCACATGAACCATTGCACTGAGTCAGTGAAAGATAGTCAAGCACAGAAAAAGACTTTGCTTCTGGAAGGTGGCTGTGCAGAGCTATCTATTAAAAAGAACACAACCCAGAAATTACAGTAGGGCATTTCTACACATTTTTTCACTATTTATGGGTATTTAAAGAGCTCTGTGAAACAGATCCTGATCACAAATTTTAAACTATTGAGTTTTTCAGAATCATTCTCCTTTTATTTAAGACATCATGATTCAACCTCTGCCTCATAAAGTTGCATTTTTAATTTGTAAAGTGAAACATCTTTCTTATGCACAAGGGAGAACACAAATATCACTGCTAAATATTGTAAAAAATCAACTGTAGGAAAGCTGGGTAAAGAGTTTTGAAAATTTGCATACAATTTATTGCCTCACTGTACCATATATCTTATTTGTAACAGAGAGTGAGAAAAGTATCACAACAAAATGTCACAGAAGTTCCATTCTGCATCTGCCATTCTCACCTGCAAATGAAATGGTTATTTCATTAAAAAACACAGTTTCTTTAAAAAGATCTCATTAGAGCATTATATTACCTAAATATTCTGAAGTTGCTTAGGGGGCTGTCTGTGCTGGAGGGAAAACTCCATTTTTCCTTCCCCTCCTTATGCCTGTGAATGAATGGCAAAAGCCCCTTTTGTTGCTGCCAGAGGATTTGGCACTGAAGTTGTTATCCTGAATGATTTGTTCAGGGACAAGACTGGGCCTCCAATGCTGTGCCAGTGTGTAGAATCCTGCCCCACACACCTCTGCCTGCAGTGCAGACTTGGGCAGTTCTGAGAACTGTGACCCCATCACAGCAAAGAACATCTCTTGCTGTGATTTTGCAAAGTGTTTGTCAAATCAGAAGGACTGGTCTAGGCCAAATCTGTGATTACAATGAAAGAAATGGAAGTGAGCAGTTTCCACTGGAGTCCCACCTCTGCAAAGCCTTGTTCTCCATGCCCTGCTCATCACATGCCTGCTACACCTCTGGGTCCTGCAAGTCTCTGCACTTGCATTTAGTCCAGTGGATCTCTACTGCTTCAGGAGGGGTTTGCAATAGAAACTCTGGGATTACCTTCTTTCCTAAGGTGTCCTGATCCTAGAAGGAAGCAGGTCTGCTCCAGCTTGACAGAAACGGATGACAGGCAGCTTTATGGTGATATGACATCCAGGAATTCACTCAAGAACCCGTTTAATAAAGGTATAAGTTTTATGAAAGCATTTTCATCCTCTGCATTGCATCTACTGGTTCACTTTCCTTTTGCCTCCTATCCCACACTGAACTGACAATTCAGAATGTCTTTGGGTGGCTTCTGGAATAGACAAGGAAAATCCAACAGCTGTCTGCTAGAGCTGCTGATAGAGTGGCCTGAGGGACACTCAAATCATGCATCCTTCTGAGGGTACACCAAAAGAGGATAAGGAAAGCCCTTCAAGCAACCAGTTCCTGGGAGTAGCAGCTGGAATGAATTTTAAGTGTTAGGGAAAGGAGAACTTCCCTGCCACATCTCACAGCAGCTCTGTCTAACTCCCTTTACCAAAGGTCTTTCTTTTCTCCACTATAGCTTGAGATCACTGCTTGAGTCAGGTTTCCTGTTTATTACTTTTAAGAATTAGCTGGTACATCACCTTTGGATCAATAGGTTAAATCTCATATTTTGTTAGCCACTGTAGATTCACACAAATATTACAAGGCTGTGTAACTTAAGTACAAGACTGTGCATAATTTTACACCATGCAAAGAGCTAAAAGTTCATCTGTACTCTAACTTGACCTTCCTCTGCTTCTGTAGACCCCCAGAACTGCACTCATGCTTTTCTTCCAGCATCTGCATGTCCATAATTTTCTGTTGATTGCTTGGTACTATTCATACTCTTCTATCATCTTGAAAATCAGACTTACTTCTTCCGCTTGTTTCACTCTTCCAAGAAATGTCCCAAGACCAAATATTTAGTCAAGACATCACTTCCTTCATGTCAGTTCTTCAATGGGTGACCCAGAAAAGTTGTGGATGCCCCATTCCTGGAAGTGTTCAAGGCCAGGCTGGGAGGGGCCCTGAGCAATCTGGTCTGGGGGGTGGCATCCCTGCCCATGGCACAGGGATGGAACCAGGTGATCTTTAAGGACCCTTCCAACCCAAACCATTCCATGATTCTGTAATTCAAGACTATATAAAATGGTATAGTTTTGTAGACATCAGTGGAGCTACTCTGAGAGATGTGTGCTAGAGATTTGGTTCTAATATATGGAATGCTGATACTTCTGCCAAAAAATCCAGGTAATTTTTACTGCTTGTGTCTTTCCTGGGATAATCTGCATTAAAAGATAATGTGCATTTTCAGTTTTCCAAACAGTGTAATGATACTAATTTTAAATTTTTAAATATTGAGCCTCCGACAACTGCACTTTGTATGCTGTGCCCTCAACCACATAGAGGCATGTTTTGAAAGCTGTAGTTGAACAGATATCTCTTTTAAGTAAAAATCTATTAAGGATAAAATGAGCAAAAGTCCAGCTACCAGTTACCATTAAGGTCCATTGTATCATCATATCCATTACACAATAATGATCCCTCCAAACAGAACTGAAAGAGGGTGAATTTACATGTACATTGTGTATCAATAACACTCAGCAGATACTAAAATTATTGCATGTCCTTCATAGTATCCTGTTGAACATTATAGCTTCTATGGGAGTATAAAACAGATAATTTGTGTTCCCCAAGCAATTTAAACAATATGATTTTTTTTATGTCCCTGCTACTTTAAATGGAATTAGTGAAGGCAGTATGTTATCCTCAGTCACTATCCATCACAAGTTATGTTAAAATTGATTAAAGTACTACTTATCCTAAGTACTGTTGACCTATTTTCTTTCAAGCCTGTCACATATACATATAAGATTAAATGTACAGTAGGAATGCAAGGATACTGGATGAAAAGCTTGGAATTCAGAACAAAACGTAGCAGCTGGTTATTTCCAGAAGAGTAACTTTCTGAATGTTCAGGAGATATTAATAGGATGCAATTTTAACATGAGCCTGGACAGTGAAGGTTTTCTTAGGGATTCACATATCTAAATCCATCTTCCTTTTTTTTTTTCCTCATTCTTCTTTTTTATATGTTTTTCCCTATTCTGCCCTCTTTCTTCTGTAGCTACAAGCCATACCTCTCCCTTCACTTTTTCCGTGGATTCATGAAGAAACTCTGTTTCTCACACCCCTTTCACCAAGAGCCATGCTCTGGAGCAGGGTTCACGATAGCAGTGGGTTGCCAAAATGAAGGAACAACACAACCAGGCTTGACTAAAAATATTTTTTCATTTTTCCATTGCTCCACCCATTGACCATTCACAGCCACTATCAGACACCAGGTAATTCCTGAATTGGGAGACAGCATAAGCTGCCATTCTCTTTTTTCAGAACAGGGTCCTGAAATTGATCCAGAAGCACATTTACTAAAATCTAGCTGTGGGCAACTGGCATTTTGGAAGGTGACACTTACAAAATCTAAAAAAAAAAAAGAAAATTTATTCTCTTTTTAATTAAAATTAAAATTAAATTTAATTAAAAGAGAAGAACAACAAAGGTGCACAGTCTGACTGTTCTAAAACATTTTGGTTGAAATACTTTGAAAAGATATATTGATCTGTATTTTGGAAGTTTATGTAACAGACATTTTGGTGAAACATGTTGTTCTCTCAATACCTCAGCTGCAAGAAGACAATCCTAAAAATGTGGATGTAGATCATGTAGATCTCAGCAGGGTCCTCTAAATTGTACTGAAAAGTTTTAATATTGCCTGCAAAATTCTTCTGTATACATGTACTTTGATGTCTATATTTTCACATATATATATATATATATAAATTTCTTTTCCTTACCTTCTTCAACTGTCACTTCAATGAGACTTTGTTGGCTTGACAGGCTACCCAAGCACTGCCAAACATGCAAGAAAGTCTGCCTGGGTACCTGGCAGACATGACCATGTGCAGGTTTTTTAGAGTAGGTTGGACAAACATCTGTCAGGAATGACGCAGGTAGACATGATCCTGCCTTAGGGCAGGGAGCTGGACTAAATTACCTCTTGTGGTCCTTCTCAGCCTTTTATTTCATGATTTTACTGCCTTGGGCCAAGGTGACACATTGGGTCTGATCTTGAGCCTGGAATGTCCAAAAGTTTTACACTGGTTACATGTGGGTACATAACATCATACTTTTCTGTCCACCACTGCCTCATTCCTCTGTCTTTCTTTTATCTAAGTGCTATGCACAAGCTCACACACTTCCTCAGACTTCTTATTAAAGTCTTTTTAAACCACTCAAACTAAAAACATAAAGTATGAATATTAGGGGCTGAAAATAACCTTTGTCATGCTGCCCATTTGCAGTCTGTACTTTCCCTACTGGGGGTTGCTGTCAGTGAGAGAGCATTTAGGATTTTGATATATTTTGATATATATATATAATCCACAGTGCTTTGTAGATGTTGCAATTTTTGTGGGAACTCCTGGCTGGTTCTTACTGTTTGTTTTGCAGAGCCAGAGGTTTATATTCTGAGACACTGGGATACAGAGGACTGCAGTTGGGTGAAAGGAACAGATTCATCAAGGGGACTCAGTAAATGCTGCTTCTGCCCTCTTTTGGAAGAATTAATGCATCTCTAATATCTGAGTTTTTTAGGTGCTCAGCTTGGGCGTAGAACCCCAGGTCTGCTGCTGTGGGAACACCACTCCCATCTCCTTTTGTTCCCCAGGGCTGTTATCACTGACTTCAGGGACTGCACCAGGTCTCACTTACACTGGTTTCTTAGGGACTTCACCTACTGCTAACACAGACTTGTCATGAAATGTCACAACTTCTCACAGGGCCACAGTGCAACCAGACAAAAGAAAAATAAATAAAATAAAATAAAATATAAAATAATATAAAGTAATATAAAATAAAATAAATTATAAACATTTTTTTGCAAAAGCCAAAATATATTTCATTTATATCAGTTTGTGAATTACCTGTTCATGAGCCTGTCAGCAAGAAGGAGGCTGCATCACAAATGTTTCTGATCAGTGTTTTCTCTAACTGGTGTGTAGTCTGTGCATCTTCAAGCACATGGTTATGAATATTCAGGTCTCAAACATACAGATTCTCATCCTGGGACTGGATTACTCGGTTATCTCCCTTTTCTTTATCATTACTGTAAAAGGAGAAAACAGAGATTTACCAGTCAAACTCAAAGACATTGCTCTACCATCAACTGCTTCAGATTAAAATCATAAAAAGCATCCTGTCCTGAAAAGAAATAAAGATTTCCTTTTTGAGGAACAAATAAATGTAGATTAATTTGCCCAAGAAAATGTTCTTTAAGTTTTGACCCAAAAGTCCATAATTGTCATAGAGTTCAGCTTTCCTTTACTTCAGTGTAGATATTTTTTTAATATTTTTTTAATAATTTTTTATTTATTTAATGTGTGTACCTACTTCTGTTCTTGAGTCTTTAAATATGCCCAGTTCATATCTGGTAAGTGTTAAAACAGAAATATGGCAGGAGAAGAGGTCTCTAAATGTAACACGGCTGCCAATAGCAATAGTTTGATTCCTGTCTGTGTGGAACAATTACTATATGTTATCCCTCTCCAATTTCCCTTTAGTTTGTTTTCTGATCATTGGAGAACTCACTTCTATTTTCTGGAATGATACTTGTAAGTGTTTGCAAAGTACTTTTTAAGAATAAATTAAAGCCTTCAAGTTCTCCCTTACTTGCTCCCTGTAAGTATTCACCAGACATTTTCCAGGCTGAATTGGGTAGGTAATCTAAGACATGTGGATTTATTTCTGCTCCCCAGCAAGACAATTTCCACTCTTTAAAAAGAGGTAATAAAAAATTATTATCATGTGAAATGCTTTGCCACCACCTGTAAATATTCATTCCTGGCTCATATCCATGAATTCTACAGAATACACAGTGATTTCATGATCATGTGAGCAACCATCTGAAGATTCTCTACAACCCCAGATCTCAAGGAGCAGAGGAGTGAAGTGATTATATTTATGTGCTTTTTTCCCCCCACATTCGTCAAAAGGCTCTGCTTTTTAAAGTGTGATAAAAAGATACACAGATGCTTATTTTTTATATTCCCTCACATTCTAAAGAGCACACTGGAAAGGCACCTGCATAAAATATCACAAAGAATGGTCAATAACGACTGAATATAGTGTTAGTACAGGTGTTGTATTAACATCTTTGATCTTGAAAGCTCTGCTTCTTTTAAAAGCTTTAGGAAGAATGAATGTGTTTAAGTCAAAGAAAGAACATACGAGTATTGTTTTCTAAAGTAGACAGGAAGAAAAATCACTGACTTTACTCAAATACCTGCTACACTGCAGCAACAATAAAGGCTGAAAAGAAGTAAAGGCTTTTTATGTATATATAGAAATACGAGTGGATTAATTCAGCTATTACTGTCTCTCCAACAGTAAAAAGTGTCATACATTATTCATAACTCTCTGATGAGCTACTTCTAGGCAGTCTCAGATATGTAATTTCTAATATAAACCTGATCTAGATACCCTTCTCTAAGTTCATACCTGTTAATTTTCTACTAGTTTGAATAGTAGGATAGCAAATATGATTGAAATGCTGACTGTGTTCCTGAGGTTGCAGTGAGATCTGCAGAGGATCTGTACAGTTGCAAAGATCTTTGAGTTCACTTGGAGTGTTCATGGAGGCTGTGCCATAGCCAGGAACTACATCTTCATTTCCTGGAAGCAGCAAGACAATACAGGTATGAAAATACCTGCCTGAGCTGTACCAAAAGTCATATGATGATTTAAGAGCACAAAGCCTCGAAGGTTAGAAGGCTACTGAATGATCCAAGCTGTGTGTGAGCATCCAGGAGGAGCCCAATTTTCTATAAGATGAGCCCTTGGTAAGTGCTTAAGTCAGGCAGCCAAACACTCAGGGAAATTCAGTTGCCTGTTTTCCCATTTTGAGGTAATAACCTGGTGTTTATTGTTTTATTATTATCATTATTTATTAGTGCATTATTTTTGCTGGTAACTCACCCGTAAGACCACTCAGGGCACACATAGAGTACAGCACAGTACGGTGGGTTTATTCACTTGTATCCTGCTCCTTTCCAAACCCATAATATTGCCTTATTTAAGACAGTTCACCCCTATAAGCAGAGTAAAATATCAGGAGTTAAAAGAGAGAAACAGTGCAGCCAGTTCAGGGTTAGACCTGAGGGGCTCAACAAAAACCTGTAGCTCATTGTATCTGAAGGTTCATTTGCAGATGGAAGTTACTGTCTCCCTTGAAGAAAGAACTCAGTTTAATTCTTACATCTCTTGACAGCAGCCTTGGCCAGAGAATAAAGGCAGAGGCCTTCTCCTGAGATATTTGATCCTTGATTTCCGTAGCTGAGATCAGGACCAAACCCAAATCTCAGACCAGGGAGCTGAGGAGGTTTTTTACTCTCCTCAGTCAGAAAAGACCACGATCTAACTCCCAAAATGCAGAGGAGTTGAAAATGAGGGACAGATGTAATGACCAGCTTTCCTGTAATCAAACACTAGATAAGGACCTCATACATTAAGTTGCTACTAAAAATGTGGGTATTTGTGCTTTCTTCAGATAGCAAAAAATAAACAACTTAATTACAACAGTTAAAGTCTAGGCCAAGTCAAGAATGATGGCCAGAATTTCAGAAGTGAGGTGATGTTATCAATCAGGAATAAAGTTTATTACAAAAAAAATAAACAGATTTGTTTGATTCAATACTGTAATGTAGCAGTGGAGTGTGTGGAATTCTCTGTGTTGAGATCTGCAGCAAAACACTGAGTGATGTTAATGGAAAATACAACCAAGCTGGTAACCAGCTTTTCATCTGAGTTCAGCCACTACTGAAGAAATTTGGGTCCACAGAGGGAGGGAGGACCCAAATGTTGAGATGGCTACTAAAGATCCACTTTTAACAAGCCAACTGTATGCTGACAGTTGCATTAAAATGAATGTATTGTTATGATTTTGTCAGTGTTTCTGCTAAAAGGTGAAGGTCTAGTTTCAGTAAAGCTTAGAACAAAGTTCTACACTTCAAACAGAGACAAGAACCCAATAGAAAGAAGGAAGGACTCTGCACTACTGGCATTTGTTCCAGAAAGAAAGGCAGGTTGGGAAGCAAGAAACCAATTAGTTAAGATTTAACATTAACTAGAACTTTAATCTAGTTGTTTTTGTTGCCTTCAGAGCCAGCATTTCAAACCTGCATTCCTCTCTGTAGTTCAAGGAACTCTGCTGTGAGTTTCATTTAGAACAGATACTGCTTTTTAGGATCCCAAGAGTAACCCTGCTCCATTGTCACACTAATTCCCAGCAATAAGTTCCTCGGCCTCAATAGCAGGAGAAGGGTTTTACAATACCAAATTTTCACAAAACGAAGTGGCTAAAAGCTACTGTAACTCCACATTCCCTGAGGTGCCTTGTGAAAACATTCAGAAGCTTAGCACCGTGCTTAGCTGGGGGTTTTAGAAGTTTTGTCTACTCAGCCCATGTCTGCATTAAAAAAAACATTCAGCATCTCAGGATTACATGAGCAACAATTAAAGTAAAGCCTAAAAGCTGACCTCTCTTCAAAACCTTGAGCTATTGCTGTGCAGAAAACTATTTTATACTTAGGTGCCAATCTTTGCATAAGCCTTAAGCTTCCCATAAGCAAACAAAGACTAAAGAAACATTCGTCTCCACCAAACAGCAGTGGCAAACATAAACATAGGGGGGTTTTGTGTATCTGGTGAAAAGAAGGTTTGGGAACCGAACCATAATTCACCCTAATTGCCAGATCTGACTTCTGCTCTTTCAGAACAAAAAGATAAATTTGAAGCCTCACAATCTCTTTGGTCAACTCACCTACAACAGACATCAGACACTCTCCTTTTCACATAGTCTCGTGATGAGTTTAACTTGAAAGTGCCCTTTAATGTCCTGGAAGAGAAAAGCAAAGTGAAGAAATATCTCTGACACCTCAGTGCTAGGCCTCTTAAAGCAGATGGTATAACAACTAAAGTTGAAAACAAAAACCTAGGCATCAGCATTTCAAATCACATAATCATAAGAGATTGACCAATTTTTATTTGAAAGTTCACTATAAAGCAATGTCCAAATGCTTTACTGAAATTGCCTTCTACTAACAAGATAGAAAGCTCACAGGAAAATATTTTCACTGAAATATAATGATTAGAGATAGTCTCTGCTGAGTAGCATGTGTCAGAGTGGAGAGCTACAAACTGGTCTGGTGACTGGGGTACCTCTGTCCCTCACTGGGATGGGAGGGGTAAACTAGAACATGGTTTTAAGGTTAATACAACTGTGGTCATCCACACAATTTAGAGAGATCTGCAACCGATGGTAAAATAGGGTTGAATTTAACAAGAAGAATGTTAGACCAGAGTTTTTCAACATCTTCAAATAAGCCATTTTGCTTATTCATTTTGTAACGTGTTCTGGTTTTGATAACTGAGGAGTTAGAATTCACAGAGATTGAATTGGACAGTGTTAACTCAGAGAAGGAAGATCCCTTCACATTCTCTTCAGGAAGTGGATCCACAGCCATTCTTATGCCCCACAGAAGAACCCTGTGGATCCAACTCCCTGAAACCACTGATTGCTGCATATTGAGAGGCTGTAATGTCATACTGCAAAGCAAAGGAGTTATGGAAGCCACAGATAAAAAACCAAAGTAAAACTCACTGCATGCCATAGTTCTAACTTAACCAGACTGGATAAGGAAGAGGAACAGATGAGATAGGACAGGTGGCCCAGCTATGATGTTTGTCCTTCATCTACTTCACAGGGGAAAAAAGAATTGAGAAGAATGAATTGGACTTAGACCTTATTTCATATTTCTACTGTGAGTGGTCCAGGATTATAAGGCACATTCACAGACAATCAACTCTCCCCAATGGACTGTTTGAGGAAAGTCAGCTTTCCAAAGTCAGGAACAAGAATAATTAGCATTTGGATAGCACTTTCAGTTAGAAAAGCATTTGTAGGAGCAGTACATCAATATTAAGTGAAAGAGGCAAAATATTTTGAAGGATCCCTTAAAAACTGTAGTGGTATCATATAATATTCCCATTCTTGTGACCCAAGTCCTGACCTGGTGGGTATTGTACCTGCCATGGGCAGGAGGATTGAAAGTAGATGATTTTTAAGGTCCTTCCCACCCCAAGCCTTTCTATGATTCTTTGGTCACTTCATTCTAAGTAGCACTATAAAAAACGACTGCCAAAAGGACTTTTATACAACAAAATTATCATGTAGGGTATCTGGCAAAATGTCCCATCTGGCTTCAGCTTTCTGACACTTTCCCCCTGAATTTTTGTTGCAGATGGTTTCCAGTCATATCAATAAAACGGTGAGCAAAGGAAGTAAAGATATTTTAAGTAACAACTTTCATGTATGAAGTCACAGCCAGCAAAGTAACAACCCTCTGACCTGCAGTTTATGTCACATGTACTTAGTCTGGACACATGGTAGGGATTCTTCTGTGTGTCACTTGTGTTAAATACCTGAGCTGGGAGATAAAGTGGACAAAGGTCACCCACAGGAATTTCCCTCAAGGCTGCAAGTTATTGCATAAAACAACACTTTTGCTGTTTTTTATAGACAAGGAAAAGGAAACATCCCTAAAGGGCAATTAAGCCCTTCCTTGAAGTAGCCAAGGATTGTGAAAGTGAATGTCACCTGCCCCTCCCTTCTGACCAATGAAGGAGCCAAATAATCCAGCCCAGATACCTAATTTGTGGGCAGGTAAAGTAACAGTATTTAAATCTAGGGGTTTTTTTCTAAGCAATGCTTGCATGCTGTCTCCAGACTTCAAGGAGGTGCCAGGAAAATTATCACAAAAATACTTTCCTTTTTTCTTCTTTAAGTCATACCAAATTAGGGAAAATATATTTTTTTAATGATGACAATCTCCCACAGTTATCATGAAAAAAAATTTTAAATTGATCTCTTGATCTAAAATTGATCTAAAATTGCTCTTTCTTTCCATAATCTGTTCTCTCCATCTTATTCATGTTAAATACTTGTCTTTATCAGACCATCTTTGACACTAACTAAATGAATTCATAGCTTTCCTGATACTTCTAGTTTAAACCAACTCATACTGCTGTTCCTGCATGCCTTGATGTGACCATCTGCTGTATTCAATTGATGGAGGATGAAGGAAGGGGCAAGGATGCTCCCAGTGCCTATGCTCACTCCAGAAAAATCATCAATAAGAGATTTTTTCCTTCTCTCCAAGGCTTTTGCCCTGCTCCCTTTGTTCTTCTTTTATAAATAAAAGAAGATAGAGCAGAAAGTAAAGCAAAAATGTTCATCAGCTTCCTGGAGTTTAGGAGCAAAGGTAACATTTGTTATTTATGAATTGAATTACTTGCAGTATTTCTGCTGTAAAAGCTTCAGTATGAAAAACATAATGTAAATATTTTTTAAAAAAACTCAAAAAAAAAAAAAAAAAGCTGTCTTTTCCAATCGTGCTAAAGCATATTGAAGTAGTCTGGCAAATCAAGCAAAAAGAAAGCTAATGGGCCAACAGGATATCAACATCTTTCTCTGACAAGTGAACAAGTGTAAAGGTAGGCAGTAAATGTGAGAAAAGCTAGAGGAAGGAGGAGAAAACACTCAAATGAAAGAAACAACAAAGGATGCAAATAAGGACATTTCCTCCCACTCTCCCTTTCAGCAAAGCAGCCTCTCATTTTCAGTAGGAAATTACAAGAACTAGAAGCAATCCTTTGAAAACAGAACAAGATATTCTGCTAGTCTACGCCCTCCAAAACTGGCAAAGGTTGTAGCACCAAAAAAAAACTGTGGATATTGACATTTTATAGTTGGCTGCAGCATTCTAGTGAACACATATGTAAGTAGACTGCAATTCTAGACACACTAAATTTAATCCTGGGGGCAGAGTCCCCAGACAAATTTGAAGTCCATTTATAATTGGCTAATGGCAAACAATGCATTTGGTTCCTTCAGAAAATCTGCAAACCAAAATGATATATCCAGATAAGGTGGGACCCACTCACACATTATCTCTGAGTTACCAGCTAAGCACCTTCCCAGGGTGTTCAAAACAACGGAGCCTCCCAAGGTGGCACTGACAAAGCGGTTGTTTGGAGGTTGCACAACACCACAGCTCTAAAGCTCTGCTCTGAGCTGTGCCCTGTGAGCCTGAGCAGGAGATGGAGCTGATACAACTTTGCTACACCTGGATACCACTCCTCAGTGACCTACCATGGCCCAAGTGTGCTTGTCATCACACCTGCTTCCATGTACAGAAACAAACACTGCGTGCTCTGAGACCTGACAGGTGAAAACGCATCTTCCCACAACACAGAAGAAAGGCAAGGCCTCCCACCCCACCTTGCCAGCCAAAGCCACCAGACCTAAAGTCATGAAAACACCACTGTGACACTCAAGTCAAAGGGCAGCAGGCTCAGAAGAGATGCTCAGCTACACAACAGTACAAGGTCTGGGTCATTGACCTCATCTGACCAAAGGACATGTCAGCAGAACACCCACAGATGAACATGCTAGGGGAACTAAAGTGTTCCTGGAACTGCCAGACTTCAGTCCTTAACAATTTGTTCCGATGCTTTTGATGTACCCACAAATCCAAGAGTGAGTATACTCCTATCAAAACACACGTTTAACACATCACCTGTAATATTTTTGGTTCAAAGCCATATACCCACTTCATTTTCACCCAAGTTTTAGAAAGGAAATTATGTAATCAATCACCTTTAAGCTGTTTCTCTACTGTTGTACTCAGGACACATTCTGAACTATGAAACAACACATAGGATGTAATTTGGAAAACAAATGCCTATCTGTATATTTATCTATGTACAGATATATCTATATATCTATATATATCTATATCCCTTTTTTTAGGACAGCCACAGTTTCTGGCTGTCTGACATCAGTATCTTCATGAAAAACCTCATAAATCTTCCTACTCTCTGCTTCACCCTTCTGTCGCTAAATTGCAAAATATATTGACTCCAAATGTGCCCCATGGTGTAGAGATTGCAGAGCTGCTTCAAAACTGGCCAGCTTGGAGCAGAGACATAAAAATTGGTAACTGTCTAGAGCCATCTCTGTCAATGTACCCTTAGAATGACATTCATGCCACATAGTTTGAGGTTATCTAAAAAATTAAGAGTCCAGTTTAAGCCAGTTTAAGGCTGTTTCTATAGCAGAGAATGAACTTCTTGAGGTGTGAAGCCCCAAATGTAACTCATTCACTGACCACCAGCTTAAAATGAAGGAATATTTTCATCCTGACATGGTTTTTTTTTGGATGTCATTGCTAAGGGAGCCAAACAGGAAAAGATGATAACACAACTTACTGTAAGCGCTTAATTCAAATTTTGATGAGTTTGTTCAATTCTCCTGAATATTTATTTTACCAAATGGGTCTAGAAGTTGGAAACAAAACAAACAAACAAAAACAGGACCATCAGCTCCAGCTGTGTTTCCCTAAAAATAAGACAGACACTGCTTGTGACATCCATTTGGGTGTGCAGATGGCAGACTCTCAGACATCTCTGTAAAATTAACAGCAAAGACATTCAAAGGAAATTACTTAGTTCCACAAACATCACAGGTCTGTGGGAATTCCAGAGACTGGACACTGGGAGTAGGAGACAAGGGGAATATGGGGGTACATTCAGAAAATCCTACTGTTGACAATAGTGCAGCTGTACAGTGTGCGGAAGATTTCTTGCACAATGGTTCATTTTTATTTTTTAATAAACAGTTAAAAGAGAATGAGTGTCTGTATGGAACAGGTAAGTAATTAAAATTCTTAACTGTGCAGTCAAACACATACAGCAGCACATTGCCAACTACAGACAAAAGTAGGGCTGTACAAGTCTGAACATGCACCTATTTATTAAATCTTATTTAAAACACTGAACTAAGTGCAGTGTCTGATGAAATATTTAGGGTGTTTAAACGTGCCACAGCTGACAGAAAGCTTTTTTCCTACTGGCATAAGATTATTTTGTTTTGCTTTTTTCTCTCATTTTTTTCAAAAAAGAAAGACAAGGTAAATGATTTCAACAGCATCTAAGTACAAGGTAGGTTTACATGCTTCTAGTTTTAGCATGGGGCTTTCTAGAAGAAGTGCTGCTGATTAATTGAATAACATTTTAGTTTGCTGGATTTTAATCCATAGAATTTCCTTTGTATTTCTAAAGACACAAGCGTTTGCATATAATATGACATTGTGCTATTTAATATCACTGCATAACTGTGCAAGTGGCCCCACATAGAATTTAAACCCAGACAAACTATTCTTTTGAAGTGGGTATCCTGAGAGTGATTCTGGCAAAGCGGAAAAAAAGTACACTGTATTATAAATTCTTTGAAAAATAGAGATCTTACCATCTCCCATTCCTCCTTCAAGAAACAGTAATTGTTAGCAGTCCTACTAATAGTCCTGAACCTGCATTTGGCATGGCCCTGGCATAACAGCCTCATCAATACTATTTTGGTAAGTTTTCCACAACCTCCTTTGCAAAGCACATTATTCTCTTTGTATGGCACAACCTCCCAGCAGGAGCACACACCTCCACGTAGCCATCCATTCATTACTGACCTATTATGCACGCCAAAAGGTGAACAGGCCGCCTCAGAAATTGCTTTTCATTGCCTTCACCTCTCAGTCTTTTGTCCCTTAGCTAGCCTGGACTTGGTGAGCTCCACCAGAATGTCACTCCTCCCTTTTTGACTTTTTGTGAAGCTCCAAGAACCCAAAGGTCATTACCATACAATAGATAACAGTCTTTTCTGCATTGGTAAGTGCTGTTTCTTTTACCTTGATCAACAGCTATTCCACATGAGGGCTTCCTCTTAATGGTAATGGTTGTCTTAGTGCCTATTGGTGCAAAATAAATAACCCTGAGAGCAATGAGAACTATTTGCATTCATGCACACAACCTTATATCTCCTCTTCCTTGCTGGCTTACAAATCTACTACAAATTCTTTTTGGTAAGGCTATTAACACATTGCATTTGAATTTAATGATTCCAGTGACTCCATAATAATCACTCAAGTTCCCTCTTCAGTAGGTATGACCTACTCTGCCTATTTTGCAGGCTATTAAGCATGTGTGTAGTGCAAATTATCCAAGAAAGCACAGAGCATTTCTAGGTCACTTTGAGTCCCTTTCCCTTTACTGAAATGTGAGTGGTCAGCTTTCTCACCCAAGCACATCTGAGCAACACCTCCCAGCAACAGGAGGGGGAAAAAACCTCAGTGGGCTCCCTTAGGTCATGCCACAGCCACTGTTGTTGGGAGGTGGTCTTATTCTGAGGACAAAAAACAAAGATGAGCAGAGGGCAAGTCAAGAAGGAGCAGTAGGGTTGGGGTCAAGAAAGAGACAGGAATTTAAGGAATGGTGGAAAACAAACCAAAGTAGAGAAAATTGGGAAAAACAAACATGGGAAAAGAAAGTGGTAATGCCCATTCAAACAGCACCGCCAAACACAGATCATGGCTGAATGCAGAGGCAGGCATCCACAGGGAACACACAGGGAAACCCTTAGACAATAGGGCTGAGATGAAGGATTCATTTCTACTTTGAGTGCCATCCATGGGATCTGCAGACTCCAACACAAACCACCTGAAAGATGCTGTGCTGAGGGCCCTGGAGGGTACCAGGTACCTTGGCACGTCAGCCACTCCACTGACATCCAGAGAAGGTGATGCTGTTTCACACGGGATGAGGTGATCCTGTCTTGCATGGGACGAGGTGATCCCGTTTCTCACATGGGATGAGGTGATCCCGTTTCTCACATGGGATGAGGTGATCCCGTTTCTCACATGGGATGAGGTGATCCCGTTTCACACAGGATGAGGTGATCCCGTTTCACACAGGATGAGGTGATTCTGTTTCACACGGGATGAGGTGATCCTGTATCACACAGGATGAGGTGATTCTGTTTCACACGGGATGAGGTGATCCTGTATCACACGGGATAAGGTGATCCTGTATCACACGGGATAAGGTGATCCTGTTTCACATGGGATGAGGTGATCCTGTATCACACGGGATAAGGTGATCCCGTTTCACATGGGATGAGGTGATCCCGTTTCACAGACATGCAGAACCACCAGCAGTCATTGCTAGTCCAGGAAGTCCTATCCATTGACTTTGCCTCCATCTTCTTTGTCAAGTCTATGTTCTTAAAGTTTCAGTGAGCTTCTTAGCCTTGCTCCTATGCCTTCTGGATTAAATTGGAGGACCTACTTTGACTGCAGCACGTGTTGGGGCAGATCATAACAGAGGACTCCAAAGGCTTTCCCAATTACTTAGGAGCAGCTTAAAGGACTGCAAAAAGTGAACTTTTCCTTTTCTCTTTGGACACTTTGTAAATGTATCATCAATGCTATAGATGTCATCCTATGATGAGTAAGTTTTTTATAAGTTATCAAGTTAATGTTTTCAGCCTCCAGTTGCAGTTTTCTCACGACTGTTCATCCTTCAGATTAAAAAATATCTATTTATTCTTGGATTGTTAGAATGGTTTTGTTGGGTTATTTTGTTCCTTTCTGACTAGTCATAACAGTCACACGATCTGTGCAGTTTCAAATTCCAGATTGGATAAATGCAAAAGCACCCACATCTTCAATTTTAAAACAGATTTTGTAGTTGGCTTTCCACAAAAATTTCTGCTAGACAATGGTCTACTTTAGACAGCAAATGAATTTATTTCCAAATTGCTAAATTATAACTAGTTGCTGTAACAGCTGGTACCCAAAAAAGTGTTAGATATGTAACTTATATTTTGCTTTAGTAGCCTAATGAAAATTTCTGATTTTACAAATAAATCGTAGAAATGAAAAAATAAAAATTATATTTCACTCTTCTGGCTTTTTCAAGCATGAGAGTACATTTAGATTGTTGTATGAAATAGGCCAAAGATAACTCAGTTTTAACAAATATGATAATTGCATGTTGTTTCTTGTATTTGTTGTTTTCTCTCAGAAGTGGAAGCTTCCAACTCTCCTCTGCAAAGGGCTGGACTAGGAAGTGCTTTTGAACAACAGAGCGCTGAGAGCCTCACATTATAACACCATGATGTAGAGATTTCAAAAACAAGTCGTCATTGAAATGGTCCCTAAAATATATATCCACTCTGCAGGAGGGCAGAAATGAATATCTAATGGGAATCGACAAGACTTGAAGAGGAATCAGCCTGCGTGTAGGCTGGACCTTGGCAGCAGAGGGACAACCCAGCCACATCTCCTGCAGGCCAAACACGAATAAAACACTGCACACAACATGCAAACGAGGTGCCAAACACGAATAAAACATTGCACACAACATGTGCCTTGATGCTGCTTCAAACTGAATTTGCCGTGGGCCCTTTGGCAAAGACACCAGGCTTTGTGTTGGAGGAGCTGATTCTGTGCCACTCATCCGAGTGCTGGGGAAGGGAGAGGCTTTGCCTTGGAGGGCACTTGCAGCTCCTGCCTTGCAGCCAGGGAGGAAATGCTTGGAGAGAGGAGCAGAGGCAGGGAGTGAGGCTGGACCCAAGGAAAAGGGAGAAGGAATCATGAAGGTGCCACTGATCCCAAATTTACAGCAATTGTAACTGCACCTCACCATATACAAAGACAATATCCTGCTTTCCTTCCAAAGACTGATATTTTCTGCCTTCTTGCTGCTCTGCAATGGGAAGAGCAGATACTGATGCAAATGTAGCAGGAAGGAAAATGTATTGCAAATATATTTGGAAGGAATTAAGGATGCCTTATTCGTGAAAGAGTATAAAATTGTTTAGACAATATATCTGTAATTATTCATATTGTGGTAGTAAGGAGAGATGCTGCTCTGAGAATCCTGCCATGGTAGGTGACACGTGTGTATTTATTAAAAATCCTAACAGTCTTTCCTCTAAAAACCCTCACCATTTTAGCATGGGATGAAAACAACAGGTGGATATAACGAAGAGGGAAATAAAGCAGTCGGGATAACAGCGTATTTATCTTCTTCAGTAGAATAAGTAGCAGCACACCAGCTGCTGGGCTATTGTCAGATGTTTTCCAGCCACCACAGAAAAAGTGAGTTTTGAGGAGGGGTTTGAAGGAGAATAGATTAGCAGCCTTATGGCATTATTATGAGGAGTTATGCATATGCATAAGGAGTAGCTCTGAGAAAGTAAGGAGGCTCTTGGACTAACAAGCGACGAAGAGAGGCATCATGGGGCTGCCACAATGTGGTGCATATTGAACCTGCTTTCATATGTAAACAGACAGCGTGCTGCAGTCTCACAGGATCACTGCTGCCTTTTATTCAGCATCCCAGTGCTGCACATAGTGGTGGCTGCTATGCCAGTGATACATTAAATACAATCAGTTAGATAAATAAATATAATTTAAAAGGTCTCAGCATTTAAAGACTGAACACAGCTATAATGTGATGAAGTAAAAGGTAGGAAAGGGTAATTATGGCATTCTAGGGCTACTGGAAATAATGGCCAATTAGCCACTAACATTGTTGGAAGACAGATTTCACTTTAAGCATTTTAGAAGGGATAGAACCTTTCAGCTTCAGAGCTTTGAGAAAGCTGCAGTGTGACTTTAGAAAGGGTTTTTTTATTGATAGGTTATCTTACAGATACCTTTTGCAGCATTTCCACTTTTCTCTTGCACAGGAACATTCAAACCACAATGTTGACTCCTTGCAGGGAGGCTCATGCTTCTAAGTAATTTATTGACATAGCTGCCTCTTAGCATAGAAACTTAGGAAAACATTTTGGAACAACCTCCACAAGAATTAGATGAATTAGATGAATTTTTTCATTTTCCAGATAAATCTGATTTTTTTTTTTTTTTCTGTCAGTCCTTCACATTAATAATATTAGGAAAACGAGGTGGCTTTTTGATGACAACATTTACTTTAGGACAGTGAATGTGCTTCCACATGAAACACACGGGCCATGTCAGTACACGTCCATGTACTGCACATAACCTTTTCATTTGAATTGTACATGTGTTAGGAACATATTCGCTAGGGCTGCACCAGATGCTGAACACTAATATTTGCACAGGAGGTTCTGTTCCTGCATTTATTCCTCAGTGGGCAGGCTCCTGCCCTCCTTTGAAGGCATTTATAGGTGTATGGTTCATACAGAATGTGCTGCAGAATGAATTCACCTAGTGCAAAGTAATACATGGAGGTTATTTGCTCGAGCCTGAGACTGGAGCGTATCGCTGCAGGACGCCGTGGGGACTACGGTGTATTTTCATTAGGTACTTAGGATTTAAATGATTTGAAAACTGCATTTCAAGTACAGGGAAAATTTGCTGAATGGCCTCTTCACCTACCTTGGGAAATCTGTGAGCCTTCCAGTATTTCAGATATTTCCACAAGCAAATAGGCACTTCTAGAATATCTCTTATGATTTATCATCAGCAGGGCTCTGTATGGAAGGCCACTGGAGTGCCTTGGCATTCTGCAAACACCCTGAACAATTTAGAAATGTTATTTTGCCTCCTTATCAATAGATGGAATACATTACAAAGCCCAGCCCTGATAGAGAGCTCCTGCTCACACAAATAGTGGACCTAGCATTAAAATGAGAAAGATTTTTAACTCTTTCCACTCCCCTATCATGCACCACAACAAGTAAACTCAGGGCTGCTATATGCAGGGAAAAATACCATCAAAAGAGATATTCAACATGGTACAGGCTTCCACTGACCACATAAAATATGTGCTGCTGAGCAGCCCACTCAGGGGCTGTAGTAGCACCCCAGAGGGGGCTGCACAGCAGGGAGGGTGGGCAGGAGTCTGACCCTTGCATCACCAGCACTTGGATTTGAAACCAGAACTGCAAACCCACCAGGGATCAACCTGCATCACTTTCTGGGAAAATTCTTTGGGCTTCTGTATCATTGCAGCTGATCTGAGCCTTGCTGTGTTTCCTAGAAATTAAAACATTTTTTCAAGCAGATTTAGTTTTGTGGGCATCTTTCACTTTACTTTTTACATTCAAAACAGCATAAGCTGTATTTCTGTCTTTGATACAACTTCCAGAGTGGCTGATGTATTGTACAACTGGATAAGCTATGAAAGGCAAGGGGATTAGGCATTTTGTTTCATGTTTTGGAAAGCTATTTAATTTCCCTTCAACACACTTAGAGGCAAAGTCCTATAGAAGGCTTGAAAAGGAAAACTGAATTTCAGTGTGGAGAAAAACAGTTCATTTTAATGTCTTGCACTGCTTTGTGTTTTGGGGTCCTTTTCTTTGTAAGCACTGAGATTGCCATGGGCAGTACCATTGGTGTGGCCTTATCAGTTTCTGTGTGTTAAAATAGAGGGTGGATTTTCAAAGGACAGGTAGGAATCCAGAGACTGTTTGCTTTCTGTGGACATCTTACCTCTCCAAATAGCCTTCTAAAATATCCCCCTACAGGTGGAAAGCCTCTTGGGTAGGGATGCACATTTTGCAATCTCCCACACTCAGTTTTATGCCCTTTTTTTAGCCAGTTCCAGCCTGGCTGGGGACAGAGGCAGCCCAGTGTGAAGGCTGCAGAGCTGTGTGTCTGTGGTTGCAGGCACGGGCACCACTTCCAGGCAAAGGAAGGGCAAAGTGGGATAAGGGAAAACAACCTCCTTGAACCCCCTTTATGCAATCTATAACAGCTAAAGCAGGTCTTTTGTTGCTCCTCTGCCATGACCTCTGTCTGTTTGTCTGCCTGTCCATCCCCAGGCTGAAGGCCCCAGCTCTTCCTGGAAGCCTAGAAAGTGCCTGTTACACTGTGGGGACTGCCACAAACAAACATCAGGAACGACAAAGTCCTATAAGATGTTAATAGGAATGCAAAGTCAAATAGTCGCAAAAAGCAGGAGATCAGACTGAATTATTCAAAAGAGTCTTTCCTGGACCTGGTTGTTTATAATTCCATTATAAGGGATATATTTATCTTTTAAATTCTTTCTAGTCAAACAGAAGAGTTTTGCTTTCCCAGAGGAATGATTTCCCTCCATCCCACGTTGAACACCTCCCTTCTGCTCTCTCCTCTTCCCGACACACACAGCTCCTGGTGCGTGGAAACAGCAGTGGGACATGTCAAGTACATTTTTTCTCCTTAAAGCACGTGTACCTGGGAGGTCACAATCTTTACAAAGTCAAAGTTTTGTGTGTTTGAGAGCTTTGCCCTACTACCATGTAATTGAAATCAAGCTTTTAAAAGCTCACGACAATGTGTTTGTTCTTTAACCTCACCCAGCAAAAAGAGAGGGCTTTGCTGAGAGAACCCATTGTTAAGCTCCTGCACTTAACTGATAAGGCACTGATACAACCAGTAGCAAAGAAAGAAACTAATAATAATAATAAAAAAAAAAATATTCACATGCCTTCCTTCCCCACTACATTAATGCCTGTCCAGATTAATTTCGGGAGTTCTTAAGAAATGAGGCACAGCATCTTTAATCATATTAAAATATTGTTATGGAACTTATTTAATAACAGGGAGATATAATGAGTTCTCCCATCAAAAAATGGAAGGTTTCATGCATTTGAAGGTCTGCTCATTATCCATTCTTACATTTTAATGATAGATGTGTCTATTACTCAAAAAAGTAGAGGATTGGAAATGTTTGAGACTAAATGACTGGAACAATTCTTAAACCATCTTACATCATCTACCACGCATATGGGACACTTATGTGAAAAACTCTGAGCACAGGGGATGTAACAAAAAGATTGAAATGGGACAGAGTGGAGGTGTTGCTCCTCTGATCCCAAGGAGGTGAATGCAGGTTGGGTGAGTGTATACAGCAATCAAAGCAATCACATCCTTTCCCATCCAGGAACTAGGAGCTCACGAGTGAACTCTGCGAGTGTTTGGATTCAGAAATATTTTTTTTTATTCATGCCAAACAGTATTCACAAAAGCATTTGTTTCCTCAGTAGGAGGTTTGCAGAAGTACAGTCCAGCTTTACCAGGTCACACCTCTGTCATGCCATTTGGTTTATAAATCCAGAGCTTTCCTTTGGCATGAAAACACCTTTCACAGATTCAGTCATTTCCACCCTGACTGGCTTGTTGATCTGCAAGTATTTTTCTTTCCTTACACCAGAGTGCCTCTGTGAAGAAGGAACAGGGTTTCAATAAGTGGTTTCTATTGGCCTCAACCTTTGATAACACAAAAAGATGCCTGAGAACCAGCAGTGAAAACCCTGGAATGATGGTATCTTTAAAGACAAGAAGTTTCCAAGGACACTAATTGAATTCAACCGGCAAACATTTCTAAATGGAAGATTGCTAGTAGCCAAGAGGTTTTTCCTGGGAAACCACCCAGAGATAGAACTTTGAGCTGATTTCATCAAAGGAGATTCTCAACTGTGAAAAATGATAACACCCCCATGGCAAGTAGTGCATCAAAATCAAATAAGGCTTGGAACAGTAGTAACTAGAAGGGGAGTTTGTTGTGATATAGCAAATATCCATGTGCTGCATCTGAAAAGAAACACGGTGAAATAGTTTATTAATGAGGCAAATTTCCACCACAGTGTAAAGTCCTTCCAAAGTAGAGAGCAGTGCAGTATGTTTTTACAGAATGGTAAGCCAAGCCACTTGGTAAATGACAAAAAAACTATTAAAGTATATATTCCTCTTAGCAGAGAAAATTAATAAAAATGAAAGAGAAAAACTGAAAAACAAAGTCATTCCCAGAAGCTTGGCCCATTTTTACAACTGAAAGCTGCCCACATCCCTGTGTGATGGCTCATTATGCTTTTGCAGTGTTACGCTTGTGCCTTCTCAGTCAGTGGGGAAGCATCCTCAGAGCTAGATCACCTGCTCTGAGGAATCCAGGACAGAGTAATGCTGGTTTATACAGGCAAAGAAGAATGCAAGGGGGCCTTTTTAATTTACTGGTTTTTCTGCTGCTTTATCACAGTGGCCTTACAAAGGCAGCAAAAAATTGTTTGGTTCCCATGAGGCTGCCATGAAACTCCCCAGCACAGAAAACAGGTGGGCACAGTGAGCACTGATGCAGTTTTGAGCTGCACTCTCTTTTAGGCAGCAAAAAGCACTTCACACCACCTGTCTCAGTGTTGTCAGGGAGTTTTAGTTGCATTGTGGCCTAATGGTAAATAATTCAGCAGAAACTGAGAATCGCATACAAACACAGACAAAGCCAGAAAAGTAAAATAAAAAAGATCAGAGGGAAGATCCACCACTAGATTTAAAAGGTCATTAGGAAAACCCTATTTATAGGCTTTTCTGACCAGCTGAAGCTCTGTCCCTGGAGGTAAAAGCTGTCTGAAATGTCCCAGTGTGGGCAGAGCAAACAGAGCCATTCTAACGAGTGAGGAAAGGTTAGGCTCAGGGATGAGTATGAGTGAAAAATATTTGGCTAGACTCCTGGTACAAACTCCCACGCAACGCTTTGAAAATCTACCCCTCTGTGTCCTTAGCATTGGTTTTCAAAGTACAGCAGCCTAGAGACAGATGTGCCATTATTGTTTATGGTTCAAAGGCAGAGAACTCGTTTGGTGGGGAAATAAAATCCATACTAATAGAGCAAGTACCAAAAAATGTTCTAAGAGGGAATAAGCATGTTCTAAGGTGTTTTAACAAACTTCTGGCTCCTAGCCCAGAACTCAGTTGGAACAGTTGTATTCATCTCCAGGCCACCACTCTTTGAACTTATGGAAACCTATGGTTATATTTAGCTAGTTAAAAGATATATGACCAGCGCATTGTAACCCTTTTGTCAATGTCTCCCCATTACAACTTTTAATTTTATTGCTTTTTAACCACAGTTGCTTAATTCATGGGTTCAGCTAAGAGGGACAGAAGGCAGTTGATGGATGGTGTGACAATGGCACTCCTGGCTGCTGTTAGGGAACTCATCATCTTAGGAGGAAAAGCCAGTTTGCACCACTCTGCTCGATGGCTGATCCCAAAGTGACACGTGCTCTGAGCCAACCCTCTCTGTGCTTATGAGGTCTGCTATAAACAGATCTGCTGTTAACAAGACAGTTTACAGACAGAACATCCCCTTAGATAGCCAGTGTACACAAGACATCACTAAAGAAACAACAAAAACAAAAAAGGAATTCAGCAGCCCACACCTAAAACTTTTCAGTTATAATGAGTTTCATATTCTTTTGATTATATGGGGATCAATCAGGAGTATGTCAAATCTTAATGAAGAGAGAATAAAGCAGAGTATTCAGAATATTCGTAGAGCTGAAATTGCCTTCCTGTGTGATTGTAAAGATCACATCTACAGATACTGTGCCAAAAGGTCAAGCAATTAAAGCCACTGAAGCTCCAGCCTACTAATAAGTCTGGTAAAAAGAAAAGTTTCAGCAAGTGAGAAGCTGTAAAAGTATCACAGCTTCTCTGTGGGATAGCCCAGGTTGATCTCCAGCAACCCCAAAATAGCACTACAGATAATGGGTAAATGTGAGGGCTTAGAGGGTAAATGGCAGCTTTTCTCAGCTTAGTCTCCAGTTTCCAATGCCAGTCCTGAACAGGTGATTCCAGCCAGACCACTTGTGTTCTGCAGCCACCAACAGGGACTGGAATGGCATCAGGAAGGATGAAATGAAGATGCAAGGTTGAACACACCACAGAATTGAGTGGCCTGATTATTTCCACCCTCCCTACTTTGAGTGCAAAATGTTGGCAGTGGTGTATCAGACACGGGGTCAGCAAGTGCATGGGAACAGTGTGTCTGTCATGGTCCTTCCTTCCTTCCTTCCTTCCTTCCTTCCTTCCTTCCTTCCTTCCTTCCTTCCTTCCTTCCTTCCTTCCTTCCTTCCTTCCTTCCTTCCTTCCTTCCTTCCTTCCTTCCTTCCTTCCTTCCTTCCTTCCTTCCTTCCTTCCTTCCTTCCTTCCTTCCTTCCTTCCTTCCTTCCTTCCTTCCTTCCTTCCTTCCTTCCTTCCTTCCTTCCTTCCTTCCTTCCTTCCTTCCTTCCTTCCTTCCTTCCTTCCTTCCTTCCTTCCTTCCTTCCTTCCTTCCTTCCTTCCTTCCTTCCTTCCTTCCTTCCTTCCTTCCTTCCTTCCTTCCTTCCTTCCTTCCTTCCTTCCTTCCTTCCTTCCTTCCTTCCTTCCTTCCTTCCTCCCTCCCTCCCTCCCTCCCTCCCTCCCTCCCTCCCTCCCTCCCTCCCTCCCTCCCTTCTTTCCTTCCTCCCTTCCTTCCTTCCTTCCTTCCTCCCTCCCTCCCTCCCTCCCTCCCTCCCTCCCTCCCTCCCTCCCTCCCTCCCTCCCTCCCTTCTTTCCTTCCTCCCTTCCTTCCTTCCTCCCTCCCTCCCTCCCTCCCTCATCTCCCTCCCTCCCTCCCTCCCTCCCTCCCTCCTGTCATAGACCCAGGACCATCATCCATGGGAGCAATGAGATGGATGAGTTCCCTAAAATCGACTGGGGAAACAGGGCAATTTTCAACCTTTATTGGGGTATGCATGAGTATGAGCACAAAGAAGGCAGCAGGAATTCATATTTGGAGAAAGGAAAACACAAAATTGTACCTTTCAGCAGCTGCTTGCACAGAGTTTTACTTAAAGGAGTCATGAAACTGCAGTTTGTCTTCACTAGATCTACAGAGTCCAGAGGTGAGAGTTTAGTCTAAAGGGAACTTGTGCTGAAATTCTGTCTGTAATACTGCTCAGTGAGGACAAGCAACCACACATTGCCTGCCTTGAGAACTGGTCCCTCAAAGCACCCAGAGAAATGTTATAAACAGGAGTTGGAAGCAGACCTTCAGTTCAGCACCTGAGTAGCAAAGCAGTCGGGTGCATGAGGGCCATGTCTGAGTGCCAACTTTGTGTTAAACTTCACATTCCCTGTTTCACTCAAAACCAAAGGGGTCATCAGCTGTGGGTTCAGCAGCTGCAACTGCAGGTGGATATAAGGGCTCCTGAACTATGACTTCCTTGAGGAAGCTTTGAGCATCTAGATTTTGTTTCCCTTAGGCTCTGGAGAAAGATAGTGAGATGTGTGAACAGCCTCAATTCGGGTAGGAATATATGCTAAAGAATATAGCAACATAAAATCATTTTGAAAGGATGTCAATACATTTACTGCTTTCTATTATCATATGTTCAGTAAGTTAACACAAAGCCTTCCAATAACTGTTTGGAAATACTTTTAAGAATGTATTAAATGCTTGCTCACTATCAGTTGGCTGCTGTTCTCTCTAAAGCCTCTCAGCACTGGATATTAGCAGCTACAACAGGGATTTCACATGCAACAACCTTGAGATTTAACCCCATGCATGACCCACAGTTCAGACTCTGCTCATCAGAAAGACAGTGCAGGAAAAGTGGACAGTGAAGGCACTGTAAATATTTTGTGTCTCTCATACCATCTGACTGGTGTTCACACTTACTAAAAATTAGATTCCAAAGCTCATGACTGTTAATTAGTCTTTTCCTGCAATGCAACACAGCCTAAAGCAAATGTATCCATCTCTCCACATCTGTGACAGGCAGGCAGCTGATACCTGTCCTTTGAACCTCAGATGTTTCTCTCAAATTCTTCTCCCCTCCCTGTTCCCTTCTTCCTTCTCTAGACTCAGCTCATTTTCCTGACCCAGCCTCTAAATGCTGAGACAAGGACAAAGCCTGGTATAACAGCCAATACCATTTACAAATTTTCCCTATTAAGCTTTTCTTAAGGTTATCATTAAAGAAAAGTGGCCAGTAAGAGTTAAAAAAACATTACTGGTATAGGTTTCTGTCTATTTATATGTTAATGTATCAGACTAGAAAACATGTAAATATTTTAGTCCTGTCTCACCCCGAAAACCTGTATTATTTTCAGGAGCTGTCAGCACTGTGCAATCACATTGGAAGACAGCCAGAACCTCCACATTCAGAGGTATGCAGTGAAAATATGCCCTTCCTGGAAAACTTTCCTTTTCTGGTGGATTCTTTAAAATATTCCCATAAAAAGGTACCACATAATTTGAACAGGAGCAATGTTTCCCCTCCTCACACATCAGGCTGACATATACAAATAGTTCAGTTCCTCCTCTTCTTTATCCTCAATATGATGTAAGCAGTTGCCAAATCTCTTCCTCACCCAATATCCTGGAAAAATGCAAAGGGATATTAAGAGGTCTGTAGTTCAATTTGAAAGCAGAATATTCCTATGAGTTCTAAGGTTCCCTTTAACTACATGAGACAACAACTGCAGCAGGGTTATCTTCTCCACTACTGTTCAGGATAAATCTGGCTATTTGACAACAGGCCCCTAATGGGGAGCTGTGATAGAATAGGTATTCAAAGGAGATGGGATTTGGAGTAATCACATCAACATCTTGTGGTGAGGAAAAACCTTTGGTCTCACCTGAATTATGCACAGAGCCTATGAAAGCAGAAACCGATTCATGATTTTATAGCCTAAAAGCAACTTTAAAACTACATAACAAAGGGCTGTAACAACTCTATCCAAGTTAAACCAATGAAATTTGCTGCTACCACACACTGCTGAGCCCTAGGGAAAGCACCTCAAGAACCTGGGATTTGAGTCCGAGACAATGAAAAGGAGGTTTATTCATCAGGAGTCTGGAAGCACAGGGTGGGATTCAGCTGCCTAAACATATGTGTCTAGTGCCATTTTTGGTGCCTTAGGGTGTCGCATCTGGCCCCCAGCTGCTGCTCCAGAAGGGAGCAGGTCTTTCATAGATCAAGTGTCAGATCTGCCATTCCTGTGTGGATGTCTCAGGTGGCCTCAGGCATTGAAAATGATGCTCTGTGCTTATATTTTGGCTCCCAAATTGCTCCCGTGCTGCCTATAAGCAATTTCCGGTTCTCTGTTTTAAGCGTTCTCCTTTTTTTGTTGTCATTTTCCCCAGCCTGCATTAAATCAGGGAGATTAATTGTCTCACTCTGAGCACCCTTTCTTCCATGTGGGTCTGCACAGTCTATCTCAGTGCCTAGGGCTGGCAAGAGAGATGCTTTGCCCCTTTCTGCAGTGCATCCCTGCAGCCCTCTGCCTGCTCTGGACAGATGCAGAGGAATAACTCCACGAGTCACACACAGGCAGCACAGGACAGCTCAGCACTCAATGCCATGGGGCTTTGGCAAAGGACAACATTTTCTTTCCATCTGTGCCAGCTGCAATTTGGGGAT
Source organism: Poecile atricapillus (assembly GCF_030490865.1). NCBI lineage: Eukaryota > Metazoa > Chordata > Aves > Passeriformes > Paridae > Poecile > Poecile atricapillus. The sequence goes on from NC_081250.1 coordinate 8,507,787, forward strand.
CTGCTGATGACAGGATTGATTTTCCATTTGTAAAAGATGTTCCTTTCTCATTTTCATTATCAGACCCTCAGGTCTTTGAAAGAAAAGTGATGATGACTAACCCTCTGAAGGCATTTCCATCATCTCCATCTCCTGAAAATCTTACTTTTAGCTACACATACACACTGTGGTGATGTGTATGTGTATGGCCTCTGTGGCAACATGGGCACATGGGTGGACCTCGTGCTCCCAGAAAGTTCAGCTACACCTTTTGCAATGGAGAATTGGGTAGGCTGGGAACACACAGGACAGTAAAAGGTATGGGGAAGATCATCACTACTGCATTCATGTCTATTTATGTAGCAGGAATTGTTCTTCAACTGTGACTTTTTACATTAGAATATTATAAGTTATCATGTTTGTGAAGCAGATATAAGAATGGTGAAGATGTTGTTACATAACAAATCCTATGAGGAGCAGCTGAGGAAGTTGGGAGTGTTTAACCTGAAGAAGAGGAGGCTTGGGGGGGTCCTTATCACTCTCTACAACCACCTGAAAGGAGGCTCTAGCGAGATGGGGATTGGTTTCTTCTTCAAAGTAACAAGGACAAGAAGAAATTACTTCATGTTGCCCCAGAGAAGGTATAGACTGGATTTTAGGAAGTATTTCTCCACTGAAAGGGTAGTCAGGCATTGGAACAAGTTGTCCAGGGCAGTGGTGAAGTCACCACCCTGGAGGTATTTAGAAGATGTGTAGATGTGGAACCTAGTGACATGGTTTAGAGGTAGAGTCAGCAGTGCTGGGTAAGTGGTTGGACTCAGTTATCTTAGGGGACACTTCCATCCTAATCAATTCTACTTTTTTGTGATTCTACAACCCCAAACAGCTTTTCATAGACTATTGTCACTACAAATAGCTACAGGATAGTGAGTGCCTACTGTGATCTGTTAATCACAGAAACACATCCGTTTCTGCTGCAAGTAGCACATCCTCAAAAGCCAACCCTAACACACCAGTGAGTAAATCTTTGTAAGCTGTTTCAGTACAATGGCAAGAGAACAGCTTTGTAACACCCCCTACAAGTTCCAGTGAAGGATCCTGATGCATTAATTTGCCAAGACTGAAACAGAGAAGTGTCCACAGGTGCTTATTTTGCCTTTTTATACTTCATCAGTGTCGCGCAACTGTTGGCTCAGTCAGCAAATGTGTCAGGCCTTGGAATAACATCTACTTGTGTAGCTTAGGTACCCTGCCAAAAGGTAAGTGTTTTAAAGAGTAAAATCATAAAGTATTATGAACATAAAGCCTGTGATAGCAAAGGTGACTCTTCAGCATTATGCACCACAGCAACATATTTTACCAAGGGCAGGAAAAGTCAGCTTTATCATCACCAATGTCATCACTCTTAAATATTGCATCCTAGGCAGTTTCATTTTGGATTTAGACAGATGCTTTCCCAGGCTCTATTTTTTGCTCATTTAATCTCTGGTAAAAACCAGGGTTCTCAATGAGCAGTTCTGAGTTTCCCTCACACGGCACAGACCTGTGCAAAGAGCACACAATACAGCACTATGTGCACATTGCAGTGGAAGTATGAGCACAGGGGCAGCTCACAAGAAAGGTGGCAAACCTGGAGAAAGCCAAGCAGAGGGCTGACAACATGGTCAAGGGCCAAGAGAACATTACTCAGAGGGAGAGGCTAAAGGAGCTGGGTTTATTTAGTCTGGCAAAGAGGATAAGGGGCAGCATAATAGCAGTTGACATCTACTTGACAGGGAGTTACAGAAATGACAGAGCCAAACTCCTCTCAGTGGTGCTAGACAACATGACAAGGAACAATGGACACAGGCTGGAGCTTGGCATGTTCAGGTCAGACATTATGGAACTGTGCACTTGAAATGAGGTGCAGCACAGGAACAGGTGCTTGGAGAGGTTTTGAAAACTCTGTCCTTGGCGGCTTTAAGACTCTGTTAAAGCCATGACTGAACTCATTCCCAGCTGGCAACAGTCCCACTCCTCATGGGAGGCTGGATGAGAGACCCCCAGAGTTTCCTCCCAACCACCATTTCTGTCTCCTGTTCCAGCTCATCACCTTTACAACTCTGCAGGGAGTCATGCCTTAAAAGTGCATTTTGCACTTCGCATTTTCTCACACTCTAAGTGAGCCTCTGAGCCCCTGAGGTCTGGAATAAGGTCAGTGCTACTTCTTCCTTCAGCTGGGCTGTGCCCTGCATGACTCTCCATGAACTGGGCATGTTGAGAGCACATCTTCCAGAGGTGAGCTCTGCCCTGAGGCTGGGCTTGTGACCATATATAAAAAAGGTGTCATGCTGAATGTCATTATTAACTCCAGAGTGCCTCTGATATTCCCAGGTGTGGAACTTCAGGGGGCTGCTGTTTTCAATCAGTTGCATCTTAGGCAGTAGCAGGGCAGTGTTCTTGGGCTTCGGTTTATGGATTTAGGCAACTGATTGAACATTGCTTTGTGTGAGTCAGAGCAAAGGAGCACAAGAACAGAGTGCACCTAAAGTATTTAATACATAGTGTAATGTACACACAAAGCATTGTAGGGTGATGTAGTATTCTTTTAGTAACAGTAGCACAGAAAGGCACACTTCATTATTCATAATAACAAATGTTTATGAGTTTTCCTCAGGTCACATGGGACATAAGAATAACCACGCACTATTAAATCAGTCTAGCCCAGTAGCCTGTCTCTGATGGTGGTCAGCTGGTAAATATTGTATGGATAGATCAACTATTGAGTTCTTTCTTGTCATAATTCTTCCTCCTAGCCATTCTGAGTTATGGGCTCCTTGAAATGGCTTAATAGTCACCAGACCAACTATTCTTCACAAATGTATTAAATTATCTTACAATTTATACTTTTGGCTTCCACTGTCAAGGTGGACCAAAATTTAATCATGCTTCCTAAAAAAAAACACCCTTGTATTTGTATATCTTGAGCTTGTTTCTTATAGTTTCACTGCATTCCCCCTAAATCTTGCATTATGAGAAATTGTGAAGTAGTCACAGAGGAGTGTTGTGATGACTACACTGAAGCACTCAAGATGAGTAATTTTGAGTAATCTGTCCTTTGATTACATGATATTAAAGCAGAAGGAAAACCAGACCCTGCAAATAATTTATATCATCTTGCTGGTAGCTTTGATTTTCTGAGGAAGATATTCTACAACTAGATACAGGGTAACAGTGAAATTTCTGTGTGAAGCAGCACGAGCTAACAAAGCATGTCTGTGTAACACATACACAGAAATTTCTTAACCATTTCAGAGGGTTACCTTGGCACTGTAAGATAAAAGGGAGCAGGGTGAAGAGGAATGATGGGGAGGTTGATGCATTACAAACAAATCTCCAGAATGCTTCATTTCATTTCAGAGCTGACACTTAAATTATGCTGTAAAGTCTTCTGGTACCCTTTACTGTAAGAAACACAAATCTTACTGATTCTTATCCTGTACTTGTAACATGTGTGGGGGCATATATACACATATATATATATATATATATATATATATATATATATATATATACAAGCTCAAGTTTTTTCAAGCATCCCTTTCAATTCCACACCAGAATCTGACCCAAAAGAAGACATTGCACTCTTGGAGAAATATCAATAAGTACCAAGTTTTTCATGGTGAAACCTCTCTTACTGAGGTATCACTCTATTTTCACAATTTGTTTCCTGCACTAGCTGAAAGCAAAGTGTGTCCACATGACAATTAAAAGCTAGAATGATTCATGACTGCTCTTTAACAATAAATTACTGATGGACTTTTGAAGACCTCAATTCAATTCTCATTATAATCTCACAATATGCACTGCCATCTATGCCCTTCAACGTTTGACATAAATTATTTGAGACAGTATATATTTCAACTTCATTGATACAAGAAATTGCAAGTGGCCTAATGGTTAGTGACAGAAGTTGACATATCAAAGGATTCAGAGAAACATAAACAAAAAAAAAAATCACCATCCCACTGCCCCTCCCCAATACTAAATTCCTCATTTTACAAAGACCATATAATCCTTTCTTTTTCAAACAAATACCACCGTATCACTGTTATTCTAGCATAAGCTAGCATAAAGCTTACAATAAGGACCTGTTTAATGTGCTTTTTAATAGCCCTGTTTGAAGGACTTCTTACTGACATCATATCGCTGGGCGATCCAGAGGGGATTACATGTGTCAGCCCAATCAATTGCTGGTAATTGTATCACAAAAGACCTATCTGAGAGCTCACACAGGCACAGTAAACTGTGCTTCTATATTCTCCTACCTTGTTAAAAAAAAATACCAAAAAACCCAGCTATTAAATTAATTGGCACTAAAAGCATGTAATAGTTATCTAATCTATTAATTTTTAGTTTAATATTAACTAGGGTGTCTCCTATGACAAGTATTTGACCTGTAGAGAAAGAATGGAGTAAGATTGCCCATGCAGTCTTTTAAGTTAACAAAATATTCGCTTGAAGGAAAGAGGTGAAGGCATTTTTTAGCCTCTGCCTTGTACTCTAAGATTTTGTTTGTTTTCATCCGAGTATTGACTTTATGTGGGGCCAGCCTGGTTGTGCCTGACGCAGCATGTTTCTCTGCAAACTTCAGACCTTTCAGCCCAGCCTGGGGGACAGCAGAGGCCACACTGCCACTCTGCAGAGCACAGAGGGAGCTTTCAGAGCTCACATCTGCTGTTCAGTGGCAGAGGGACACAAAGAGGCACATCCTGCTGGTCAAGATGCATTGGGTACCATCAGCTCTAGGAGTGGGCTCAGGAGCCCTTGTCCCCTCCAGGGCATTTGTCCGTACACAGGGGCCAAGAGAACAGCCTGGCTGTCAGCATCCTCTTCCTGTCTCTGTCACTTGGTTTTGCTTGTCTAACCCAGGGCTCAGGACAGGAAACCACAACCCTGCCACAGGGCCTGGCAGCTCCAAGGTGCTGAGAGCTCACACTCTGCTGCAGTCCTGATGAGTTGGGTTTAACTCCTTCAGTCTGCAGCACACCCATGGCACAGGTCAGAGCCAGCTCTCAGAACCAGCACACCTTCTCTAATTTATATTCATGTCACTGAGGTCAGGCTCAGGCTCACTAATTCTGAGCAGTGAAGAACTAGACCCAACGTAAGTCCAAAACCCCCTCAGCAGTCAATTAGTTCTAATTATGGCAAAAAATCTTTTGCCACCTTCTACTCCCCTTCAAGGAATGGCTTTGGGAAAGTATCAGAAAGAGCTAGCTAAGTATCCAGAACACAAACTGTGATTTCACCCTCTTGAAAACTGCATTTAGGAGGCTGACATGATTTATTGATCTCAGTAAAAGCCATGTTTCTGCAGCTCCAGGAGAGTGGCTGCAAGTGCACCTGAGGCATTATCCAGCATGACCCCATCACCATCATGATAAACCCTGGGCAGTTCCTGTGGTGCCATAAAGCTGGCAGAGAACTGCAGGTGAAATGCAGTAACACATAAGTGAAGAGTTTCAAAGAGATAAATTCATTCCCCAAGAATACTCAGTATTCTCCTAATTGTTCCTACTCCAAATAGTTATAAAATACCATGTTTTATTTATATATAGCCTACCTGCCAAGGCTTTCTAAATACCTAATACAAAGCAAGAAGCATTAAAGGGAGCCAAAGTAATCTCACAGACCAAAACTTTCCAAAGAGCCAACACTGCCCAAGCAGTGAAAATAACACTCATTTTTATTCCTCTGACATTCTAGGGCAGAGAAAGTCAGCAAAGACAGTTATAAGTTATTTCCTCTTTATAGGACATATTAAATGACCCTCTTGAAAATGATGCATTCTATATGTGCAAAAATAGACCCTCCTCTGCTTTGGCATCAACCAGGACTGAGCAGTCACTTGTGCTCAGGGCAACAACCAAGGATCTTCCCCTAGTGATGCCCAATCACAGTTACCATAAACTTACCTGCAGTGTTGAAAAATGAGAAAGGAAGTGTACATATGTGACTTGTGAAAACACTGCTATCCCACTAAGGTGAGAAGTAAAAGCAATACAGACATTTTCAAAAGAGTTAGCTCATGTCTGTAGGAGTCCTCAAATTGTCCAGGGGCAGGACAACCTTAAATCATTCATCTAACACAAAAATAAAGTTTTTTTTGGTGACCCAATCATCTGCAAATCAGCAAAGATGCAAGAACTATGTTTACACTATTGTCTGTGCACACTCAGTGTAAAAGCTTTTTTCCACTGACTCACAAGGAAACGGGTCCACAGCCATGGAGAGCAGCTGATCTGAACTGTAGATTTTCTACTTGAGGTTTGGTGTGGTGTTAAGCATAGAGCCACTCTCAGCCACTAAGCAATTTAATGAAGACCATGAACTAACCATTTCAGCACCATGTTTGTCAGTCAGGTGTCCTTTTATTCACACCTTGTGGACAAGGCTACAATTTCTCTTCCCCCTGTTGTTTGTGCATCCATAACTTAGTCATCAGCTGCAGACCAGTGTGATTTATTATACCTGGAAATACTAGAGACAGTCAAGATATAGGTTTAATAGTGCAAAATTCCTGCCATTTTCCAGCACCCAATGGTCACAACAAGGAGGTGCAAAGGCAGAGATTATGTCTCAAAAAGCAAACAGAACTGCTTTTTTGATCTAAATGACAAATAAAATACATTTTCTTTATAACCACACAAGGACTGCTAAGCATCTCTTCTCTGCTTAGAATAGTTTCATTTTAATTTCCTATGAACAACAAGGCCAAGATCTCAGCAGCAGAAGTTTCTTACATTCTTTTCTGTTGATTTGGTAGTGCTCTTGAGTGATAAAAATCATGATTTTCATAATAAGTGGAGTTAGGGAAGTATGTTTGGAATTTGAAAGAAGTGTTGAGCTCATGGTGTGCATCTCATTCCAGTAGGCAACCTTTTGCAAGCCAAGGAAAGGCTCAAATGCAAAGTACAAATCATTGCCTGTCCTTCACAAGTGTCTGACAGCACTGATCCCTTTGAGACTGGGGGACATTCATTCCCTTGCAGTGCCAGTCCTGTGTACAGTGGGCACAGAGGCATCCTGGCACATTGACATTAGCACTGACACTAGCTGAGGTCTCTAGAATTGCAAAAGTGCAGAAAAGAAGTTACTGTTTTAACCCTGGCAGGGGAAAAGGGCATGAAGACTTTGGTTTTGCTGTTCTTTAGATGTCTGAGCATTTCTGTGTGGCAGTGTTTCCCCACAACGTGCCAGGTCAGTGTGCTGTGTGTTTGGGCAGCAATGGAGCATTATTTTACACAGCAAATGCCAGCAGGGGAGGACAGGGAATACTGTGCATGGTTCATCACAGGCCCAGGAGGTGCATGCACATTTCTTGTTCTGCAGATCAACTTCTGTGATCCTGTGCAATTCCTTTATGTTTTCAAAGCCTGGCTTCACACTTTTACTAGTGTTTTCTGCTCTTCTCTCCTAGACTTTGCATATCTGGCTGAGACAAATTGTAACTGAATGTGAAAGTGAGCTTCAGAGATATATGGTTTTTTCATGTACCTCATGCAAGGCATCCCTTCCTCTAGGCACTGCTGTAGTACAAATTATCGCTAATAATAATATGTTCTTTGCAAAGAGATTTAATTCCATAATTATATGGTAATTATATAGGGAAAAGTGAGTAGTCTGAATAGGTGTCATTTTGTCCTGGCTAGAAAAGAATTTCTGAGACTACAGAGCTTTCCTTTTCTGGCACAGGAGATGCTCAGGTAGGAATGATCCATAACCCACACCACACAAGGGCTGAATTCATGTGGATTTGATCTGAATTAAGGGTGTTTGCATTACCCATCTGCCTCTCAGGGATAAACTGAAGGACCAGGAGCATCAAGAGCCACAGAGAGGTTCAGCAAATTGAGCAGGGAAGAGATTTTTACCCACCAGTCAAGTAGAGAAAAAATGCAGACCAAGAAAGATCATCAGCTTCTCTCTGGGTTTGTGTTCCCTGCAGAGAAGTTACCAGGTATCAGTGGACCATAATTCAGAATCCAAAACTGTTTCCAGCGTGAAAAGAGGGAACATTAACCAGTAATACTGAATTGAAACATAATTCTTTAAACAAGTAGCCTTGTGGTAGAATAAAACAATAAAATACAATAAAAGAGAATTCTACCAGGCTTTTTACTATCTCAAATAAACTTTGACTATCCACTGTGATACCTATTGTCACAAGACAGATGGTGTTGACACAGTATGCAATTACAGAGACAGGTTTTCTTGGCCAAGACAAATATTTTAATTGAAGAGAAAATAAATGCAATTTTCATGTCTTTTTGAGCTGCAGTTGTTTGAAATCCAGTGGGGAAAAATAATTATCTCATTACTGTTATTGCCTGCTTCTTTTCCAAAACGGCAAAAAGGCATTCAAAATCTGAAAAATCCAAGCAGCGCCAACATTCCCTCACATTTCCTGGATTCCTGGATTGCAGCAGTGATGACAGTCAGATACAGCATGAGAAGGGTGTGGAAAATGGAAACAGATCATACCCAGCCCTGCCTTCGAACAGAAGGAGCTTCACCTGTGCTCAAAGGAAAGATCTAGGAAACCTGGCACAGGAAGTTAACACATCTGGAGTGTTTTGGCTGCCATGCAAAATTTGAAGAATGCATAACCCTTTTGCAAAACTTGAGTGTGTTAACAACCAACCTTCTTAAATTCTATTATTTTCTGAAGTTGTCTATAGACTTCTATTAAATATACTTCTTGATACCTTTTTTTCTTGAATCCTCCAGGATTTTCTAGTTAAAGGAACATACACTCCTCAAAAAAAGATATGGACCTGCAGCTCATAATATCCCTGGCTGCTCTGCTCTGATCCCAAAGCATTTCAGAATGTACTGAAAAAGAAACTTAGGGATGGTCTCCTCACACTCTAACGCAGGCTCACGGAGGTGTCCTCAGTCAAGCCACATAATCACACGCGTCAATTTATGGGTTCATAGTGCTACTGTGAGGCTGCTGTGCTCTTGCTGCCCTCTGAGGCTGTGCTGGGGAGAGGCACATGGAGTTGTCCCTGCTGCAGGGATTCCTGGTGCAGCAGCATCCTGCCACGTCCCGTCTGGCAGCACCTGACAGGATTCCAGTTGGAGCTTGCACTTGCAGTCAAAGGCTTTCAAGTTTGATCCCTTCAAATCTCTGAAGTTCACCCGTACAATTACCTCTGCTGTTCAAAGCAACCCAGGGCTTAGATGGAAATAAAGAGCACGAAAGGATTTCCCAGGGTGCTCTTGGAAACATGGAGAAAAAAAAAAAAAAAAGAAAAAAAAAAAGAAAAAAAAAGAGTAACATTAAACCTTGAAGTACTTGCAGCGGTGGCAGTTCATTTGACATTAAAAGGCCAAATTCTGCTCTCAGAGAGTGCAGACAGCTGGAGCTGTACAGAGCCACGAATCCTGATTGTTCCACAGGCAAGGCAAGGATGTCCTTCAGGATCTCTGGCTCCCTGGAGAGTGGCTTGCCCTAAAGAGCCCTGAGGACCTTTGGTGGCCAGCAGACACCCCTCTCCCAAAGTGCCTGTCACATTTTCATCTGGAGACAGCACCCCATGCAACGCAAGCTCTGACAGACTGAGACTCCAAGACAGTCAGATTAGAGGCAGATTGGCAGATTGGTACAAAAGCTATTAATTGGTACAAAAGCTATTAATAGGACAAACCTTATATTGAGTGGTATACTATATAATAAGAAGCACCTTTTCCTTTAAAATCGCTAACGATGTACTACAGATTTTAAATATTGCCTACACCTTATGTCCTTCCTAGCTTTATCTGTCCTGTTTCCAGCTTTGACCTTACTTACCGCATTTCTCTCTCTTTTTTTCTTGCTAATTAGAGATATTTGTATTTCTTAGGAGGTCATCTGATCTTGCTACTTATTTCCCACTTGGATCAAAACTCTTATAAAAAAAGTTTAAGCTTTTAAAACACATTTTACAAGATACCTATATATATAACTAACCTCTCAGGATCAGTCTTGACCTACATCTTTTTATTCTATCATAATAGGCTTATCTTTACCTGATGCTTAAAATATTCTTTTCACCTGAGTGATTCTGTCATTTACAATATCTTTCTCTTTCTGCCTCTTAAAAAAACATTACAAGGAAAGGAAAAATCCTCTATTGGATACAGCCTGTTTGCACTGGGCACACATGTTTATGAAACAGATAAGACCTTTGTGTGTCAGGTAGGTGGTGGCACTAAAAGCTTTATATATCACGACATCAAAGGAGCGAGGAGATGAAAGAGCATATTTTTGCATCATAAACAATATTTACATATTGTGATATTCCAAGAATCTTTCATTTAAACAGGTGGAAAAACAGGGAAGCAAGCACACATGTAAAGCAAATTCTTACTTGTGGTTGATGATTAAATTTTATATGGCTTTGATATAACCACTGCAATTAAGTGCAGTGATGAGCAAGGACTTGTTTTGCTCTTTATAGGGTACACATTGTTTACTAATCCCTGGTTCATACGATAAATCCATCATCATCTGGGCACAGCTGCAAGTAAAATGTTAAAAGGACAATTTTTACCTTATGGAACAAATTTCAGACTTTTTAACCCTCCTGTGCACCCTCTGTCTCTTCTTCCCCTCCCTCTTTGAAATATGCCACTCTTAAAAAAAAAAGGCAGCCTTTATATACTCAGACTTTCTGGATGGTGGAGGCTATTTTATATGACAAATGCTACCGTTAGTTGAGCACCAGATAGCACATATGCAACAAAAACAGTGGCTGGAGGATCATTTCAGTCAAAGGTGGCTGTTAAAAACTGGAACATTCTCAATCACTGCAAATCAACACACTGCAATTTTCACTTTTCCTGATTTTGAGCATTCATCACCACTTGCTCTTCATCCTTGAAAAGAAGGGCAAAAAGACAAATTACTTTAATTAGGAATTAGTTATGAGAGAATGAGGTGTTCTAATTATATCTAGAACCTCTTAAATAGTTTCACTCAGGCTTATTTGATTTCTTAATTACTGAAAGAGAAAAGCTGCACACGAATTGCACCAGTTTTTGAAAACAGAAACGCTGTCTTTCATCTGATATTATGGATTAGTCTACAATGAACAGTAGTAAGGCAATAATACCTCCAAGACAGCACATGCATTAGCACAGGATAATTCCTTTTTTTGTTGAAACATTCTTCCATATCTCAAAATACATAATTTTATACAATATGGTGTGAAACCATAGATGTGACAGGCTATAATGATTTATTTATGAGACATTATTCTTTGATGCAAGAATACATTAGGTTATAGATCCTATTTCCACAAATATAATGTGTCATGCACTACATCTGAGCTCCAGAAAGATATTGTAGGCTGTGAGGTTCACTTTGTATATATAAAACTGTGTATAAATATATATTTTATGACTATATCAACAGCCAAAGTTGTGCAACAGTCTCCCTTTCATCAGATCCTTCAAAACATTTCTTTCTCAGATCTACATGAAAATATATATCAAACTGGAGAGAGGGTCTAGGAGAGTGTGACAGGGACAGTATTTGATTATGAATGGTTTGAATACTGTTCTTTGTTGTGGATGTTGAATGTATAAATTTTATGTATTTCAGGAATTCTTAGGTTATTCTGAAAATAACTATTGTGATTGTTACCATCATTTTTTTTCAACTCTACCTGCTCTCGTCTTAATAAAATTACTACAACTAGACCAGAGAGCAGAGCTGAAATTTTAAACCTCTCTGAAATGGGCTTTCATTATTTTATTTTTTCCTTCCTAAGTTCTCTTACTGATGGAAGACCCCAAAAGTCCTGATGTTGGTTGGACTCCTCTCCCAGCAAAGGCACTGGGCAGCTTCTACCACATCTGCTCAGGCCAGACTTGATGGCCAGTGCCTCCGAGATGGAGTGTGAGGAGAGGCTGCAAGGTCCTTGCATCTCCTCTCTCAAGGAATATTCCTGTTTGAGCAGTGGCTGCTTCTGGCAGATGTAAAATCTCATAGAAAAAATATTTGTGTGAGCAGAAAAAAGGGGCTGGGAAAAGGTCAGGCACATCATGCACCTTGCAGAAGTTCTTTAAAATCTTTGGAAAACTGTTTTGGAAGGTGTGATGAACTCATAATTCAGGAACAAGCCCACACTTACTGTAAAAAATCTCTTAGCAATTAATTTTCTTTTTATGTATGTACAATGCTTCAGTGTCTTCTTGTGATAGGGCAGCAGGATTCAAGGGGTGTCAAGATCAGCTGCTTACTTTCTTTATCACCAGTTGTGATGAGCAGTATGTGCAAATGGAGGCATCTTTATTATCAACCTTAACACAAAATGCTATTTATTCTTTTGACATATCTAAAGTCTAATAATTACAGCCACTGATTCCCAGTGGGCTACATTTGTGCAGCAAATGTCCAGGCTTTAGAAAAACAGATATCCATAAAAATAGAGGGGGAAGGGTTCAGGTGTCCCAGCTCTTTGGAGAAGCTCATGCAATAAAAAAAACTGGTGAAACCAAAGTCTGCAGTAGCACAGGAGAAAGCACTGCAAGGCAACACAGTCAGGAGAAGATGAGGGATTTGTAGCAGCCCTGAGAGGCAGACTGTCCCATAGTTAAAAACCTGGAGCTGATTATAAACAAGGGCCAGAGTAGCAGAAAAAGACAATGTGTCAGGTGTGTGGTACATGTGTTTGTGCTGGGTCTACAGGTGGGTATAAGAGCTGAAAATGTGTTGATTTATTTCATTTATTGAAAAAATATATTCTTCAAACCGAATTTATTTCAGGAGAAATCTGATTGGTTTTTGGGTTGTTTTTTTTTTTTTTGCTTTAATGATCCATTAACGTAATTTTTTTATTTGCCTTCAAAATGGCTTAATTTTTAAACATAAGTATATGCACAGGAAAATATCAGTAATAAAAAGAGCACTGAAATATGCTGTAGACTTCAAATAAAATATTGCACTTATTGTTGGCTCATAAACTTACTGCAGTTTCTAGTTTTACTGCAGCTCAGACAGGAACATTTTTGAAATACAAAATATTTTCCAGATACAGGAAAATTCATTCACCTTACAGCTTTAAAAGCCAAAAAGTGAGCCAACACCAATTTGTTGTCCCTGTTAAAAACTTCCTATGACAAACATCCATTCAAATACCTCCTAGAAATGTGTACTGTCTCCAATCCCTGTGGAGTTTATGCTATCCATTAACTTACTTTTGAGGTCAGAGTCTCCCTGTTACTGTTTACCTAAAGACCTCATGCCTACAGCTTGTCTGCTTTCCCAATACATCAATCAGGATAGTAAAATCTGTTTCTTCCTCCTATATATATCTTGCCCTACTCATATATTTAAACTTTCATGACTTCATTAACACCACTATATTAAAAATTATGAACTTTCATGGCAGAGTTTAAATTAAAAATAATAGTAATAATTCATTGCAAACTTTTTCTAGGCAACATTTTGGGCACCTGGGGAAATTTCTGTCTTTTGTTGTTCATTTGGATATGTTTGTTTGCACATAAAGTTTCCTCTAAAAGAGGGTCATCCAAACTTTCATGCTCATGACCCCTTCTCCTCCTCCTCCATGGAGGAGAGAGATGGGGAACAGGAAGATATGGCTGTTGTAACTGATCTTTGTACATTTTGTGAAAAATGATCCTTCTGTGAACAAAGATGTTTCTTCTACCTCGTGGAAGAAGGATGATCCACTGCTTGTTCCAGTCAACTCTACTTCTGCAGAGAGTGCCTGCATCACCTGTGTTCAGAGCTGGGCCTGTAACGGGCAGTGGGAGTTTCTCCCATAATTAAACAGAGGGACACAAACATGTATATTACAGATATTGTAAATATAATGTGCATTTAAGTCACCCCTGGCTGAGGGTAAAGTCAGTGAGAACCTCACAGACTGCACATGTAGGAACCTTGGGTGTGATTCATGTCATCCCAAAGTAAATGTCTATAACGAGCCAGGCAAATTGCACCTTAAAAGCACTTATTGCTCTTCCTTGACTATAAAGGGAACCTGGAGTGATTAGCACAGCGGTAGACATCTACTTTGTAGATGTTGAAAGATAAATGACACAAATCCCACCCTCTGCTGTACAAACATCTGAAGAATTTGCTGTAATGACGGTGGTTTAGCTGTGGCCTGCAAAGCACACGACAGCAGGGTGTGAGGATGCTCCTGGCTGCTCTCTGGTTCCTGCTCAGCAGCAGCAGCTTGCAGAGGTGGCTCAGGGCACCTGCTGGTGCAGTCACAGCCTTCTGCTAGGAAGAGGCACAAATCTCAAATCTTTAGAGATTCATCGAAGGGATTTCATTCTTGGAACTATGCAGAACCAAGTTAGGACATTTCATTTCCAGGCAGAGATCAGAAAAGAAGCACTTCTCTTCTTGGGAAATCCAGGGAAATTTCTCAAGTGGAGGAACAAACTACTGCTACCTTCAGGAGCTCCAGAGGCTGATGAGAACAGTCTCAATCTTATTCTAAGAAACCACTGAAGGATCTGACCCGGGATGCATCCTGTAGTTGTAGTTGAGGAGCTGGGGCCTGTGTGGATACAGTGGGTCAATCTTACCAAATAAACAGCAGAGAGAAACCTTCTTGTTGAGTTCCCAGCTGTTGCCTTTCAAGCATCTTTAGGTCTTTTGCAATGACATTTTCCTTTTTTCCTTTTAAGCCTACAGTCACAAAAGGCTCTGGGATCTATTTAGTGACTCCTATTTTCATCAACTTATCTTTAATTTCTCCAGAAGTTTGTACCTTGACAATGACAATCTTCCCCCTAAACTAGAGCCCTGCTTGTGACTCCCCTGCAATGATGTCTCTGTTTAGATGGGGCACTGGACAAAGAGAGCATAAGACTCTCTCTCTGGGGATGGCAGGCATTGCCTCTGGAGCATATCCCAGCTCTTGCCAGCACAATAGGTGAGAGATTTCCTCATAATAATTTTAATATCTTTCAAATGGCTGCATGGATGGATAGCAGTCCTGGAAGAATATACACTAGAGGGTAGTCAGGGAGCATGATTAGTATTGGGAACAAGTATTTTTCTTGGCAGAGGACAAGCATGCTATTTGATAGATAGTGAAACACAGCAAGAATGCTGCTCGATAGCAGATGCCAAGCATTCTCTTGTGTGCACTGAAGAAAATTTGTTTGGTTTGGTTTGGTTTATTTTGTTTTCTTTAAAATCAGAGGGGAGGGGGCTTCCCACTGTCTGCAAGAGAACACATGGCAGTACCTGCCTCTGTGCTGAGACCACAGCACCTGGAACCATTTTCCATCTGTGATGCTGCTTCTCCCAGCCCTGTTTATCAAGGTTAATAAACCATTTGAAAACAGTGACCTGGCTCTGATTTTGTTCTGCATCTCCATGAGAGGTACAAACCTCCATCATCCTCATCTTTCACATTTAAACATCTACAGCATTTTGTTTCCAGACTGGTATCTTTCGGATGGAAACATTTGCAAAGAAAAAGGGAGGGTATTTCTGAGCAGTTTGTGTTCTCCTTTAAATTAAAACAATCAGTGTCTGTATTGACAAGGTTTGATTTAGTAAGTTTTAATTCCTCACCATATACTTTGAAGTAAAATATTCAGCTATTTAAAGAAGAGGAAAAAAATTTATTAGTAGTAGTTATTTAATTTCAAAATTTAATTTCAAAATAGTGTCTAGTGGGCATCCAGAGCAATGAGCTTTTGATAAATATTTCATAAGGATTTTTAGTGGATGTGTATCTTCCAATTCACACTACAGACCCAGATAATGTCTTGTCCAAGGTGTTGATGACTTTTAACCTAAGGCATCTCAGAGCACAACTTGACATGATGCTTGCAAATGCTCCTTTGGAGTAATTGCAGCTTATGCCAAAAAGTTAATGGATTTTTTCTAGCATTATAAGATATACTAAATCCACATTAATGTACTATTGCTACAGATTTACCAGCAGTATCCAATATACTTCTCTTAAACTAGCCCAGGCTGTGGAAGATGGCTCCCTAAAATCACTGTGGAAAAATATTAAGGAACCACGTTACCTCCAAAACCATCAGTGGGACTTTGATATTGTATTAGCTTGCTGACAGTGTTATAATTCTTCAAAGAGCATGAAAAAGGAGCAGCTCTTGGCCCAGGAGAGGAATTGACTGAATGCCTACTCCAGTGCAATGCAGCTGCTCTGAATCATCCAGGTAAAGCACTTCACTCCTGTCCTGAGCTGGCTTCCTCAGACGTGGCCTTCTCCTTGTGAGGGGCTGGATAGCTTTCCTCTGAAACAGAGATTAGTGGACAAATTTGGAAAGCTAAACAAATACTTCCTTCTGAACTAAGCCCAAGAGAAACATCTGTGTGAAAGAAGAGCCATCACAAAGCTTTTCCCCCAATTCATATTCCTCTAAAGTTTGGAAACAACACTTAATTCTTCATTCTTTTATTCAGGCTTGTGAAAGTAGAAGTGTTTTCTCTCCTCGTGATTTTACACGTTCAATCATGCTACCTGCTACACTTGCAACACTCTTCCACTTCCTTTCATGAAATCTCCTCCCACCTTTCTGCAAAAAGCCCTCTCAGCAGTGCTTTCCCCTCTTTTCCTCCAAGGTCACTGCTCTCCAGAGAATTTGCATCACCTGTGACCTGCTGTGGCATTCTTCATTTTCTCCATGTGAGCCTGTGTGCTCCTCAAGGATACCTCCCTTGTCACACATTTCATCACTGGAGAAGGAAGCCGAAGCCCAACTGAAATTAATGGCAAAATTCCCATCAACTTCAACAGAGCCAGGATTTTGCTCAAAGTATTCAAATGAGGCCACAGTTGAATGTCTGTGATTCAGATATTTCTGTGTGCAAGGGCAAATCACATCTGCTGTCTGCATTTAAAGCACATTGAACAGCTAATGTTTTCAGTGCTGTATTTCTTTCTAAAATAACCCATTTCATCTGACAACAATGTAGAATTTTTTATATCATAAAAAAAAAACAAATTACGAAACAAGCTAATTTATATAATGTGTTTGGCTTTTTTCTCTTCAGCTGGCATTTATATATATATATATATATATTTGCAGATATCTTATCTACATGATGCTGCTTCCTTGAGCACCTCAAACAATAAATTGAAACATGCCTCATGGTAACACAGTTGGGTATTTTTCTCTCACCCACGTACATACCTACAAAACTCTTGAAAAGATTCAAGACTGAAGGGGGGAAATAATCTTATTATGCAACAATTTATTGTCCTGCCAAATGTGGGTGCCTTGGAAGCTTGAACAACCCGCCAACACACCTGTGTACATTGGCATTAAGTTAAATCAATAATAAAAAACAGGCCTGAAGCCAATTACCTGTCACATGGAGATTCATTTTAAGTGGAGATTTTACAAGCATAACTTGAATCATATCTAAGTTATAAGATAGTTCACATAAGAGATTTACAAAGATGTTTGAGTTTAGAGTAACGCTTACCAAAAAGCCATGTATAAAAGCACATGCTATTAAAAAGCACTCAATAGCTGTAATAACAATTGATCTTCTTTCACAGCAGAGCAATTTGCAATAATACAGATATGAGGAAAAAATGCATTTTCTTTACATTACTGTTTCTTGTGATCAACTTCTTATATCAGATATGTGAGAAAAATGTCATTCTCTGCTTCCAATGTTGCATTGTTTTGATGCACATCCATCACAGAGTAAACATTTATTTCTTTGTTATGATTTTTCAATTAGTTCTTTCAGCTCAGTTACTGTAGGTTTTGAGCTGTTCTGTGCCATCCTGTATGCTAAATACTAATGGCTTAAGGTATATTAATTTATTCATATGAATCATGGTGGATTTAAAAAGCAATGGTTTTCACATTAAAGATGTTACTCATAAAAGCTATAACTGATATTTCACCGTGCACCCATTTTCCTGGAATCCTGAAGGCTGATATTAAACATGATGAATCAACAGCTCCTTTTGACAAATTGCTGTTTCTCCACAAGGTCACCACATGTTCTCAGAGCAGAACTGGTTTGTGAATTTCAGGACATGCTGGGACTTGAAGCTTGGAAAGGAGGACATCATATTCTCTCTCCTGAAACATCTCCCAGCTATCCTCTTCTTCTCTTAATTTGATGAAACTGTTATCTAAGTCTTCTGGAAGTTTTTCTTATAATGAAAACACTTTTCCACTAATATTGTAGGAGTTTGGGGCTGACACAGTACCCATAGATGCCAGTACTTTTCTGCTTGAAAAGATGGGAAATCTTATTTTACAGTTGTTTTAGGTGTCATTTTACTTTTGTGAACTGGTAAAATTTTACTTTGCTTCATTTTGCAATGATTTGGTCAAGTTAAATTTAGATTAGATATAAGGAAGAAGTTCTTCACTGTGAAGGTGGTGAGGCACTGGAACAGGTTACTTGGGGAAGCTGTGGATGCCCTGTCCCTGGAAGTGTTCAAGGCCATATTGGCTGGAGCTTGAAGCAAACTGGCCAGGTGGAAGGTATCCCTGACCATGGCAGGGGAACTGGAAAAAAATGATCTTTAAAGTCTCTTCCAATCCAAACCACTCTATGATGTTACAATTCACTAATAAAAATAATGATAAGGCAATGTTGAAGTTACATTAAACAGGATCCCACTGCAGCAGTTGCTGTTTCTACTGAACTAAAAGATTGTTTTACCTTCCTCTATGCATCATTTATCATTTGCATAGAAGATAAAAGCACCCAGAGGAAATGGAAATGTCAATCAGAAAGTCTCTGTACACCAGTGTCCTTTCATTTTACAAGCATCATGAAAAAAAGAGATCCTAATTCCAGAGATGCTAAAAAAAAATAATCAATTGTTTTTGTAAGAGATGATAAAAATTTACTCCCAAGAATTAAAGTTATCATAAGAAAATGAATCTTATTCAGAAAAGACAGGGAGTAGAAATATGCAAAAGAGAAGTTACATTGTTTAGAGCTAAGTTTTGGAAAAAATTACTGCAATATTTCTGATTGATATAAAAATAAGATTTTGCATGTGGATGAGGGGATGGAGAAGGAAAGAGGAAAATAAGAGAAAATATGAGGAAGAAATGGCCAGCCAGGACATGCATGGTGAGGAAACAAGGGACAAGCAGAGGATGTGCTGAGAAAGAGAAGTCCTGGAAAGGCCTGCAGGACATAGGAGGTGGAAAGAGAGTGTATGAACAAATTCCGTACAGCTTCACCATTTAACACTGGAAATATTGCCCCAGAGCTAAACAAACTGGCCACAGGCAAAAGGCAGTTCTTGGCTGGAGTGAACAAGAACAGTTCCAAGACATTATGGATGAGTGAGGAGAGTGAAGTTTCAGATGAAGACTGGGGAAAAAGAATGAGAAGAGATGGCAGAAACTGCTGAGGAAGGAAAGTAGGAAAAGTGGGGAAAGACAGCCACAGAAACTATTCAGGGACAGATCAGTGGAAAGGAGGAGGAGGATGAAAAATTCTCTATTATAAAATTTCACTTTTGTTCCAATGAGCAATTATTAAAAGTCTCATTTTTACTTTATTATGTATTTTATCTTACTTTCTTGTATGTTTTGATCTCCTCAGTAACTTAAGAATATCATAAAAAGTGACACTCAGGAGAATATTTCTGACTGTTTGCAAACAACTCTTCCCTGCCCAACCTGATTTTGTACACTCTTTGGCTTTTTTACTAGAAAGGCTGTGTTTTCTAAGACTGTCTGTTTCTTTGGGGATCTTCCCCTGAAAATTTTGTTATTCTTTAATCTTTAATCCTAATTTTGAGATAAAGGAAAACAAAAAATATCTACGTCCTTACTCTCAAACTGACTGGTTCTACAATAAACATTTGGAATAATGTATTTTACAAATATAGATATAATTTTCAGCTTGAAGTCACTGCTAATGAACAAATACATAGTTTCATTTCCTTGTGCTAATATACCCCAACACAAACTCCAATAGAGCACTTACCTGAGTTACTTTTTCTTTTTTTTACTATTTCAGATTTTGAGAGAGCTAAGACATGGCTCTGCTTTGCTGCCAGCCAAAGTATAAACCTAGAACACAATAAAACTTTTTTTTCCAAAAGTTAAAAATTAAATCAAGATAAATATTTTAAAACTGATTATTCTCCAAGGGAAGGAAAAAAAAATATAAGAAAACCCTTACAGCTTCCTTTCACAGCTTTAACACTGGAAATAATTAAAGAGTCCACACCTCACTGCCACGTACGTTCTTTGAAGCCTCTATTTATTGAATGCAATAAATACTTAGGAGTTATCAGTATCTGTTGTAACCTGGCAGTATTCTCAGGGAGAGGATTACTAATTAATTAATGGAGAACTACTGAGTCAGAACTACTTCAGAGAGTGTCCCAGTTACAGTGTTAATAATGGTGCAAGCCAAGCAGAGGGCAGGAATTTATCCTTGAGATCCAGCTCAAAGATGGCACCAAAATGCCAAGGGCTCCTTCTACCCCGCTCTGAGTTGAAAGGGCTGAGAGCTTCCTCCTCTGAAAAAAAAGGCAACAGATAAAGATGCTTTAGTTCAAATATGCCAAGTGCATTTGTAACCTCCCCCAAGCTAGAAAGATTTCCTCATTGCTAAACCAGACCTCGACCTCAGATATACCATAACACACACCAGCCAGGCACAAAATGGGTTTCAACTCTTGACCCAGAGACAGCTCCTGGGCAAATGCACCCAAAATTATGGTCTTCACAGTGCTTATGGACCAGTCCACAACCCTATTTGAAATCCAGATATTCTAGTTGCTTTCTGGAAAACTTATCAAAATCATCTCCTTAGCCTCTTGTCTGATGCTCAAAAAGCATGTAGAATTAGAAGTGTGATATCAGCTGCAATTAAAGACATTTGCAAACAGCAAATGCTCTGTGTCTGATTCCTTCTCTAAAAAGCAGGTGGTGTGGCAAAATTTCTGAGTGCAAAAACTGTATGTTGACAAACACAACTCTGCACCATAAGAGAGACTAAAAGAGGCAGAATATTTACAATGCTGTTTTTAAAAACTTGGAGCTGTTTTCCAAGTTCTTCATCCCTCAAAGCATTATATATTTGAATAATATTTATGTGTTTGTATTTATATTCATGTGTGTGTATTGCACTGCAGTAGAAAAACACCTGTTTTTTTTTTAAGTGAAGATGGTATTTCATTATTCTTAGGCAGCTATGCTGGGGCACAGCTTCCAGTGTGAAACATATCACTAAATCATGTAATATCCAGCAGTCAATGGTGAAACAGACACTTTCCTACAAAATTCCATGGAGCAAAGTTATTGCATGCTTCAATATTCTTGTTTGAGGCCACTTCTGACTTTTATGATCACCCTAATTCAAACTGAAGTAATAGAGAATGTGTCAATACAACTTTCCCTTTAAGTATTGCTAAGGAGCATGCAGGAGCCCACATGTTTGCTTAACTGGCCCTGCAACCAACACTGCTAACAAAAAAACCAGAAGTTCAAACTCAGTTCCTTGCTTTCAAGTATGCCCTCCAAACAGCAAATACCAGTTTATCATCCCCCTAAAACAGGGTGCATGTTAACCAGGAGTAAATCCAACTTATCTACACCAAGGTGCTTAGCACACAAGATACCAATCATTTCACAGAATTTTTTAACACAGAATTTCTACCAACACTAACAGCTCCTCATGGCATATATGTGTGTGTGTGTGAATGTGTCTCAGAGACACACAGCCTCCCCCACTCTGTGTTTTCAAGGACTATAATATGCTGCCTGCTTCCTAGTCCTGCAAATACCCTTGAAGTGGAATAATGTTTAACAAAGGGCAATGCTGCGGGAAAACTGCCAGCGAAAGGAAGGGTGGGGGAAGTCAGTCAAAGCATTCTGATGAATATTTTTGTACCTCCAAAGACACAACTATTATACAAACATTGACCTATTTGTCAGGCAATCACAGTTTACTATTGCTTAAAGGTCATAGAAGTTTCCAAGATTATTAAATAATGCATGGAGCCAAAGACCAAGAATATTATTTAAACAGTGGAGGTAACTTTTGTTAGTGAAGGACAATATGATGACAATGTCCCTTTATTTTCCCATGAAATTTTGTAGAGTTTGCAGTGTACTATAGTAATGGCCAATTTCAGCTGAAAGAGGGAACTCTGCTGCGGAAATGGGGTTCAATACTACAATAAAATATTACCTTGATTTTTTGTGTACTTTTGTCAGTACATGATTTTTAATTTTTACAGGCATTTCTGTGATGTTAGGGCGTAGCAGTTTGTCCCATACTTAAATGAATCCAATGATCCGTCTGTCTTGACGCTGAGGATTATGAGTCAGTGCAAAAAGTGCTTTGCAACAATTTAGAGTGTGTGTTGTGCACACACTGACAGGAATCAGAAGTTTGTAAAACTCAGTGTATGCTTAGGCTCCTGTTAGGAGATTCCAGTTCTAATAAATACTGCACCTACTGCTTCCCGGTGGCTGCAGCTCCTTTAGGTCTCAGTAGGACTTCCAGATCACCTCTTCATTGACCTCCAGAGGTGTCCAGCTCTAGCTCTTCCCCAGACCCAGGGATTCAAGGAGAATTACAGCTGCCCACTGTCCAGCAGTCCAGCATGGTTTTACTCCTCTGACTCACAGTAAGTTTCTGGCAAGTGACAGTCATTATCCTGTTATCATTATCCAGGAACAGAGCCACAGCTCAAGGATTAATGTCTTCAGCAAAATCATATCCCAAATAGTTCATCATCAAATTACTGTTGTTCCCAGCCCAGAAACACCTCCCAGTGTATTGCCCCTGTAGATGTGCCTTGTTGAAGGGCTGTTACACTGTGATACTCCACAACAGCCTTCAAAGCAGGTAATCACCCAAGCTCCACCAGTACCTCCCAGCACCGTAAAACAAAACCTAGTAAGGCTCCCACATCCTCAGGTTTTCACCAGTTACAACACAAAAATCAATGTGGTCCCCGAGAGGCAGATATTTGGAGAACAATGCCTTTCCTAAATAATCCCCTGCCTCTCCACACCACAGAAAACTGGTTAATCAGGGCCATCTTCAAGAATAAGACTAAGCAGTAGCAGAGTTAGTCCTTTTCACAAAAGCTGCCACATCTGATGTAGAGGACTGTGCCCCACAAGCATCAAGCTCCAGGCAGCTGTCTTTTTGACTGAGATCAAGGACATGTTTCCCCACCTCACTAAACAGCCACAAGGTTGTTCTGAGATCTCCAGCAGGCTGGACCTGGGAACTTCACCAGAAACCACAAGAAAGATAACTTAAAAGGGTTTTTTTCCACCACTGAAATAATCAATAGTTCTCTTTACATCTCAAATATGCAGCAATGCAAATTTATATGTTGTGGAAGTGAATAAGTACTGACAGAATTTCTGATTTAAGCTGAATACCAAGAAGAGCAGAGTCATGAATTGCGATGGATTCTAGCACCCACTGCAATATTTCTGCTTGATGTTGCTTGGCTCCTGTTAGTTCATTTTTATGAACATTTATTTTTGGAAGAGTCACCACTAATGTTCTGCTCAATTACAAAAGTGTCAGGGTCTTCAGTGACAGATTCAAGAAGTGAAAGTAAAAGAAGAAACTTAGAGGACTATTAAGAATTAGAAAAATTCTAGTGTTATTCCTCTGCAAACCATGCCTGTGAGTCTGCTCTGTTATGAAAATGTCTACAGGTCATTTAAAATAAGATGAATGAAAATATGGTCTCTTTTACATGAAGGACAGACACCCGCCAAGAAGAGTTTGATCACATAACAGAGCAATTGAATTTATCATCAAAACCAAAAAATTATGTCACAAAAAACACCAATGAAAAGGCAGTGTCTTTGGATAATAATTTCACATTACACAGGTAACTAGATCGTAGGATGACTCTGTCATTCCAAGAGACACGATTTCAGTCATTATCTCAAGTGATCTGTGGAGCATGTAGGTACCTAATGAAATTGGTGAAAGTTTAGCCGGAACCAGAACCTCACATTTGACCTTAGGGCTGAAGCAAGATGCTTCAGGAGAGGAAAAGAATTCATTATTAATGGGGCTGACAGATAGAGAATTATGCCTGGTAAATCCTAAATACAGCACTGAGAGTCACTTTGCTACTAGTAGCATTTGAAAGGGCGTGCAGAAGCTTTATTATTCCTTATCCCAGTATAGCACAAGAGGAGTATTCATTTGTATACCCTGCAGACTCCTCAAATAACCCATTGCCCGGGGCACTGTCTGCCAGACCCACCCTTGCCTTCCCTATGATCTATGGGAGAAAAGCATGAAGTGAAAGGCAGGAAGTTCATCCCTCTGGATGCACCCTGATGGCACTGCAGTGGGCATGTCTATTCTGGCAGCACCATGCAGGGCAGCGCCAGGAGGAGATTCCATATCAGGTCATGAAGGCAAGAGATCCAAATTCACAGGCTCTAGCACCCAAATCCTCTGTCAGCACCCAGCAGCAGCATGTGGCACTGGCCCCATGCAGAACTAAGCTCCAGTGGGTCCTACAGCTGCTCGTGGTACCTAAACCTCACTGCCGCCAGCTCTCCCCACTGACTCATCCCAGCACAGACAGGAACATCCAGGAATGTAAACTGATGAAGGGGATTTAATAAACCTTGAACCTACATGAAAATAGACTAGGCTTCCCTCATTCTTTCTTATCCTCAGTGTTCAATAAAAAATATTTTAAAAAAAATTAAAAACCCAAGCAATCTGTAGAGTATAAATCATTACTTGATAAATGTAGGTCCTTAGAAGCCAGTTGTGTAAATACAGATACACCTGCAGGCCCTGATAACCAGATTAGCAGCAACAGCTGCCAGACCACGCATCAACAACCAAGAGATATTGTTGTGTCCTGGCCAAAGAAGTTTCCAGATTGACTCTCAGGTGCTTCCCGTACATCACTGTTAGTGAGAACAATGCATCATGAAAGTAGATGATCTTCATTGATCTTGAAAACTTAACATTTTTCTCCTTGGATGTAGACAATGAGGCTTGACACTAACATTAGTTCACAGCACCTCTGCTGTGCAAAGGGATTGGATTTTGTCTGCTGGCAGCTGGGAAGGATTTCTGTGAAAACAAAAAAAAAAGGGTGTCTGGATTTGGTATGACATCATATTAAAAAGCACATCCTTACTGGATAAAAACCCAGATCAATTGATTCTCAGGTGTCCTGCCACACCTGTTCTTATTGATGATTAGAAACTAAAATTAACGTTTCTTCTTGGCAAAACTCCACTTGAATCACACAACAAAATCTGATGAGCCTTAGAGCTCCTAGTAATACAAGCCAGACCCAAAAGTACACAAAGAAGGCACAGACCTGGGAGGGGCTGGGGGAAAGGTAGCTGTTTCTATTTGGGAAAGAAGCTCTGTGTCCCTAAAAAGCTTGGAAAACAAGTTTAATGTTACTGACTACACTCCAGCACTTCAGCACTGTGCTTGCTGTTCTTTCTAGAAAATACCACAAAATCTGGATGCTTCTGCACTATTGGGCTGAGCAGGAGCTAACACATCCCATCCACCACTCAGTGGTGCCAGTCCCAGCAGGGTCCATTGGCAGCCCCCAAGGCATGGAGCAGGGCCAGAGACCATCCAAGGGATCCATCCAGGAGCAGAAGGACACGGGGTCAGAGAAGCAGTTGGAGATTTCACTCCTATGGCATTGTTGGGAAAAGGTCAGACAGCCCCAGGCTGAGCTGAAGTGGAGCTCCTGGGCCATGGGCAGGGGTGGATGGAAGCTGGGCTGGAGTAAGTGCCCTCAAGCTCCTAACAGCTTCCTTTATAGGAAAATACTTGAAAAACATTATAACCTGATACACCTGATACATGTGATAATTCTCCCCCAAAAGACCCAGGCGTGAACTAATCATCTGTGAACTAATCTTCCATAATGAATGTGAGGATATAGATCAAAAAATGTGTCTCAGATCAGCTCTAGTGAGCCAGGTGACTGCTTTCTTGGCAAGAACATCTATTTCAAGGTAAAACAAGGCAAAAACAATGCAAATTAAAATGATGATGGGGTAGGGACAACAGAGTGGACGTCAAAACAAAATAACTGAAAGAATCCAGGATTGTTGGGCACTGAAGGTCTGCTGTCTTTGCCTACAGATTCTGGAATGGTGATGCAGAAATATGGGCTCTCCTCTTTGGGTGAACTTGTGTGAGGCTGATTCAGCCCTCATGCTCCCAGTCAAGTGTCACTGCATTGTAGATATAGTTGGAAAATTATAATTAATATTCATCAGAGAAATTACTTTATTATAACATGCATTATGGCATGCTGTAAAGACATGTAAAAAATAATTTTAAAATACTTAGAAGCTGATGCTAGCTTGTTGTGGCCTGTTGTGAAGCATTTATAAATTGGAGTACTTACAATAGTTCATGCATGTCTCTGCATGTTGGAGCAGCACATCAGAGAATTTATTTATCTGGGGAAAAAAAACAAACTCTGCTAAGTCATTTTAATGCTTATAAAGGTTGCTGTCATTTACAATTTTGCCAGATTTTATAAGGCACAATACCAGATTGTCACATGGGAAAGGCTTGCAGGTTCAAGTCCTTATTCTTCCCTCTAGCAAGTGCTGGAACCAGCACATTTGGGACACAGAGGTTACGCCAAAGCCTTCCAACTCTTTGAAGGATAATTACCATACCTGCATAATCACATGGTCTACCTTCTATGCATTCATGTTGAGGAGAGGACATTAATCTAACAAACACCCAGCGGCTGACAATTTATATATAAAAATATATCTCTAACAGTTCTCTCTAAGATGCAGTACTCCACCTAACAGCTGCAGCAAACTCCTTGCCACACTCCCAGTCCCTCCACAGAAAGGGTTGTACAATACTTTTCCAACCTGTCATACTAGGAAAGAATGTTCTGCTGCAGGATATGGTGCTGTTGGTTGTCACTTTCTGATGTTTCAGTAGACAATCTAGACCACTAATTTATTGTAGGTTATATAAGAATTACAAAAGGTAGCCAATCAATAATACCCTAATCTAATGATTTATGCTCCAGAACATTTGAAATTATTTGTAAATATGCCTAGAGGTCATCTCAAACCTCTGGTTTTAGTCTGGTTTGTCTGGTTTAAGTGGAGGGTGTACAAGGACATTTATGATCCATGCAAGACTCTCCTCAGCCAACAAAGCCACAAAGACAATAGTGGATGTAGGTTTACCTGCAGGTCCTGGTGTAGTAGACTTAGCAGGGCTGTCTCTCTCTTCACTGTCTGGCTCAGTAAGCAGAGACTGTAGTGCCATGCATCAGCAAGGTTCCCCTCTTTGGTATTTGTAAAAAGGCAGGGAAATGATCCAATCCAATGGCACTCACCAACTGGCCTTTTCCTGATAGCTGTTCCTCCTTTGTCAGTCCATGATTTCAAAACTGGAAACATACCTAAATATCAGCAATACCAAAAAATTGTGGATTTCCCAACAAACACAGTGAGCCCTTTCTGACCAATACAGAGTGGACATGAAGACAAGGTCTCTCACCTGTGACCTCTGCAGTCTGTGCCCTTGGCTCCTTCCATCTGGGTTACCAAGGTCGACTCTGCTGCAGCCCTTAGGAGCCTCCACCTGCTTTCATTCTCTTTCTGCACGTAATTTCAAATAGAAGCTTTTATCTCTAAACTGCTCACTCACCTTGTCTATGAGATCCTTCACAGTGCTGTGCTGCCAGGCTGCTGAGCCGTGGAGTCTGGAAGGAGGGGTCCAAAGGAAGAGAGCACTCCCGGGTACAACTCCAAGCATGTCCACATTCCCCAGAAAATAGAGGGACTGGGGAAGTGTTTTGATGGAGGAATTAGGGAAATTAGACTGTAGAAACACATAAATACAAGACACAATTCTTGGTTTGCAACTAAAATCAATGGCCATATATCCTGGATTGAGACCAATGTATGTTCCCATGTTTCAGAGACCTATTGACCGAAGCTGGTGTTATTGTAGTACTGTGTTTTCTTAACCTACATCCAGAAGAGCTAAAACTTCATTAGAAAGCCATTGTCAAACAGATTCTATAAATGCATAATAGCCCTAATAAATTTTATTACTTACTGTAAAAACAGTAATGTAAAGCACATTAAGCAAGTTCTTTTACCTACAGAAAACGTATCAGAATGATTTTCCTCCAAGATCTAATGAGATTAAGATTTCATTTTCAAAACAGAAGAAAATAAGTCTTTTACCTGGGGGAGATCTGACTATTAGTCAGCAACACCTTTGCTGTGTTTTTTGTTTGCTAATTTTGTTTGTTTGTTTTTTGTTCTATCAAATGGCAAATTTGCCCCAGTAATAAATAAATGGAGCACACTAGTTTTAGTGCCTACTTAAAAGTAAAGCTCAGCTACACTCTGAAACATCAAAAGATCAATTGTTACATTTTTAAGCAATTAAATTATTTTCTTTAATCTTTCATACTGCACAAATATTTTTGAAAACAATAACATGCATATATTCATGTGAAATTTAAGGAGCCATAGATCCTACTGTCAGCCTCTTCATTTCATATATTTATAAATATGACACAAAAATAAGTTCTAAATTCAGGACCAGCCTAAGCAATCCTTGAAAGAGCATTTTCATGCGGGAAGAGCTTTGCACTTGTGCTGCAGTGCAGACATGAAGTCACACAAGTTCTTTGAGATTCAGTTTCATATATGTAAAATGGGAGATTAATCCCCTCCAACTGCTGTGCATATTACTGATGTAAACTTGAAACTAAGGAGAGATCCCACTGTGTTTGGAAGGACTTGAGCCCCCACTGCTCGAGCAGGACAAGAAGTGGAATATCCCTGGCAATAACTGCGCTGCCACTGCAGCAGCAGGCTGAGGTGGTGGGGTGAAGGATCTCAGTGTGAGTCTGATCCAGAAGTGAATCTGTGTCCACTCTCTGGGCTTCACGGTGAAAGCACAGGTGGATTTGGATTGTGTCACTCCTGGGAGTCTGCCATGCCTGACCCCAGCAGTGAGCTCTCAGGAGCTCTGCCTGGCCCTGCATCCCACCCTGGAAGGGTCTATAAGGCTGAACTCGCCAGCCGCCCGTTTTTATGAATGGGTCAATTGCAACACGCAACGCTGCACCTTTCTGCATTGGAGTGGCTTCAGCCTTCCCTGTGGAGAGCAGAACAGCCAGCCACCCTGGCCATGGGAAGGCAGCAATAAGGCACCACAGTGGTTTCCTGGTAGGACCCATCTTTTATGTCCACATATCCAGGCTTCAGCATACCTAGGAACATGCATAGCTCATCACTGAGACTGCACTTACATGACCAATTGAGACTCTTTATCAGCCAGAGTGCTGCCACTCCCTACAGCTCCAGTCCCAAGCTACCTTCAATCCCACTAACCTGGATCATGGGAATAGCCATGGTGAAGTGGCCAGCAGCATCTGTCTAAACAGGGTTACAAGACCCTTATATGTGTCAAATTCATATTGTGTGCCCAGTTTATTTTTGCTGAGGTCCTCCAAATTGCTTCACCAGCTTCTTTTATCATTACTGAGATAAAGTTAAAAAAAAGCAGTTCTTCAGCTCTGGGAGAAGAGTGTTCTCTTCCTAGGTGGGAACTGCTGTCTCCCTAATCTCTTATGGAGCCAGAAGGGGGGTGGTCAGTGCACAATCCTCTGCAACAGCACAGGAGGGACTCATGCTTGGGACAGCAGTGAAGTACAGGCTGAGTTTACTCAGAGGCCAGATTTCCCCATAATTCATGTGTTATCCTTAATATTCCAGATCTCCTTAAAGTCAAAACATCAGAATACCTTTGTTTTAGTGACAAAACCGAATAGCTCAGTGAGATGAATTCACAATTTGGGGAGAAGTCCAAACCTGAGGTCTTTAGCTGAGAATATGCTCCCCTTTCATTTTAATTTACACATCCTATAGCTGGAAGGGAATTATTGGTAAAATAAAAAAAAGGAATAAAGTAAATTTTGTATTCTGCTGACTGAAGGAAAGAATGACATGAAGGGAGCAGAATTTCCCTCAACTACTGCTGGTAAGGAAAAAAAAATTCATTCTAGATAATATTTAGGGGGAAAGCATATTTTTTTAACTTTCAGAAGACAATAATATTTTGAAATGCATATAAGGAAAAATATTTGATTTTTGATCTCCAGATTTTGGACAAAGGCTGATAAGAGGAGGAAGTGATGGAGTGAGGGAGATGGGAGAAATGTGTGATAATGTTCCAGACTTCCTAAGAATAAGAGTGAGAGAATAGCCTTGATCTTATGAAAAGCCTAATGGATGACAGTAGAGGACAGTTCAGCAGAAAACAAATCAGCCAGCTGTAAGATAATATTGTATGGGGATGAATTATCTCCTCAGGATACTACACAGCAAAGAACTTAACATTTTTTTTATTCTTGCTGGAGGTGTGATAAAACAGAGATCCTGGCCTTACCAAATAAAAGAATGGTTTTGGAGGAGGTCTCTGCTACTTCAGTTTCTATTTTTATCTGACCCAATCCAGAATCCATGCTTTGCAAAATCAGTGTCTATATCCAGCCTTGATTTCAGAGTTCTAGACCAACTCCTCCATCCATTCCTGTGTCCATCAGACAGACATTTCTCTAAAATGTACTACACAGCTACGCTGCAATCTCAGCTTTCCCCCAGTACTGCACTTCAGTACAGTGTAAATCACATCCACTATCAAACTCTCCATAAAAAGGGTTTTCAACCCAGAATGAGAACTGGTCTGTTGTTTTACTGAAAGGCAAGGATAAAATTGAAATTTGGAAATTGTCCACAACATGCTTGCAGTGTTGCAAGAGGTCTGCTCCCAGCCTTGCCCTTGCTTTGCATGAGCCCCCTCCAAACCCACACCCCTTATGCCCTCCCTTGAAGTTCCCTCTCCAAAGGAGAGGAGCCGGCATCACACAGTGGGGCTGGAAGGAGCCCTGTGACATCACCTGCCCCATCTCCCTTCCCCAAGGTATCAAAAGGAGTAATTTAAGGGCACTCTGATAGATCAGAGATAGCCACCCAATTTGTTTGGAGAAAGTATATGAAAGCTTTCCTGCTTCAGAAGACCAAGGAGCCAGGCTAAACCTTCAGGGTGTTACTCCTCTTATTTCCTGGCATTTCATTTTTTTGATTCAAACTCGAAACTACAAGACCCCTTTTCTACATAACTTTTTTGTCTCATGTTTACTGGGGAATTGTGTAAAAAGAGAGAGGCATTGAAACATTTCAAACTTACAGAAACCATCTGTGTGAGACTGAGCTTAAGTGAAGATGAAAAATCAAAAAGCGGGCAGTTGTATTCTTGTTTATCCCAATCTCACCCACCCACATGGTAGCAAAATAGGCACCATGCCGAAACTTTGTGGCAGGAGGCTACTGTGTGGGCTTAGAATAATTTAAGAATTTATTGTCAGCCTGTTTCTTGGCTTCCAGCTATGAAATAATGCTCTAACTAGAGTGCGGTACACTGAAGGACTCATTACAGACTTTAAAGCTGTCTCATTTTCAATTATGAATATTAAAAAGAAATGCTTTGAGTCACTCCTGTGTTATAATTAATACTCCAGGTTTTGGGTTGGTTTGTTGGTTTTTTGAGGTCTGTTTTAAAGACACTTTCATAGCTTATTCCTGAGTTAGTTCCCAAAAACCAAACACTGTTCCTGTTTATATCAGTGGGGAAATTCCCAGTGAAAAAACTAATCAGACCCAAGTTAATGAAAACAACACCCCCATGTAAAACAAAGCTCTAGCCTTAATCTTCTAGCATTGCCTACTTGTGTACATCCAAGACAAAATTTTATAGCCTGCATGTTCCAACCTTAAAAAAAAATCCTGATTATTTATTTATGCCCTTTTTGTTTAAGAAGTTAAATCCCCAGAGCATCTCAATTTAGATCAAAAGCAAGCTACCAAACTTCACCTGGCACACCTGTGCTGTGTGATTTCTTAATTACCTGCCTAACATTCCCAGAGCTACGAGGCAGGGATGCAGGACTCGTTTAGCACACAGTCAGATCTCTGAAATGCACCTCGTGTAGCAGAGCCTTTCCAGAACGCCCGAGGTGGTAACCAGCACTAAATGATCCCCATCCCCACAGACACTTGCCTTTCAGCAAGTTGCTTTCTCACAGGCTTCAGAAGTCAGGGACCTATGGTGGGGTAAGAAACATGGGGGGAAATGAGGGATTTATGAGCTTCTTGAGAAAGGTTTTCCCCTCTTTAGCAAAAGACACGAAGTGGTTTTATGTGATTGGATTTGAGCTGCGTTCCACCAAGACCAAAGATCAGGACTAGGCCTGTTACAGGTTTTTATTGCTGATGCTTGATATTCAGCTAGCTGGGGACCAGGGCAGAGTGTGGCCACATATGTCAGATGCCAAGGAAGCCTCCAGCTGGAAGCCCTGGGCATGAAGAGCATTAAATCTAAAGAGACATAGCCAAAGGAGGAGAATGCAGCAGGACAAGGACAAGGCTGATTTGAGGAGATACACACCAGGCTTTTGCTGAGACAACTCTACTTGGCTACAGGATGCTTCTGCATAAAAAAAAAACCCTCTCTCATGTTAGATGTGGCTGTCACTTTGCTCTAATGCTGACTGTTTTTTGGTATGCCCCTTGTCTAGAGAAGGAACATGCACACTTTGTCACAGATGGGCTCAAATCACCCATAATGTTCATTTTGCATAGGCACTGATAATTAGGTACATGCAGGAGAAGTTCAGTCATGCCTTCAACCTCTCTAACACTAAGCACTTGTAGTGGTACATCCTCAGAGTGTATGTCCTGTGTGAATATTTTTGTACTTTAATAGGGGATTCAGTGTAATTTCTCATTTACAGCGGCTTGGACAGCAATTAATTATCAAACATTACAGTTTCTTTGGCCATTTCAGTAGTGCAATTTTATTAATTAGCCGAAGCACTGGCTCTGTTACCCTGAATGTAATTTAAACTGCCAAGAGCTGATGGCATTTCTGTTGGTACAGTGAAAATATACAGCTCTGGGAGGAAGTTAAAAGTAAGTATTAGCATTTATAGTTTATATATCTCCAGAACACACAGAAGATCCAGAACCATCAGGATTCTTTACATGTAGGAGATGAGACAGATGAACAACACCCAAGTTAAATAGATGCAATAAGTGTGACAGCAGCCTTTCATCTACAAGCAGGATATTCATTGTGGCTCAACATTAATGGAGACAGAAAGAAAACATTAATTTTATTACAAAAAATGTTTGTCTTCTTATGGAAGATTTCAAGGGAGAACATTTTTAGTTATGTCCTTCAAAATTAAATTCTTGGTTAAGAAAATTGTTAAAAAATGCAAAGTCACAGCTGGAATCAGAGATACACTGAGAAGATTCCATGCAGGACTTGTTTCAAGCAAAAACAATCTCTAGTGGTAACACCTTCCTTGTATAATACAGGAACGCATGAGCCACTAAATTTTATTTTGCAAAATCCTCCAGCATAAAAATTTCAAATAATTTTAATAAAATTATAATTGATAATAAAATCAAGGAGAGATTCAGACATATGAAGTTTTAGTTAATCAGAAAACTACTTAATATTCTACATTTAATTTTAGAACTTCAATATATTCTTGAAGATCCAACCAACAAGGCTTGTCATTGTGCTTTGAAATGACAATGTTTTTCAAAAATTCTGTGAGAAGTTCTAGGGCATGGAGATGTGTTTTAAAAGCAAGGCACTTCCCATCTTCCTACGTGCAATAAAAAAAATAACCAGAGTTATCAACAAGAAATCTATCTGCTGAAAGTTAATGAGGAACATCTGTTGGTCTACTGGGAGAAACACTGGAAAAATGGGTGGGAAATTCCAACTTTAACTATGCTGCCACTCCCACAATATTCAAGTTAACAGAAAAAAACTGTCAGCAAAAGGTCAAAGTCATTAGGAGACTTTTTTCATCTACAAGAGAGATAGATAAGATACCCATAATTTCAGAGAAATTATTAAGGTTTTTCCAAATTCTCACGTTAATTTATTATATAAAGCAGCCTATCTTTTGGAGCAATGTTTTAAAGACTTGTGAGACTACCAGGATCCAGGTAAGTGAGCAAAGGGCTCAGATTCACAAAGTACTTTTAGCTTTCCGTTTAAAAAGCCTCTTAACATCAGCCAAATCAAAATAATTGGCAGTGCCCCACAGGTTCATGATCCCAAGCCAGTTGCAAGGCACATTATCTCAGGTAACACTCTTTCAGAGTGGGAAAAATCCTTATATTTGCCACTGGCTAAGGCCATACACATGAGCCACTGCTGCTGCTTAACTGATGCACAGAAGTTTGTAAGATTACCATAATTTGACTGTGATTATGTATCCTCAGATCATTCATGATCTAAGGCAAATAGATGAATGATAATGCAAAATGCTCCCAGAATGCAGAGAACCCACGAGGTGGGCTTATGTGAAGTACTTCAAATGCATTCAGCATGCTTGTCCTGAAAGACACCTTACTGTAAGTGTTTTAATGGGTGTGGATGAGAAATGCTGATATACTGTGATTCATGATCTTAATAATTCTGTTCAATTGAAAAGCTTTTTTTTATCTACATCTTATACAAAATTTAGCTCTTCCAACCTGTAAACGAGGTTTCCATCTCAGTTTTAAGTAGTATTGACTATAGTGTGATTGAGACTAAAAATGGAGAAAAATCCATTACTAGGCTTATGGTTTTCTTTCTTACCAAGCACTTATTCAGGAAACAAATAACATCAGCAGATACTATATTTACAGTCATGACAATAGATTTTCCTAGCTCTGGGATGACTGTTGAAGTTTACATCTGTAAAGGTTAGTCTAGGTTTAAAACTCCTTTTAAAAATGTTTATGGAATTCAAATAAGTAACTTCAGGGATTTTTAAGCAGACAAACCATTCTTGATCATGAACATTTTTGCATAAATATCATCTGTCAGCCTTGGCTGATATCCCTTCCTATCTGATATAATGGCTATTCCACAGTTGCCATCATCCTGTTTTTCTGTTGATTTTGATTATAATAAAACTGGATAAATGTGAAACTGAATTATCATGGAATCAATAGAATATGTTGAGTTGGAAGGGACCCATCAGCATCACTGAGTCCAACTCCTGGCCTTGAGCAGGACACCCCAAGAGTGACACCATGTGCCTGAACTCAGACTTCTCCAGCTGAGACAAGTCTGATGCTGTGAGCATTTCCCTGAGTGCAGTTAGGCCAGTGCTCAGGAGTTTCATAAGCACTGCTGGAAACACCAGCTATTATTGAGATTCCTTAATTATCCCCGTTTTAGGGTCCCAGTGCTGATGACTAGGCTGAACACTGACACATCAGACACTGTCAAAGCTTGAAAAATCTTCTTCAGAAAACTTCAGCCAAAAGACTTCACTTACTGCCAATAACAAGACCATGGAAAATACCTGCTTTGTCCATGTTAAAACCATGTGGTAACACTCTTTTTTCAGAACTTTAATGCTTTGGAAAACATACTTGAATTTTGGCATTCAGATGTGGGTTACCTCTGAAACACATCCTTCTCTACCTCTGTACATATCTACAAAATCTACACCAAGGAATTATTTCAACCTTTAGGAAAAAAAAAACACAGGTCACATATGAACAATGGACTTCTGAGACGTCAGTGATTCCCTGAAGGTCCATCCACAACATCAGTTCTTTGGGATGGAGATAAAGAGATCTGATACTGTGTTGCTGTTCCAAGTAACTACAAGCTGTTTCCATCCATTTTGGGGTACCCTAAAGGCCAGGGCTACCCATGATTTCAACCTCCTTGGTGAAGAATATGGAAATGGGTCTCTGAGGTGGAAGTGGGGGAGGAACAGGGAGAAGACAGAGGCAAATGAGGGAACTAAATTGAGGAATTGGCTGGAAATCTAAGGGCAGCCTGATGGTTGTTTCAGAAGACAAGTCATGGGGAGGCCAAAGCTTAATGCCAGCAGTGTGTGAGGAAGCGCACTGTGGGAACCAGTGGAGATGGGAACTTTGAACTATGGCTGAGAAAGACCATTAAAACTAGAAGATCTGTGGAACTAAAGATGGCAGAGCAGGAAGGCTGGGACTTCCCCAGCAACAGGGAAATCTGAAGGAAACTGTGTGGCTGGGCAAATTTAGGAGTACTTAAATACTCCTGTCCCAGTCTCGTTTGGCATAGTAAAAGTGGAAAATCTAGAAAAATAGTATGTCAAACTTCCCTCCTGAACTTAGAATGGAAAACACCATTTAGAAGCTTTGCATATCCCCTGCTGCCCTGAAATGCCTGCAAGATCCACTAACAATTGTCCAGCCTGCCCTATAGGAAACAACCTCCCAGTGTTTTCAGCAGGACATTGGTATCTGGTGATTATTATTGTTGCTACTCTATTAACTGAAGAAGCAGAGCTTTCAGTGGCCAGCACAGATTCCAGCCCTGCTGCCTCTCCTGGGACTCACTGTGACCCTGCATAATGAAGTGCCTATTTTGGCAGTCTACTTTTTTTCCTCCCCCCTCGAGTATGTGAAATTACACACCTCAAACTGTGTGAAAAGAATCTTGCAGTCGCAATCAAATGTGAGGAAGTGCCAGAACCAAATTGCCTCTCCAGCCCTGATTCAATCCCTTTTTTGCATAGGCATTATCTTTAATAGCATGATCATATACTTCTCCCTCCTGCTGGGCACAAAATGGACGGCACTGATGATGGATGGGAGGATGTAACAAAGGGAGACTGCTGCCCATGGGGTATGGATGTCTTATAGTAGCACAAAAAGAAAAGAGGATTCAGGTGCAGTGACAATGCACTGCAGCATGGCTGTTCTCCAGGAATGACCTGGACTGCAGGTATTCCATCAGGGAAGGTAACAGGAGATGCTCACAGCTCACAGTTTCTCCCACTAAATCTGCTCCTAGGGCTTTACCAGAAGAGGGAGGATGGTTTCACTGCTATCCTTGAGAGCTGGTTGTATTTCTGCTGCTCATCTCCTATGCAAAGCAAGGCAAGCAATTTCAACCAGCTCCTTCTCTAGCTGTTATAAATTGTACAGCTTTGCTTGCTGGGTCCCTGACTAGATTCTGCGGGGTCTCTGAGCTGCAGAAATGCTGAGCACCCACAGCCAACTACCACATAAAATATGGCTCCATGGTGGGCAAAGTCAAACTAGCAGAAACTGGGCACTCAAATCCAGCAAATATTTCTGGCCTGCCATGTGCCTCACTTGTGGAGTAAGGTTAAGGCCATATCTCATGTGTTGGACTGCTGCAGAAAAAAATCCACTCTTTTTTGTGAAACTCACAGACAGCAGGGAGCTGAAAGCT
Source organism: Poecile atricapillus (assembly GCF_030490865.1). Classification (NCBI taxonomy): domain Eukaryota; kingdom Metazoa; phylum Chordata; class Aves; order Passeriformes; family Paridae; genus Poecile; species Poecile atricapillus. The sequence continues at coordinate 8,545,096 of NC_081250.1, forward strand.
ACAGGAAAGCCTCAAGAAAAATAATTATGCTGAATTCAGTACAGGAACTGGTAGGAGGGAGCAAGAGAACACTTAAGATCACATGATGAATGCCAAAAGGAAAATTAAATACCACTTGCTTATTAACAGAACATGGTCCAGTCTGTGTACTGGAAGAGGAAGAGAAGAAGCAAGGGGAGCAACACACAGATCTATAATTAAAAATTAATTATAGATCTTTAATTAAGAATTACCCAATCATTACACCCAAAGTAACCAAGCTGAGATAGCAAAAGTAACCTTAATTCTGCTATTCTTTGACTTCCATGGCTTGATTTCACAAATTAGATTATACACATTTGAGGAAGGCTGGTGTTTGGCTTTTAACTCTGTGCGTTTTGTCTATAATAACAGATTAAATAATTTAATGTTTTAAAGTTACTGAAGTTTATCATTTGAATTATGATACCGAAAAACATATAAATTCTTTGAATCCAGACCTCAGCTACAATTGCAGCTAATTTTTTTGTTTTATTATTTGTCCTAATAGCAGACCTTGCATTGCCACATGGGATACTTGAGGAACAGGATTTAAGTGGAACAGAAATCAAGTTTTGATAAAATAGCACCATTTGTACTCAGGAAGAATGTGTAAAACTCAAAAATAAATGTTTTATTTTATTAAGAAAATCATTAGCTACAATAATTAGAGATAATTATAATTTCACATCCTAATCTAGTTTTTAAAAGTTGGGTAGATTAACAGATTTATTGCTTTTCCTGATTTCTATTTTTACAGCAAAAATCTGTATTATTACACTCCTTGCAGCTACTTTTGGCATCTAGCTTGTTAGTACATGACTTTAACTGTTGATCCTATTGAAAGAAGTACTTTTTCAGGATTTTTTTGTCACATCATTAATATCTTCATTCAAAGATCATACATCTTTACTTCAAATAAACCACTCAACCATACAGTAAACATCTTGTTGACCTCACTTACAAACAGGCATTGACAGCTAGTAGAAGACTGAATGATTGCACAGCACCTGCCCTAACCTTGAAGAACATTTAGTTATATTTCATGTGCTATCAATTGTGGCAATCAGGAGAGGTGCCTGAGGACTGCCAGAAACCAAAAGTCACTCCAGGCTTCAAAAAGGGCAGGAAGGGCCCAGGAACTACTGGCCAGTCAGCCTCATCTCAATGCCTGATAAGGTGTTGGAGCACCTCATTCTGGAGGCCATCTCTGTCCACAGGGATGACAAGAAGGTGATCCCAAGCAGCCAGCATGGATTCACTAAAGGCAAAGCATGCCTGACCAACTTGATTGCTTTCTATGATGAAATGACCACCTGGATGGACAAGGGAAGAGCAGTGGGTGTTGTCTGCCTCAGTTTAAATAAGGCTTTGACGCTGTCCCTCACTATATCCTCATTCACAAACTCAGGAAGCGTGGGCAGGATGAGTGGACAGAGGGGTAGATTGAGAACTGGCTGAATGGCAGATCCCAGAGGGTCATATCAGTGGCACAGGGTCCAGCTGGAGGCCTCTCACTGGTGGAGTCCCCAAGGTTCAATACTGGGTCCAGTGTTGTTTAACTTGTTCATCACTAATTGGGGTGAAGGGGCAGATTCCTCCTCACTCACGCTGCTGACACAAACCTGGGACATGACACTTGTGTCACAAGGTGGGAATAATCCCCTGACACAGCCACCTCTTCTCTTCCTCACCAGTCCATTGTGCCAGCCTGGGGAGAGCCACCTGCTTGCTCAGGCCACGGCCTGGGGACACTGGTGCTGGCTGGGAGGAGCAGGTCAGCCTGGGCTGGCCACAGTCCTCTGCCTTGCCATGCCTGGCACAGTAATTGCTGGTGGTGTGGCTGTTCAGGTCAGGTAGCCTGAGGCCAGCAGCTCAGCAGCTTCAGCAGGTCCAGACTGTCCTCTGGTGGCTCATCTGTCCATGGGGTGAGGATGAAAGAGACAAAAATAATTAACTCCTTTCCTATACACAGAGTGCTAATGCCCAAGCTTAGCAGAAGTGGATTTCTGCAGACCTGCTAAATGTCATCACCCTTCACTACTCAGATTTGTTTTGGCTTTTAAGCATTTCTCTAATTCTTTTTACAAGGAAACAAAATCTGATCCTTCATAAAACGTCAGCTGTTAGGATGAAGCTGCATTTGCACTAAGAGGAAATTAATAGCAAATGTTTATCCAGGCCACTGGTGAATGTGTGGTGGTTTCCCTGCCTGTAGCCCGTCCAGGATTCCAGTTTTTATGGCCTGTGGCTGTTAAAACTTGCTTCTTCAGACGACATATACATAAGTATGTATATTCCTTTAGCCCACTCCATTTACTAGGATAAAAGATGTACCTTAATCCTCTTTGACCATGGCCAGGCCTTCTCTGAAGAAACAGTCACGATAGCTGTTACCAGCTCTGAGCTGCTTGTGCCTACTTTGCTACCATTATCACCTCCTGAACAGTTCTGCAAGGCAGAATGAGGAAAGATATAATAATTTTATCATAATTTTAGACAGATGTAAACTGCACATCAGCAGCACTTCAGGCTTCTCCAAAACTCTCCAGAGCAATAGTTAGGGTAGATGTAGTCCATTCCTGACATCTCAGAATAGGCTATCAAAGTTAGAGTCACACAGACCCACCCATTACTTCTTTAAACTGTAGATGTGGGTTTCTCAACCTGAATTAAGTTTTTTACTCCTCTTAATGAAGTCAGCACTGGTTTGGGGTTAAAATTGAAATGGTTTGCTAAAAAGGAGATACCTGTTGGAGGTAGGGGTTAGATAATTCTGTATATTTTAAAAGCACAAGGATTAATTCAGGACCTTATTTTGGGCACGGGTAATGGAAATGAAAGTTAGTGAACATAACAGAGAAAAGAAATTTTAATCAGTTTTGTGTGTGATATAAAACACTCTTGCCTCCACTGTCTTCTTCCCAACAAGCTACTTCTTTGTAAGATGAGATATTTGAATCATTAGCTAACACTCTTTTCTGCCACAATTTTTTGCATCCATGAATATGTCTAGCAACAAAGTACCTTAAAAGGATCCAGAGAGAGACAGCAGAGAACAGGCAGCACCAGCAGGGTGTTTGTATCCTTTGAATAAGGCAATCAAACTTCCATCCCCCTGTATCCTCTCTTACCCCTGCTCAGCTGGCATGGATGAAATATTAGAGCCAATCTCATCAAAACAATCTGAAAGGAAAGTCAGGATCCTTTCAAAGCCCAGAAATATTACTGGAAGCACAGAAAGCTCATCTTCACAAAAATTATTAGATCTCAAGTTTGCTTCCTGCAAAAAGGTTAAAGGGCCTACATCCAATTAATACTTTGTATCTACTTCAGTCCAAGACATAATTTAGTTGTGACTATACTTTATTGCACTTTTAGACTATAACTACTGTGGCTGTGTTTTTATTTTATCCTAAGTATGTCTTTGGTCTAAGTGTGATTATCTTTGGGCTTATTTTGGAGCTTCTTAAATAAACTCTGCAAAAGCAGCGTTTGTATTGCCACATATATGAATGTCTGTGGATTTTATTGTTATGTGAGGTGTGTATTTAGAAACAGGAACAAAATCAAACTTTTTTTTATTGACTTAAGAACAAATTTGAAAGGAGAACTGCCTTGAATGAGTGAGTGCCTTAAGTGATCTCCCCTTTTAAAAATTAATTTTCTCTTTTATAGCATACAGTATAGTGGTTGTAACAACAGCTTCCACCAGTTCTTGACTGCTTCTAAATGCAGGACAGGCTTCTCTTGGTGGGAGTTTTAAAGTTAGCTTAATTAAGAATAATGACAGATCTGTATAATGAGCTGGAGTATAACACCTCACCTTAAAAAAAAAGAGGATTAAGTTCAGAGAAATTCTGAGGCAGTATGATATTTGGCACTGGAAATCAACCTCCTGGACTATAAAATATCCTCAGAGTCACAACTTCCCATTTCCATGTATCCCCATTCCTGGGAGACTGAGCAGTGCCATGGCCCACGCCAGCAGCAGACAAGAACCCCTCTAAACCCTGTCTGAGGAACCAGATATTGACTAAATATTGAGCAGGATGCAGGAGCTCAGCTGCTCCCAGCCTTCAGCCAGCCCTTAACCCAGTGGGAAGGAATGAGTGGTGCTAACCTGGACCCTGAGTCAAGACAGTGTCTGTGAAGAGGAGTGTCTTGGCTTTGACTCACCTCCTCATCCAAAGGGACCTACACAAAGGGGCTTCATGTCCCCAAGCCTCAGCTCCCACCCTACAGAAGTGCCACAGCTTTGTCCTGAATCCTGTTCTTTCCAGAGGAGAATTTACAGGCTTCAAACCATGGGACTGAGTCTTGGAATGTCCAGTCTCAACAAACATCCTGTTCCAGCAATGAACCTGGTGATGTTTGGCAAATCTTCAGAAAACAGGTGAAAGTCTAAATCTGTCTCTCTCTGTTGCCACTGGCAGCTACATTTCCAGACAACAGGGTTATTTCTTATTCTGTGTCACCCCTGGGCAGAGGGGAGGCCTGGAATAGTCCTGCTCTCACCTGTAACCTTCAGGGCCAGATTTCCAAGACTATGCCATGTTATGGCATGTCGGTGAACGCAGGAGGCTGAGGTATTTTTCTTTTCCCAAAGCACAATGATTGTCTGTATCTATATATTGATTGTATCTGTCTATAAATTCCTATGCCCTTCTACAGGCAAACTAGGGGAGAGGAAAAGCCACAATTCCAAAAGCAAACCCTTAATACATTTCACTCTTCCCTTGCAGCTCCACGGACCACGCTGGAGTTCCATGCAATGGTACAGCCCCATGGCTTGTGCACACCAGTATTCTGGATCTTTTTATGTGTTCTCTGGGGTTTGTAAAACCTACTCACACTGAAAAAAATATAGTATATACAATTCATTCCTTTGACAGTTCCTCAGCTCTAACACTAAAAGGACAGATATAAAAAGCAGGTGTTCAGGAACGATGGCATTGAAAATACTGTGTGGAAAAGGATACATGTTAATCTCTAAATAAGGTGCCATAGCAATGAATTTTTTTATAACCCAAGAAAATGTTAAAGTAAGTTTAAACTTTACCACAAAGTTCACCTCGGCTATTTACTGTGCAAGGTGATATATCACTTCTATGTGAGCCATAAAGATAAATTTTGTTTTAAGGCAGGACTATGAAAATTACAATGTGGATAGAACAGTCCCTTCCCCTTGAAGCGTTCCCTTTTTTCTTATCATTCCACATATAATCTAGAAATGGGAGCATTGAAAGCAATACAGACTTGTAAGAGGTTAAGACTGAAGAAAATAGAGTTCTTTTACTCTCCCACATTATATATATATACTGCTTGTATTTGAGCAAATTGTTTAACAGTTCCCATTGTTCCCTGGAGACAGTACATAAATAATTATAAATCTTATTAATACCTCTACAAAAGTGCACTTTGATTACCCCAAATTAAACATGTCATTCCTGGGATTTATTATTATATTTACTGTGTAGTTATGGTTAAAAATAAATAAATAAATAAATAAATAAATCTGGAATTTTGGGGATGGTACTTTTCAGTCCCCATGGTCAGAAATGGTGGCTGATGGTGTCTTGGCGGGTTTTGGAAACCAGCAGAAAGGGAGATATGTCAAATATTTGAAACAAAAAAAAAAAAAAAAAAAGCTACATCTAGTAAAATACAACATAACGCAGTTTTCTATTTCTCCAGCTATTTTTGAAGCCGTTCTGGTGGGAATGGAGCAGGGCAGGGAGCGGCGGTTCCCGGGAATTAAAGGCGCAGCGCCATCTGCTGCGCGCGGCCGCTCCGCAAAAATCCCCGCTCCATCCCCACATCCATCCCAGCGCTCCAGCTTCACCCCCTCGGGGGACAGATCATCCATCCCTCGATACCCCCGTCACACAGAACCGAACCGGAATGTCCGAGCTCGGGTGGCCGGAGGTGCTGGAGGACGGCAGGAATCAGAGGGAAGCCAGGACCCATCCCTGATCCCTGATTTTTGACGCTGCCCAGCAGCCGCCTGGAAAGAGGCAGGAGCTCGGGTCTCGCTGTTCAACAGCAATGCAGGAGCTGGGAAAATTTATTATTGCTGCCAGAAACCCTAAGGAATAGGGAGTGTCCAGCGAAATTAAGACATGGCAAAATCAAAACTGGTAAGAGGGAAAGAATTTTTCACCTATTCTGCCTGCAGGACTGTGAAAGGACATCCCCAAGGCTGACAACTCAGCAAAATTAGTTAAATTAGTTAAAATTAGTTAAATTTTCAGAGAGTTCTGGGGGCAGAACTTTTTAGAATAACCATTTTTACTGACAAATTTGGGAAGGTCTAATAACCCCATGCTTTTATGTTTAAAACATTCTCTGATGTGTAGAGAGTAGGGTGTGCTGAAATGCTGGATGAGGTAGATTATCCTACATCCATGAGGAACCACCACTTTCCTTTATATCACCTAATCCTATCTGGAGCAGCAGCAAGATCCTGAGATTTTGGGGGTACAGTGATTTTCTTGCTGTTACAAGAGAGAGCTGGCCAGTTTTCCATTCTGCCACATATTTCCTATGTGATCTTGGGCAAGACACTTGGGGTGCAGTTAAATGTTCTTGCTGATCTGGTGTGGCACATTGCCACAAAGGACACCACCTTCTCCTTTTCACCCCAACAAATTGTGTCAGAAATTCTCACTTTCTGATGAGCAGTTACATTTCACCAAACTAGAAGAAATCTGCAAGGAATCCAGAGTGCAGAAGAAATCAGAAGTGTCCTTTCCAGCCAAAACAAACTTGCATATTCGAGCTACAATTTTATGACACAGGATGAGCTGCTCTGACAGCTCATTGACACCAAAATGGAGATATTCCTTCTCTTCCTCAGCCAGTCCCTCATCCTCCCTCACTGCTATTATTCATTTGGCTCCTCTTCTGGTGTCACTGACCCCTTTGAGCCAGCTCAACTCATGGCAGAAAATAGAGACCACAAAAAAAAACAAAAACAAACAGACAAACCAAAAAACAACAAAGTTGTGCTGGGTTAATGAGTTTTAACTGGTTTATAGTAAAATCCCACTGTCTCAAGGCTGGAGTCAAACAGTGGAACTTTGCATCTGGGAAAGGTAAGGGAGGACAAAAAAGGTCAGTAGGGAAAAAATTAGTAAAGAAAGAAGATGTTGGGAAATTCCCTCTCCTTTTGGTCAGTTCATCAGCTCTGTTCAGTTCTCACAAAACCAAGCCCAAGCTGTCATCTCACAGTTAACAATCATCAGGTGGCCACATGCCATGAAAATAGGAGCATAAAAATCACTCATATCAGTTTCTTTCTCTCCTCTACTTTTGACTTGTCTCATTTGCTTTCTAATTATACTATATTAGGTTTAAATATATCAGAAAAGTGTTCTGGAAAATGCAATTATTTTCCTCTCAGTAGGGTTTTTATGAGTATTAATAAGGTAAATGTAACCAAATTCACTTATAACTGAAGGATTAAGCCTTGTCACTGTGTTGACACATAACCAAATTCAGATTTATTCTAATGATCTGCTGATGGAGCCTACATCTTACTCTTGATCAGAAACAGGCAGCTGAGTCTGGTCTATGGAATATATTGTAATGGACTGTTAATGAGCATGAGTGAATAGGTGCTTCCTCACTTTTCTCTCCAAGCAATATTAAATAGATATTTGGTAGGAGAAAGAAACATGGACAAAGGTGTAAGAAGGTGTAAGGAAAAAATTCTCTCTGGCAACTTTCCTGTGTTATGGAAGCTACCTAATATATATCCATCTGTGCCTCTTAACCCCAGATAGAATTTATATCTCTATTTATATTGTGACTGGCTTTGTCCCACAGTTTCGTCAGGATTATTGTCCACTCTGACAAGGCTGTGGGGCAAACTCTAAGGAGGAGACAGCAATTGCAAAAATCCTGCTAACTTCACTGAAATCAAGCTGTCAGCCTGGACACTTGGATGCCCGACGTCCTGTAGCTGCTCTGGGGGTAAGGTTATAAATATTCAATTTATATTTTATATAAATTTTTATATATTTTATTTAAATTTATATAAATATTTATATATTTCAATTACAAATATTCAATTATATATATATATTATATATATTCAATTATAAATAATTGAACAGGGGAGAAAGGTAATCTTGTTTTACACAAACACACACAAATTCTCATGTCTCAAAACTGAACTTCCTACTCTAGAACTTAATCTTGAACATCTCATTTAGTGGATCTCAATACTTCTCATGAAGAATGATATATTCCTGCCCATTATAATAAAAAAAAGCACAATAAAACTCAAAAATAATATTATGTATGTATTATGTAACATTATGGGTGTAATATTATGAGTCACCTGCTGTTCAGCCGGTTTGTCCTACATATGCCCCACTGAAATGTAAAGTACAGCCATTGGCAAAGTCTTCACATGCTGTAACAGCCCTCATGATGGACAAAAAGGACTGACTGGAGAAGACTGGCAGGTTGCAAGGTGTTAACCTGCACTTCTCTGGAGATTATGTGGATGTTGGGGTTTTTGAAATAATGTGAGAATTCTCAAAGAAAGTTTCTTTGGTGTTTTTTTATCTACTTCCTCTCCCAGTTTGAACCAGCATCAGCAGCTGAAGACCAGATCTTGGAGTTTTGGGGAAAAACGTTAAGTTGGTTTTTATTATGAGTAATAATATTTACAGTACAATAGAGCCTGGAGGCCAACAAGATTGAGATCCATTGTAGTAAATGAAAACCACTTGTCTCCAAGTAATTAAATAATTAAATTATTAAATCACGTTTAGATCTTCTGAAAAAGTCCTTATTTTTATCTACACATGACACAAACCAAAACTCCTCCAGTACCGGGGCAAGTGAGAGGGAAACATTTTCTGCAGACAACTCCATGGTTGCCCTCAGGGTCTTCACCACTGTCACGTGGCTCCCTCATGGCAGCCTACTCATCCTCCCAGTCCCTCAGAAAAACACTTTCCTGGCCAAGACAGTCATACTGATACAAACCCGGGGTGTAGACCAGACCAGAGATAGGGAAACTTTGCTAAACAGGTGTGGCTCATTATTAGGCTCTTCATGCTTTCTATTTTTACCTTAATCTCTTTGCTCTTCCCTCAGGGCTTGTGTAGTCTAGAAAAGATTTATTTTGAAACTTATTAGCTCAAGCATTTGAGCTAATATATTTTAAATCCCTGGTTTCTGATCCTGGCTCAAAGGGTGGCTACTTTAATCTTCCCAGGAAGGATGCAGGACTGCCCTTTTCACCACTTGGTCTTTTCAGAGGACCAGGGTGTCCTAACTCTTCCCTGGACTCCTCCACCTAAGTAAGCCACTTTTCCATCGGCTGATATAACAGAAAATACCTTGTGCTGCTTATTCCAGGGCTTAAACAGGTGTTAATTAAAACATTTTAGCTAGCACACTTTAAAAATACATTTTTTATCCTAGGGCTCAGATGTGGGAGCAAGTTCCTGCAAGGCAGCTGAGCCCCAGTACTGCGCAGGCGCCGTCAGCTGGCTCCAACCTCTGCTTTCCTCTCTGGCCCTAATCTCAGCAATCTCCACACACACACCATCCATAAACCAACAGCCAGACTGTATTTGCTAAGAAAAGCAATTATTTAAATGTCCCCCAATAAATTCTCAATCCCATTTCAATTAACATATGTAAAACTGGCTGTAATGTTCCCTGTGTAGCCCCTGTACTGCTCTAACGCTGCGTAGCCCCAGTTTGAAGAATTTGTTATTTGCCATTAAGAGAATAACGGCACATCTGCCACCTTGATCACTGTGTTTGTATTATTATCTACTTCTGTGTGAGTGCCAAGTAATTTAATCAAACTTGAGAGAAGAAATAATAGCGTTTCAGTTGAACAATGGCGTGGCCCTTTGAAAAGGCAGAGATTTGCTCTAGGGTACACTAAAAGGAGAGAAGGTCTATAAACAAAGGGTAACACTGTGAAAAATTTATCTGTCAAATCTAGCTACTTTTTTTTCCCTGCTTGCAAAAAATTCTCCAGCAGATTGCAACTACTATAAATGTATCAGCCTTCAGCAGATATGCTGTGTAACACATTGCTTATTTAGAAATCGCTGGCAGTTTGTTCACTTGAGCATTTACGGTTTCCTTTTCATGCTCTGTGATATGTTCACTGTATATTACTTTATTTCTCTGCTCTAACTGGACAATCCAAAGGAAAATGCAGAGTTGCCTGGGATAAAGAAAAATAATCATAAGAAAGAAATAGAAGGAAAGAAAAGTAAGCGAGCAAGCTGAGGACATGTTAAAATGTCTGAAATCTTCCCTTGTCAGTCATTTAGAGTGTCAAGAAAATCATTGTATCTCATTTTGCTCCCAGATTGTTTAAACTATTGATGGAGGAAGAGAAGGCATAAGTCATATTTACTGACTGCCTGGAAAACTGTTCAGCCAGTGTAAATTCTTTGCATGTGAGTGCATGTCCATGTGCCGCATTGTTTGCAAAGGGTGCAGTCCCTTATCCTTGGCCCTTTTGTTTGAGCAAATGCTTAAGTGCCAAGCCTTTGGCCAGAGACATCTGGAAACTGCTGTCTGTCCTCCTTGCAGCACACTTCTGTAGCTAAAGCCAGTTGTCTTTCTTTTGTCTGCTCTATCTGTGGACAAGCATGGCTAAACCAGAGTGGCTTCTTTTTCTTTTTTTTTTTTTTTTTGCCTCCTAGGCCTCCTCTCTTTCTATAATTCTCCACTGCCAGCTGTGTGATACAGAACTCGAGCTCCCAGAAAATATTCCCACAGGTTGTAGTTCCATGCAAGCAGAGGATGACTGTGCATTGATAATAATGGAGAGAGCACAGGCTGATAACCAGTACAGAGTAGGCACTAACATCCAGACAGGAGTCTATCTGTTCACAGCAGAGTTTCCTCTGAAAGAGAACAGAAAGCCCAATCACTCTAAACAATTAATTTATAGAAGTAATATTTACCAAAAAAAATTTCAGTCTTCAGAGCATGTCATGGTGCCCTGAGTAAGTGACCAAGCAGTAATCAATTTATGCATCCCTACTTTTCCCACTGCTCCTTTGATGATGTGGGATATGATTTATGGGGGTAAGAAAGCCAAATCCTGATGTGAAAATGCTTTCAGATCATCTGACGAGAGCAATATGAAGGTTAGAGTTTATATGACTGTTTACAAGAATGTTGTTATTACCATGCTATAAAACAGAAAGGAATGTGACCAGACTAGTACAGAACATCAAAAGAATTGTAGAGTCATTTTAATGAGTTACTACAAACCAAGTCAGGTTCTGCTGTTTTGAGGCTATATGGTTGTATTCTGTGTAGTGGATTTAAGTCACTTAGCAACCTTAGCACAACTTGCAACATGTTGAGGCATGCTCCCAGCTGGGGTTTAACGCTCCCAGAATCCCCAGGTGGACAGACTGTCCTGTCCCTTTGTACACTGTAGGAAAAGACAGAGCCTAGAGCTCTGCTGCCTCTGACCTCGTGTGGACAGTGGCAGCTGAGCAGGAAAGGTGGAAAGTGGTGTTTATGGATGTTTGTCCAGACCAACAGTTTTTAAAATTCACTGTGGACGTGTGAAAATAGCAGCACAATCAAGGCAGGAAAATCAAGTCTATGTGGATTTCATATGGCTTGCATGTGAAGCTACAAGGAGAAGGAGGTTTAAGGAGGCCATGTATAACCCATCTTTAGGGAGAAATGTTAAGAAATTTTCAAAGTTAATACCAGTTTAGTTAACAGAGGTTTTTTTAACAGCCTTTGCCATGTTTGAAAAGTGTGATTTGCCAGTATTTTCTGATTCATTTTGTTTCTGAGGGGTAATTCATTTTTATAAAAAAATGTCATCTACTTACCAAGCACACAGTGCACCTCAGAAGCTCCAGAGTTCTTTTATTTAATGTAAAATATCCACAGTGGCATTTAATTCAAAATGCACAAGTTCAGGGAAGTCTTGGACTGGACCATGAGATAGACTGTAGAGTCCTTTAAAGTACAAATATTGCTGTATAAAGGGTCTATGACAGGGGAGCTGGAAACAGATGATCTGCAAGGTCCCTTCAGCCCAAACTACTCTATGTTTGTAGGGTTTCTCTAGTACTGAAACGTGATATCAGTGAGATATTTATTGGCACTTGGTATAAAAGAACATTTTTTTTCACTGAAGTTAATGTTCTGTTACATTAATGCACATTGTATGAATCTTAGATTGCAAAATTACTCTTTGGAAATTTAGAACTACTCTATTCTTACATAGCTATTATGTCCTTTTTAACCTCCAGGCAGAATCCAGATTTACATCCATCACATGCTGTTAAATTATCTGGAGATACTTTAGTACCTGTGGGATTTAAGTTGACGGGCTTCTGAAGGAGGTTACTACCCTCCCTGGGATACAGAGCTTCACCAGCCTGTGAGAAATCCCTTCTGGAGAAGGATTTGTGTGATTTGTCAAGAATTTGCATGAGGTAACACAGACTCACCTGATGGGTTTTCTACAGGAGATGTGAAAATCTCCTACTCCAAGGGAACCTGAGACCTTACAAGCACAAGCCACCAACTCCTTCCACTTAGGCTGTCGTGCCCTGAAGAAAATTTGTGGCAATTCAACTTGTCCAAGTTCTTTCACTGTAAGTATAAAAGATTAAGGAAGTCAAGTCAACTAGTGAAAGAAGAGGAGCTCACGTTACCATTGCTGCCTTTTGTCACCTACTTATGCCAACATTTTAATTCCCTAGTAAGATTGCAAGAGAGTCTCATTCCCATCTTCTGGCCTTTCTACAAGGAAAAAATGAAGGTGTTAGTCATTAAAGAAATGGGCCATATTTGTGAATGTGTAGTTTCTCCATCCCCTGGTTCTTGCAGACATAAGAACTCGCCCACCCTTCCCTTTGAAAGCAGCTGGCTGGGTTATTGCTCAGATAAGCACACATCTGCCCTCCTGAGGTGCTGCAACAAGAGAAAATACCAGCTAAGGTGTCCCTGAAACAAAATATGGAATTAAAAGATTTCCTGGTGCTACTTTAAGCTTTCTATTCTGCATTGTGTCACCAGCTATTTTTTAGCTGCTCTCATTGGGTGGGATGGGCTGTGATGGGGAGCAGACAGATCACCCCAGTGGAGACTTGTTTCTACTGGAACATCTCAGCCTGACTCTTGTTTATGAATCTGTTGCATTTGTTCTGAGATTTCAGGTTATCAACAACATCCTGTGGAGATTGTCACTGTTTTTTCTATTTAAAATCATTTTCCTGAATTCAAAAGTCTCCAGTCAGTTCTCTGGGATTGACCATCCTTGAACACCTCAAAAATACATAACAAATGCAGCACACCAACTGCTTAAGCAGTTTATCAAATGGATACAGCTTTGTGTTTGCAGTGCTGTGGAATATATGTGCCATGTCATTATACACCTGGGTTACATGGCTTACAGCAAATTAAATTTGGTATTGTCATAGATAAACACTCCTGTTATTAATAGTCATATTTAGGACCATGGCATTATCACAAATGTCACGCAGACATTTCAAATTTCCAGTCTCCTGCTTTTAAATAAGTATGTGTTTGGTCAGTGCCTGCTTTGGGTGTTCTTTTCATTAATACACCAAATATAACTGAAATTACAATATTCCTTGCACTCCCTTGCTTATATACCTCTGAAATCATCCCCAAAATCAATTCAAACTCAAAATTATATACAGGCTTCTTTTATTATGGTTTTCCAACAGTACACAAGAAATTAATGGTTCTGACTGTGAAAATCTGTCCTGGGAAGCTGCTGGAAAAGCAATTCTCCCTGACATTTGCAGCTGCCACCACTGGGAAAAGTTCCCACGCTGATTTTGACCTTCTGAAGTCCAGAAGCAAAAATCTCATCTCTCTCTCAGCTTGATGTTATACCATGCAAGTGTTCACAGTCCTCCCCTTGCCTTGCTGCCTGAGAAATATCAGCTGACTGTTTTAAAAAATCATGATTTAAATAAATAAATTTTGTACACGTCAAGTGTATAATTTAAAATATTATATAAAGATTCATTTATACATTCATAAAGGCAAGGATTTAAGTAGTTCTAGCAATTGTTGCAGGCCTTAGTGCATATATGACTTTGTGCAGGAGGGATTTCACACAAATTGTCACCGTATAGCAGATCCAAGACCAAGAGCAAAGTGACAGGATCCATGATTTCAGGTGTCCAGAAATCCCTGCTGTAATGGCAACAGATGAGACAGTACAGCAGCAGGTATTTTGGGTGGGATGTGAGATCTCACGGTAATCCCAGAAGATGTTAGCATGAAGCTCAAGAGACACCTGTAAGTCCATTAAGAGTGAATTTCAAACCCTACAGATTCTTTGACATAAACATCCAAATGGCAGAGTCCATTAGCAACAAGCACATGAAATCTCTCCTGAGAAGTCCACTACAATAAATTTGGATTAGTGGGTTATTTCCTAGTGTCCTTAGGAGGCAACATCAAATCCTAGACATTACCTAATTTGAAGGTATTATGCCTGGTCTGTTTCCCCCAGATAGCTGTGAGCAATACCCAGGGACTACCTGGACAGATTTACTTTTTTCCCAGCTGAGAAATGTCCAGGATCCAGCTCTGTGCCTGGAAGCAGAGCTCAGCATGCTCATTACACAAGGAGCCACACGATGGAGGCTCCTGGAGAGTTTATCAGGTCAAGCAGACCTACACCACATCTCATGTTTGATCACCAGTCCCAAAGATCTAGTCTTGACCCATTCCATGCTGGAGTCTTGGGAAGGGTGGAACAAGGTGATGCCCGGAGCCCAAAATGAGAGAGAAAAATTGGGAGCCCTGGGAAATGCAGGAGGCAACTGGAATTCCAGGACAGGCTGGCCTGCAACATGCAACAGATGACCAAACCAGCTCGAGGTTTCTGGAAGCTGCAAAGGTTGGCAAAAGGCCTCTCCACTCCTGAAACCAGCCTTCTGCTGGTTCCCTGGGGTTTGCAGCAAAGGTTCCAGTTGAATAAAGAAATCTCAGGCAAAGAAACTCACACATCTTTTTTTATTTACTACAGCTATTTTGCTCAGCTCTGCGTGAAACCACCTGCCCCACACAACCACAAATATTGAAGCAGGAGAGCAATTTTTCTACCACCCACATAAGATAAGGAATCAGGAGACACAAAGCCTCATTATATCCAAACAAAAAACTTACAAGTAAAAACAAAAGTGTTAAGAGGAAGCTGAAAAAGTAGCTGAAAAAATTAACCTATTGTGCAATCAAATACAAATTGAATTCCAGGGTGTATTTTGTTATTTAACACATCTGCTAAGTGTAATCCATGTTCAAGTTACATTTTGAAACTCAGAACATCACCATCACCGTCATCACTCTCATCTCAGTTAAATTCTACTGTAGTTATTTTAAAGCAGCTTCCCAGCAGACTTGTGAGAGGTGGAGGTGAAGCTGCATATGGCTTTACACACTTTTCAGGTATAATTTAGTGTGCCTCAAAAGCAAATCTCAGGGATGGATGTCACAGGGTGACCATGGAGACAGGAGAGGCTTGCACAATCTGCAAGGTTGCAGGCCATAGTGCTTTCTTGGGGGTTATTTATTAATAACAAATTAATTACTGCACCAACCAAGGACAGCATCCTCTGCCTGCACTTTGGAGGACAGCTGATACTTTCAGACTGGCACTGAGGTGTGATGCTATGGGACCACTTCTGCACTTCCCAGTGAAACAGGTTCCAAGGAAAGAAAGAGTTGACACCAGGGAAAAGTTGAGTGTGGCATTATTTTGACATCTCACACTTTTCCTATACTTGTCCTGTAACCATCAAAACTTGAGACTGAACTGAAATGCTTCTTGACTTGAGGCAGCCAGAAGACCAAACAACTGCTTTCCTAGCTGAAAAACATTTCCAATATATTCCAACACCTCTTTCTTGAGGAGAATAAATGTGTCCCTGGATGCCTGTTCATTGCTCAGACCCCAGCGTAATCAATTGAATATGCTGACAATCAAGTCTCTTGCTCAGTAGTTCTTGCTCAAAATCAAAACTTGATCCATCCTTCAAATCCATTCCTCATTATCTCAAATCAAAAAAACACTTCTATTTTTCACTTATTTGTATGCAGCATTGTAGAAAACAAGCCTAGCCATGACTTTTAAAACCAACTAATGCACACAGCTCACCTGCTTTCCCAAGCAAAGCTGGAGTCAGACACACTGAGCTGCTTTCTGAAAGCAGCAGCAGCTGGTAGATGTGCTCAGAAAAGCAGCCAGTGGTGTGCTCAGAAAAGTCTGCCCCAGAGGAACACGGATTCTTCCTCTTGCCCTTTTTGTAGTTCATTTCCCTTTTGCTGTAAATTATGACCTTAAATTGCTGAATCATGCACAATGTCATCTGAAGGCACCATTTATTTTGAGCATGAGCTCTGTAAGAGTTTGACAGGGAAGCACCACAGTGCCATTCCCAGGATTAATAATGCGAGATGCTGAAATACAGGGGGCAGTCAAAGGGGGACTTCAGCTCAGCACCTCTGCCTCTGGATAATCCTCTCCAGGGAGTCTTGAAAGGCAGCAGAGAGCTCTGCATCCTGCTGTGAGCTTGCACCCACGATGAAAGGTGCTCTAAAAAAGTCAACTGCAAGGTCAACATGCTTTACACCCACGTGTTGAAAAATAAGTAAGCATCAGTGTCCAATTTAGTTGTCATCACAGAGTGGGACTCCAAGGCAAAAGAATGCTCTAAGCTTGTAAGGACCACACTTCTCTCCTTCCCTTTGATGTGAGCCAAGGTAATGGAGATTCTGCCAAGGTGTGACTAATTCCTTGTAACTATATTGCATAATTTTCATATACTTTTGAAAAAAAAAGGCAAAAAAAAAGGCTGCCTTTAAGAATAGGAGGGAAAGAGAAACTCGCCCCTGACACATTCCACAGAACACAACCAGCAGTACAAAGCAGGTTTTATTAACAGATGGTGAAAGCTCAATTTAAAAAGTACTGTGGGCATTAAAGGAGATTGTTTTATGTCTTTGACATGAATACTCAGGCTAGATGAACTATCAGGGGTTTGGTTTAAGTGAGATTAATGCTTAGTATTTGGAATCCATCCAAACTGATTAGATCTGATTGAGTAAGAGAGCACAACTTTCTATATCACTTTCAAAGTGATATGATTAGACTGTATATGTACTATCTGAAAATGTAAATATAAACAGAAGGGAAGGGAAAAATACCCTTCCCAAGTTTTAAGTGTAAAAAAATAATAATGATCCAACTGTACATAAACACTTAAAATTTAGTTGACTATTAGAAGAGTTAGATAAGAAAAAGTGTGTTAATGACATATAGAGAGTGTTATAGGAATAACAAGCCTGTGTTCTGCCCTGCTGAGAGACTCATTTATCTCCTTTGAAGTCAGTTGAAGGGTATAAGTTTGGGTGAGGAGAACTTGACTCCAAATAATTTCAGCTAGGAAGGTGAGGGAAATATGGCATTTTTCATCTTGTTCACAGTCCTAAACAGGAACAGTTTGCATTTATTTCAAAGTACACTTATTATGTCATAAAGAATTTACTGATTCACAGATGTGTTCAACAGTTTTGCCAAGCATACATTTACATATGAACCAGAGGGAGACTCAGCTCCAAATTCAGGCACCTGTATGTTGGTGCCTTGCTGTAAACTTTGTGCCCCAGCTCCAGACCCCATCAGCTGAGCTCTTCTGAGTGCTAGCTGGTCAGTCAAATTCACTTACTGACAGGTCCATCTAATTTCTTATGTGCAGGCAAAAAAAGGACCATATCCTAGAAAATACTAACTCTGACACAAAATTTAGGCAATCTCTTGACTTTTCTCTTTCATGTGGTAGGGAAAGGGGGAACTGAGAAAGATTGCTGCTGAAATGCTGAAACCACTTCTACAGTCCACACACAGAGAGCTGGAGAAGGTTCAAAGCAGGCCTACAAAAATAATTTAAGGGATCAATTAGGAAGCCCAGAGGGATTCACTTTGCAAAGAAGAAGTTAAGAAATTAATCAAGGTCTACAAATGTATAGCCTTAGAAGGAGGAGATTGTTCCAGAAGACAATAACATAATATGAGTACACATCAATGTCTAATACAAAAAGCAATGTAATGTGTGACCTTACTATCTGGGTCTTAAGTTTAGGTAGTTGACAAGAAACAGGTCTGAAGTTGGCACAGACAGGACTAGACTACTCTAGTGGCCATGCCTAGATGCAACCAGAATCTCTGTGGCAGCTCAGAAAAAAAGGGACTTTTCAATTCCTCCTGGAATGTTACACCTGCCCCAAACTCATGGCTGCATGTTGACATGAGGGACAAATGACAAGGCCAGAAAATGCCTCTACTGTTGTCACCAGCAGAGCTAACACATTGTCCTTTCTTTCACCTACATCTTCCCTGATTTCCAGTTTACTGCTTGTTGAAAATACTGTTTTTCCTTTCACGTGGATACATGGATAAATCTCACAATCCTGCCCTTACTGCTGGAATGAAGAGAAAGTTGCTACTGGGTTTTTCACAAGTTTTCACCAATCAGCTAAAACATGAAAACTGTGTATATATATACAAATATATGTGTATCAATGTATGATTTTAGCCTCTAAAGTAATGTATTAGTAGTATTAAATAATTCCATTATTTTAAGCCTCTATGAAACCAAACACATATGGTAGCTTATTCTCTGAGCTTATTTCACATTTGCTGTGGGTGAACAACAGGAATGCATTAAACTGCAATAACTTGTCTGTCCAACCACGTTTCACAAAAGCTTTCCTGAGCCTTGATATCAGAGAACTGCATGTGAAGATGTGGCAGAAAGTTTGGAATGGGCAAGTCACCCACAGTACACTGTGCAAGGCATCCAACACCTTTGGGAATTCCCATAGGAAACTTTATCTCAAACCTCATCTAAGAAAATACATAAATTCCTCCATGTAACACATAAATGGGTGAAGAAAGAGGAAAAAATGAAAAGGGAGAAAACACCATTTTACCAAGTTTTTCATCTCAGTTATAACTTTGCAAATTGTGCTGAATTTTTTTCCACTAAAGCCACTACTCATTCCCTCTACCCAGGGGAGAGCAATTTCGTTCACAAGGCCAGTGCTGCCACCAGGGCTTGTTGGGTTGGGGTGAATCATTTCACAGCAGAGGTGCTGGGATCCCAGCCAGAAACCCAGGCACAACATTTTTCAAGAAGCAACAGCTCTCATCTTTAGCAGCAGTGTGCCCACACAGTAAAGTTCCTCAGCAATAGTCAAGGTCAGGGCATCACCTTCCACTCACTCTTTGGTCAATTAATTCCCTACACCAAAGTAAGAGGAGAACAAACAAACAAAAAAACCCAGAAAAAGCGTATTTGTGCACTATTTGGCCTGTGATATGGATTTTTCATGGGACAGCTCTGAATTCCCAAATGCTGAGATCCATAAGCAAAAAGACAGAACAGGAGTCAAAGTCCAGGCTTTGTGGTCAGAAGCTGATGTATCTCCCAGCTCCACAATATACCAGGCACTTATTATCCAGAAGGAACAGCACAAATTAAAAAGGGAGAGAAACAGATACCCTGATCCGGTGCAGAAGCATTCCTGGACATCTCAAATAAGTTGGAGACCTGCTGGGGATTGAAGGCAGTACAATGAATCACAAGTTTTATGCAAGTCAAAAAGGTGTCCTTTTGACAGTGCTCCTTAATAGGCAAGAGGCAGTTGAGGAATGCAGTGTAGTCCCATGGTTTCTTAATGAAAAAAAAAAAACAAATGCTGAAAAACGCTGCCAAACAACAAAGCTTACATTTTATACACGCTCATCAATTTAACCCTAAAACCTTAAAAGCCTCAGGGTGATCCCAACGCCTTTAATACCAAAGGCCCTAACTATGCCACAGATCAAGCACCAAGCCCAAGCCTGCTTTGTCTAGAAAGATGAAAGCGCACTCAAACAGGTGAAGGCTTCTTTGGAATCATCACCTGCAATTAAGCAAAGGAAAACTAAGAGGAGAAGAGGTAAGCTGAACTTGCTTTAAAAAGACACCACGGGAGCAGGTGGATGCTTGCTAAGGATAGCTGTGGTGTCTGCTGTCATTCTTTCACCAAATGATGTGCATTCATTGGGATTTCCTGCACATTAACAACAGATCACTTGGTGGGAAAGTTGGGTAGGTGCTGCAAAAGCAAAAAAAAAAAAGCCTTTTCTTTCTTTTTTTGTTTTTTTTTTTTCCTGCTGTATATCATTCTGGGAAGACTGCTGTTGCCAAGCTGCTATGGATAGCAGCACCAGGTCTGTCTGAATAAAGCAGTGCCACAGAGCATTTGGTTTTGGGATGTGAATAATAATTCAACATTCTTTTTTACCTTAAGTAATTTGTGAATAAGCAAACATTTAGTTTAAAACAGAGTGTGTAAAAATTTCATGTTTTCTTCAAAACTCTGCTCCTAAAGTAATACTCTCAAGTATTATTTTTGGAAGACAGGAGACTTTTAGCTATTGCTGCCAAGACAAAAATCTTACAAATGTAAATAAAGGAGTAAACACCAGAATGTAAATTTAAACAAGACTCTAGTTTTTTCACTCCTGTTGTAATAAATACTCCAAGTCACAGTAAAATAAGAATTACATGTAACAAGGGAGAAAGGAAAGAGGAAGACTGACACACCAGCATGCAGATCTGTGTGGCTGTAATATTCTTCATGTTCTGCATTTGGAAGGCACTTTACACAGTCCCTGAGGATAGATAAGGGTAAACTGATAAGACTATTAATGCTACTAATAACAGTATTAATTAGGTTCAAAATGAGCATCATAAAATCCATGATAACATTTTTGGTGTTGTTAATCGTTTTAAAGTTTTGCAGAATTGCATTATCTGTGTGATTTAATTAATTCCATATATATATATGTAGAGTCTACCTAAAACTCCAGGAATCACTGGCTCCTCTTCTAAAAGCACCAAAAACTGCTGTTTCTATCAATATCTTCTTGACTCCCACCAAAATCCATAAAATTAGCATACAAAACTGAACAGTGAGAAAGTTCTTCTTTTCAACTCATCATTTGCGAAAAATTTTGTTGTTCACCAACATTAAAATCTTTTCTCTTAGCCCCATTTTGTGCCATATCTGTGCCCAAGGGGAGCCTGGGAAAAGTTTGAAAAAAGTGAGAATCTGAGCAGCATCCCATGAAATTCACCATCTCTTCCCTTCCAGGAGAAAGTATAACCATAACCAGGGTCCCTCCACTGAACACCAGCCAGCCCCCCTGGGTTATTGAACAGGGTTGTTATGATTATTTAGGCAGTCCATGATTATTCACAGCCCAAGATCTCTGCTCCCAGTCAGGCTCTGGTAGAGCAGCAGGTACAGAAAAAAATCCCATAACCAGGGCTCAGCCTAAAATATTCCAAAAATGTTGATCAGCAGAAAGGAAAGAGTAAGCTGGCCTAAAACTTTTATGTGCAGCTTTTTCTTCCTCTTGCTGGTTTGAGGAGGGTAGAAAGAGACAAGAGGAAGAGATGTGTTTAAATTACTGGCCATAAGGAACAAGACTGATCTGTTCAGTGACAACACAAAGCAAACAACCTGAATAAAACTTTCAGATAGGTATTATATAAAGAGAAAATCACTGTGGTCAAAAAACAGAAATAGAGAGGGTTTTTATGGAGTGCTCAGCTGCAAACTCACAGAAGTGGGCATAAAATGAGAAGGCTTTATAATCTCTTTCTCTCCTTTGTATTTTTCAGGTCACTCTGGCTTAAAAAAATCAAGTTGTATTTCTTCTGCTTTGCTTCCTATAAAATCAATTAACAACAATCAATTAAAACTTGTTTTGTGCCAGCAGGCTATCGTTTGTGATAATAATGCAGGGAGCTGAAAGAAGATTGCTTTATTTCCTTGACCTCCTTGGTACATAGATAAATACAGTGTCTGTTCCATCTACAACTTGAAACCACAACCAGGTCCCTGGATTGTTTTTTAAATTATGTGAAAGAAGATTAGATACTCTCACACACTGTAAATAGTTTGAAGTATCTGGTTTTGGTATCACTAACTGGCTGGAAGATAACATCTAATTTATGCCTAATTCAGAAAAAATTCCCAGTATCAGGCTCAGCCCAGGTTTTATTTTGATTTGGATCCTCTGTGATCCTACTGACTTTGGTCAGTTTTCATCAGATGAAAGATGTGAAGAGTCAGGGAAAAGACCTGGCAATGAGAAATCTTTCACAATTCACATCAACATCAAGCTGTGCTCATGTCACAGCATCTCTGCTCTGTCCTTCTGGTACTGCTATTCAGAACAATACAAATACAAACAGATGTATATAGACAGATAAAGGTGTATTACACAGAAGATGTACAAAGAGGCAGAGAGTGATCTGACAGTGAAACTTTCTTACATCTCAGGTCAGTACAAAACCCAGTCCCAATTTTTCATCTGCTTTCCCAAAAGCCCTGAACACCAGCCCAGCCACCCCAAGCCCAGGCACAGGGCAAATGCTGGAACAGCCCCTTCCTCAACAGCTGGTATTTTAAACATACATGGAAAGCAGGCAAAAGACTGCAGGAAGAGCAAAAAAAGAGGATAACAGCAAGATCGAGTGCAGGCCAGCTAAGCACACAGCTTGTCCGGGGGTGGGGTTGCATCAGATCTGAAAACAAAGTTAGGAGGGTTTGTCAACTGGAGATGGGCAAGTTATGCAACTATTTGAACATGAGCATGCCTGCCTGCTCAGAAAGGAGATTAGGGACTTGAATACGCTTTTACATCTGCTAAATAATTAGTATCAAGTAACCACGTCCACTCTGCACTTTTCCTCTAAGCAACAAAATGCGAATGAGCTCTTTGTTAATTTAAACATGAAGGCTGGGATTTTTAAAGGGTCCTGAGCAGTGTTAGACATGCAGCACCCAAAAACCTTACCCTGAGATTTGGCTCTGTGTTACCAAACTGGAGCTTCACAGGCTTATGCTAGATTGGTAGATTAGGATAGATTGTAGGGCACACCACAGTGTCCAACAGAAATGTGATCCAAAACAATCTCATTGCCCTTTACCTGCATCACTCCATCCCTTCTCCCACCACTTACACAGGGTGATAATTCAGCACAAGTGAATTTGCAGGCACTGGTTTCCTTTTCCCAATTTTCCTAGAAACTTTTTTAGCAAGTGTTGTTTTATTTGATGTCCTGAGCACAGCAAAACTCTTCAGATCACAGATTCACCCTCTTTGCTTTCCCACTTCAGACTGCCTGAAGTTGATGCTAGGAGAAAGACCAATTCCTTCTGTCATGTGACTGCAACTTTCTATTTTTTTATTTTATATTGCACAATCCCTTTAATTTTTTAAACTTTGCAAATGTCAGAAGAAAAATAATGAATAATCGACACTTCCATAAGCCCACTGTAATCAGCTGGCCTCTAACAGAGGCTGAGAACTCACCATGATCCATAGATTAAACAAACTGCAGAAAATGGGCTGTTTATCACCATTTCCAGACACACTCTTAAACAGCCTGATTTTATTATACTTCCAGTGTTCATATGGTGAATCAAAGTGCTTTCAAAGAAACAAGAGTTACCCAATTAACCAAAATGAGACAGCAGGAAAAAAACACTGTAGATAGGAAAGGAAAGCAGCCTTGCTTCCTGCTCCAGATATATATAAAAAGCCTGGGTGAACACATATTTTTCCCTGCTGCTTTTAACCTCCAAACTGAGGAAACTAGGGTTGGTATAAATTTTTTGAGCCAAAACCATCCATCTTTCTTAATTCCTTAATGTTATATTCACGCATCACCCTTGCCTTTTCACAAGATTATTTTATATAGTTGCTGAAATTTCCATGGTCTCCCTGTGTGAGATTCCCTGGAGCAGAGCAGAGGCAGGGATGACCTGGAAGGAAAGTTTATGAAACTCAGAAGTGCTAAACTTCAGTGGGAAGTGGTGGGCAAAAACCACTCAGGTGGCTCCTGGATAGTGTGTACCAGAGCTGGAATTTTCCCAGCTGGGATCAGCAGAGCACAGGCCAGGCTGCCTGCCACCTTTAGGGGAGTGCTTTGTACAAAGACAAAAAAATACACATTTTTCCCAATCTCTTCAGGCATCACAGTACTTGAAGAACTAGAAATCAAAAAATGCTATACTCAACATAATCATTCCTAAAATCCCCTTGACTATTTCATCTACCCTTTTTATCTCCCCAATTCCTCTTTTTCTTTCAATTTTGCTTTCAGTTTGTTAAGTTCTGATGGAAATACTTTCTGCATGGATGAATAACAAATATCCTCATCCCCACTTCACTCATATGTTCTCCTGGCAGAAGTCCCAGGCTTGGGAATATTAAGCAGTCAAGCAGGTAACAGTATTTGGCTTAGGACTCGGAGTCCTTGCAAGAACTTGTGCTGGTTGTATTTGAAATATTAACAGAAGAATCAGTGGGATAAAACTTCCCATAACTGAAACCCCAGCTCCCTCTCAAAAATCCATCAGAGCCAGGGACAAGACGGTGAGACTGGATGACAAGGGATTTTTTCACAATGTTTTTTCTTTCTTCCTTTCCATGTCTTTAACTGGAATATGCAAATATCTTGATAATCTCTTTCTTTGCTAACATTTTCTAATCTTTTACATAGCCTGGGCACACTTCAAGCTTTGGTTGTGTTAGGGTTATTGTATAAATCTGTTTCACTGAATTTTATTAATGATAATCATATTTCTGAATCAGCCTTATTATATTTTTGAGACTAAAGCTGCTTGACAAAGATGTACAATTATAGTTCTGAGAACCTGAGTGTGTTTCTGTCTGTCAATATTTATTCCAGAGACATTTTCAAACAGAAGTCTCTTCCTTGCAGTGAAAAATACAGACCCATCACCCATAGCTTCTGCAATCACAGCTCACCAGTCTCTCTCCATCTGATCTCAAAACAGGCATGGGATGCTCTCAGTCTGTCATTGATATTGCAGAGTTACCAAAATAATACATGATTTGGGATGCTTTGTATTTGTTTGCACAGCTCATCTCCTGAAAACTCTGATGTATAGATTCCAGCATGTATAACATTCACCTGCTATTTTAGGACATTCATTGGTATTACTTCTCAGCACTTGGAGGATATTCTTGCTTCCCTTGAAGAATTTTCAGCTGTAAACCCAGCATGGGATGCATTTTTCCTTCCTCTGCCATTTCTTAAAGATGCTCCACTCGCACTTTTTTTTCAGCTTAAAGGGTTTGTGGTCCTGTGGCTTGGGTTTTTCTCCTTTTCCTACTGTACTCCAGTGTGTAAAGGAAACAATATTTATCCAGTTCCTCATGGCCACTAAAGCTACTGGAAAATTTAAATCTTATCTGAAAGATCAGCAGATCTTCAGCAAAGCCAAGTTCATAAATGCCTTCATGAAAGTGAGCAATCACCCTGAGGACAGGCACATGAGTGAATCCTCAGCTCCCACTGCAAGAAAGGATTCAGAACAATTATACTGGTGGAAAGCCCAAAAAAGGGATGCATTTTTAACTCCTCAGTGAAGAAAAAGCTCCAGTTTTACTTGAGCAAGCTGAGAGATGGGACTGTTCATTATACAAGATAAAAAAGTAGTATAAATTAGACCTTATATATTCTGCTGTTGATGGAACAACTTCTTCCTCATCACTGGCTCCTCATTAGCCCAATTATATGAGATTGGCACAGTCTTTTCTGGAATATTGTGGAGCTGTATTCTCCAAGCATACTCAGACAATGAGAAATGAAATGCCCCTTTCTTGATCCACCCCAGAAGTTTTATACACTGTCTTGTTGCAGTAGAGCAGGATTTATAACTTTATTGAAACAGTATTTCTAACAAGTCAAAGTAACAGGCATGATGCATTTATGAATTACAAAGGACCAAAATAATACATGCATGTCTTTTTTCAGTTGAGATTTCTCTCTCTCTCTCTCCCCCTCTCTTTTTCTTTTTGGTCTACCATATAGATATATGATATAGAACTGACACTCTCTATACAGAAAGCCACAATTTACCACAAGTACTGAAGAAATACCCAATCTACACTCGGCACATTCACAGACTGACACTGGCATTAAACCTGATCCCATTCATATAAAAGGGTTGCACCAGGAATTCCAGCTATGAGTTCCCTTTTAGGGAAGAACTCATTTGTTATTTACTCATGTCAGAGGCTGCTCCAAATACAAGCATGGGAAAGTCTGCATTATCTCAAGCTTTCTCCATCGTGTCAATATACGTGAGTGTTCATATTTTTCACAACTTTTGCCTATGAATTGCACATTTCAATGCTGCCCAGAAACCTGGGACATTAATCCTGAATCAGAACTGCCAGTCCTCTGCCGTATGAGAAAGATTGGCATCCCATGAAGTAAAAGCATTAAAGGAAGGATGCAGCATCACAGGACCAGTGGCTGAGCTCCACACTCAGTTTTCACCTACGTCACACTTTCAACACAGATATGGTGTCCCAAGTAGTCCCCTGTTTAGGCTTTGTGAAAGGAAATGGAATCACACCTCCAAGTTTACTATTGCTTCTCTACATACACTTCTTTTTTTTAACATTTATAAATTTCTAATTTTGTGGTATTTTTCCCTTGTCTTAACATTCATTATTTTGATGTATTACCTTTAGAATTTATTTTATTTGTTGCCTTGTTAATCCTGTTTCATCATTTCTTTTCTACATCTCACCATTTTCCTCCTTGGAAAAGGTTTGAAATTTCCAAGCACACACACACACACTTTAGTGCAGTGAAAGCAGTGGCAGACTGCTCCTTGATTACTTGCCTGAATGGTGTCAGCAAAGAAAAAACAGATGTCAGAGGCACAGCTTTTAAAGGCCAAACAGGCCAAATTAAAGGAAAATGAAAAGATGTTAGGTAAATTCACTCATTCTTCAAACAAACTCATATTCCCTCCCTAGGTTTTTTTTTAAAAATTGCCATTCCTCCAACTAAAATATTCCAGAGTGTTTATGGTCTGCCAGATGATTGGAGTGTAATAAATGTAATTTTGCAAGCTTGTAAAATATCCTGACATTGCCTTAAAGAAACCACAATAAACTCTCTGGTTGGATTGCTTTATTTCAATTTCTATGCCTTATTAGACCATGCAGAAGATGTAGCAGCAAAACAAGAAGAGATAATCTGTTGCAACACTAGAAATAACTGAAAATGCATAAAAATCAATTCCATTGTAGGAGACAGTCCATTAAAACCCACTGTATACCACTTTAAGCCTTGCTACAAGCCAGATCCTTATCTCCCATGCAGGCAGAGCACCCATTTACTTCAATAGGAGCCGCACATGCATATTCTGAAGCAGAATTTGGTCTGGTGTGTTTATTAAGGGCTTCTGAACTCAAGATGTTACTTTGACGTTCCAGAAGAAGCCTGCAGTACAGATAAGCTCCTGTCGATTCTCAGGGAAGCTCCCTCTGTAGCTGTTTCAGGGCAAGTCCCAACACTGAGCCTGCTGTGTTTCCCTCCAGCGTGACATGCACCTACAGAATAATGAAGACATTTGAACTCCCTGATTGACAGAGCCTTACAGAAATGATGCACAGTAAAGAACAATTATTGCAACATCGTGGCAAACCCCATCTTGGGTTGAAATTCCCTTTTCATCTGCAGGCTGAGGAGCACGCCAGGATTATAAATGAATTATAAATGGCTGTTGCAGGTACACAAACATGCACGATGTTCTAGGAAGTTAAGAATGCTACAGCTTCAGCCTCAAGTGGCCCAGCAGAGCACATGCTGCTGGCAGCGGCCCAGATGTTCAAGCAGTGGCTGGAACTGTGGCAAGAGCTGCCTGCACCTCTCACCCACCTTCACCCACCCAAGGACAGCCTCTGTCATCTGTCCACCAGGCCCTCTCCAGCCTGGGGAATAACCCACAGCATTTCTGTGCCTCATGGAACTATTTGGCTTCAGGGACCTCTTCAGCCACCTCTCCTCTTCTCCTCCCAAGCCCGCCTTATGTGACCCTCCTGAGAAGAGTTTAATCCCTAAGAGAGCACTTCCATAGAAACTGAAATGCTGTCAAGGTTCAGGAACAAATAAAAGGATGAAGCAATTTTCCATGTTTGTAAACTTTGGCACAATTTGCACTATTCCGATCGATGCTGCTCTTATCCTCTAAAAAGAAATGGGTTTTTGTCTCAGCAGAAGTACTAATCTTGTTCTCATGCCCTAATTTATGATGGCTTTGCATTATCTGTCTTACATCTTTATCTGGGTGATCACATCACCTCCCTTCCTCTCTTTACCCTATTGTCCTGGATAAGGCAGATTTTTTTTGTTCTTGGGAATTCTGCACAGGTTATGAACCTCAGACACTGGCACCAGCCCACAGAACTCCTCTGGCACTGACAGACTGCAGTGCTACAGAAAAAGGGACACTGTTCCACCCCAGCACATCCACTTCAGCTGAAATCCTTGGAGTGTGACCTGGCCCCCAGCAGCTCCTGAGGAGTTGGCACATGGGCATCTTCCCAGCTTCCTCCAAGGAGAGGGATCTTCATAAGAGGAAAAAGGTGGCAGCAGGAACTGGGGACTTTCTAGTTTTTGTAGCATTTCCAGGAACTTTCTGATTTAAATCACCTGGTTTTAGGGGGAGAGCTGAGGGCCTGTGTCTCTCTTCCCATCCCTCTGTCCCTCAGGGAGGAGCAGAGCCAGTGGAAGGAGGGTCCTGTGTGTCCTTGCACTCTGGGCCAGCAGTCACTGTTCCCATCTAATACATTGCCTCCAACGTGCACTAGACCAAAAACCACACATTCAAAAAGGAGAGCAAACACACCATTCCTAGTGCTCAGAAGCAGAGCAAGCAGATCACCCCTCCCTATCCATCCTCTTCTGCTCACCACCTTTGAAGACTGCAATGCAGATGAACCTGCTCATGCAGCACAAGAGCCTACTCCAGCTGTGTGTGTGAACCAGCACAGCTCTCCAGATTAAAACAACAAATGTACATTCTAGCTACAGTAAATCCCATCTCCCCAAGATTATGCATCTACCTAGGAATTTGTTTCATCCTTGTCCCAGAGATTCAAGCTCTCCAGAAAGCAAAACAGCAGCAGTAGGATTTTTCCAATGCTAGGTGCTGAATGGCACAATAAAATCAGTCTCTTTATTTCCTATAGCACCTTCTCTTGGAGGTCCCAACACAAGGAGAATACACCTTATTGCCCCTCTGTGGTTTGTCACCCTGGAGGTCAGCTGTGCAGGGCTCAAATGATCTCACTAAGATTAAACAAGAAGTTTATGATGGAGGCAAGAGGGAGACATGGCTCCTGTCTTTTAGACCTAAGATTGCTCTTGTTCTACAATCCCGTGCTCCACAGATCCTGCTGCTCCTTGGCTGGAGAAAGGAAATAGCTATTTACATTTTAACACCATAACCCAGGCAGAGGCAATGAAACCTGACACCAGACTAACGTTTCAGCTGCTGTTCAACAATGGATTCATTAAAACAAAACGACCCTGCAGATTTAGATTATAAACAAAGCAATTAACAAAGACAAAAATTTGCAACCTATTAAAACTATTTTGGGAGCCAGGCCCTCAGTGGTATCTCAGAAGGTCATACCAGCTGCTATCAGCCCAGCCTATGGCTCCTTGGCTCTGGTCAGTGTCAAATCCATCCCCCAGTGTCCACCTCAAAGCAGCCCTTGAGTCAATCCATGTATTTCCAGCTTCCAATTAATTAATCCGGCAGCTGGCTGACACCACACCCTCCTTCCCTGGCCACACTCATTATGCTGGGCTCAGGGGAAAGAGGGGCTGCAGATGCTGTTGCACTCTTATTTTTGGAGCGCCGTGCTGGCTGACTTGTGCAGGGAATTGCTCCCATCCCGGGGCTGAGGATATCTCATCCAGCCCTGGGAAAGGTCAGGAGATGAACCGTGACACATGCAGACCTGGCAGTAATGTCTGTCCCACCCTCCAAAACCAAAGCACTAGGGAATTCACTGGTTTTCCACAGTTCTGTTGCCTCTTGGCACCTTGGTCTTGGGTTTTGTGGGCTGACAACATTTCCCCAGAATTCTTTGGAGTGGGGTGGGAGCAGCTCCTGGCAGGTGTCTCAGAAAGTCTACGATCACCCAGGTGCACCCAAACAGGAAGTTTCTCTCAGGCATTGATAGCAATCAGAGCCAGGCCTGGGATTTTGCCCCAAATTGTTTTTAAGTGATTTAAAGCCAGGGCTTTACATAGTGATGCCTGAACTGGGGCTCTGGCTAGTCCTCACACATCACCTGCAGTTCTGTTGCTGGGCATCACAGGTACATTGCTGTTTACATATATTTTCCCCCTACAACCTTTTGTCAAAATCTCACTTCTCCCAAGAGCTTTGGACACTCTGGAGGCTCCACACATCACTTCAACTATGATGTTACAGCTTATGATTCTTGCAAAATTCTGCTATAGGCTATATAAGTGCATATAATATATTCAAAAATATAACTTGTTGTATAATTTGCTCCACCTCTAATCCACTATTAAGGGTTCTCTTGAAAACATTAACATGCCAGTGACTTTTGTTTCAATGCATTTTCAAAGGATGACAGTAATTCTCTGGCTGGAAGGAATGATAGACTGGCAGTGTACTCCTTCCACAAAGGACAGGCAAGTCAGCTCATAATAAAATATAGTGTAATAGGTAATACAGATACTACAGCACATCCTTTTTTTTTAAGAAGTTTTGAATTTCTAGATAGCTCTGTGATGCCCAAAAGTTCCTTATGTTTTAATCACAATACAAAAGTCTATCTATTTACCTTAATTATTCATGCTGAGGTTATCAAGGTTCTTTGTGTTCCCATCCTATGAACCCATCCAGCATCAAAGTTTGGAGGGTTTTTTTAGCTCATGTTCTGAATATATTACAGTTGGCACCACACCATAAAACACTTTGGCAGCCAAGCAAATAGCTTTACACGAAACCCAGCATAATCATGGGTTACTGAAATATGTTTCCTGTACACATCTGGAATTCCCCTAATTAGCAGAGTATTTTCTAATCTGCCCAAAATGTGTCATACTAAAACCATGATGCATTTTCTTACTTGTCCACCCAGGACAGACAACCATTTCCCTTCATCAGTTTTGGAAAACCAGTATCATGAAGGGAAATTAATCACTCACTATCTCTGAATTCGAAATTTTTTGTCCCATTGACTTCATACAGAGATTGGTTGGCCAAAAGCTCTTCACAGGATAACCCAAAGGAATCACAATTGATAAATCAGTCTGTAAAGGCACCCTGAGGTTGATGCAGAGCTGATTTTACAGCCAATACTACAAGTCCCAACATGCACCTTCACAGCTCATGAGAGGCGAAGGTTTTTCGGTTTGTTTTTGGTTTTACTTTTTTTTATTAATTGAATTTTAGAAAATGTCATTCTGACCATTACATACTTCCCACTGACAAGACCCTAAATGTGGGACAGTTTGCCAATGCAGTTCTCTGCTGGAAAATGTGTGATAAATTCCTTTGTAAAAACTTTCATGAAAAAGGATACACTTTTCCTTTCCGGGTATCACTGAAAATGCCTACTTTGGACACATCTCCATTATTGATACCAGAGAAGACATCAGCTTTAATAATATTTATATATTATTATTCAACTCAATTAATAAAGATTTTTCTGTACTTCATTATCCACTGTGGACCTAAGTTCTAGGGCAGAAGTAGCTGCAGCTTAAAAGCTTTCTGTGGTTTTCAGCACAGAATCTGGAAGAGAAAACCCCAAACCACACGCCTTTCATGGCCAATCATGCAGAATAAACAGCAGCAATGATAAACTCTGATTTCAAGGTAAGTGCAGTCCATAGGCTGGAATGTATTCAAATAAATCTTGCCATAAAATGAACAAATGTTGAAGGTCAAAAACTATGTGCAGATAACTTACAAGCAACAAAAGAGACTGAAGAGCACAATAAGGTGTTCATTACAAATAAACCACCTCCTTTATTGATTGGATACAGATCTTTTAATAAAACAGTTCATAAGTCTTAAGAAAAAGAGAAACAATCTGTGAAAATGAAGAGACTAAGAAATTTCCTGCTGCTGTGATGAATGCTACCAGGGTTCGAGAACATAATCCATTGTGCAAAACCAGTTTTACTTTCCCACAGTAATTTCAGATTTTAAATCTGTGGACTAGTTTTTGAATCTGTTGACCTAGAGCATTAACTGAGATGATGCATAATCCAGTTGATTTTAGCACTGATTTATGGCCTCAATTATGAAGTTATACATCAATCTAGAAATTAATATTTCAGCCTAAACACCATTTCACATTCTCCACAATATAACTTGTCACCATTAATCTGCAGCCTAGATGTTAAACATCACCTTGCTACCAAGCTGTGAATATAACATGGACTTTATTTTCTGTGCTGCTGGGAAAAAGTGATTGAAGACTGAATTGATCAAACATCTTGATTTGTCTTGTCTACCATTTTCAGTAGTGTGCAGTGATTTATATACCAGAGAAATTTCTTTGATTAGCTCACCATAATCTAGAAAGGCTAAACATTATGGACATTAAAATTTCAACACAAACATTATCTCTGCAGTAAACACAACAATGACATCTTATGCCTATCAATTTTTGTATTAACTGAAGTTCTGCCATTTCTCAGTAGAGATTTACCTCCAGAGCTTTGAGGTTTGAGTGATCAATATATAACCTACTTTGATGCATTCCACACACCAAACTACATTAAAATAACATTAGGGCTTGCTTTAAGCTGACAACAGCCAGGAAATGCACAGTTAAAAGGTAAAAACTCAACTTTTAACCAATCCTTACATAATTTCAGATCCTGTAAGCAACATGTGATTTTGTGCCACAGTAACCAGCTAGACCTTGATTTCAGTTCCCCAGTTATCTAGGCTGTGTTTAACTGAGTTAACTGTGTTTAACTGAGTTCAGCAACTCTTTTATAAAGCATAAAGGAACGTTATCCTCAAGTGTCCTCATGAACCACAGAGGCTTCCAGCAGTTCTGTGTTTGCCTCCTTCCCTGACACAAGGTTCTGGGAACCCTCACCCTCCTCCTGCTGCTGCAGGTTCCTGAGCAGCCCAGCTCAGGAGGGACTCTGGATACTTTTCCTTACAGCCACCAAAGAAAGACTGAGATTCATTTATTTGAGTGTCCTAACAAATAGAGATGCAACCCTTAAAATTATCACAACGCATTGGAACATCAGCATTAAAGAACATTTGATTTGAATTTCTACCACAGGAAGAGATAACCTAGACAATAGATAAGTTTGGCATACAATAGTTAGATAAACTGAAATAGTAATAAGAACTTTTTTGAAGGCTACAAATTCAGATTTATGTTCTTCTTACACTAACACATACTTTCTGCTTTCATACTCCACCTGTACTAGGACTTGGGGAAGATAAATGAGATGCTGGGTGCTTGTGGCCTGGGATTCTTTTGCTTGTGTAACTCAGACCTAATTGCAGGTCTGCTCTGCAGTCCTGGAACTCTTTTGTACAGAGCATGCATAATCAGAAGTCTTGGATGATTCTGCTAATACCACAGTAAACTGCCTTGAGCAAACTCACTATTATAATTTTGCACCAATTTGAAAATATCAATTTAAATGTTAAATGAAGAGGAACTAATCAATAAAAACATGCATAGAATCTCTGGGGAAGTACACTGGAAAAGACAACAATAATCTGCCATTAACATGCAAATAAAGACACAGCAGGAAACAATAAGAGTATTGACTACACTGCAATACTTTTAGAAGAATGTTTTACTAAAATCTGGGCCAAATTTAACTTTGATTTAAATCACTGTGAACACAAACCAGCTAAATTTTATATAGTGGGGAAAGGAAGAGAAGTTTCAAATTCTGGAGCCATGGGGTAGCTACTGGTACTGTCAACTGTCCAGGCTGACCTTGTGTGGCATTTGGGATACAGTGTCATACAAATATTTTTAATTAGATTGCCTAAAGTGTTTAGCATCTGAGACAGCATGCAAACCAAGTATGGAGTGAAAGGAAGTAATATAATGCACAATCAAAGGCTTGAACTGGCAAGACTGGCCAGTCTACCTAATTATTTTTTATGCTAACATAAACACTGCTATG
Source organism: Poecile atricapillus (assembly GCF_030490865.1). Classification (NCBI taxonomy): domain Eukaryota; kingdom Metazoa; phylum Chordata; class Aves; order Passeriformes; family Paridae; genus Poecile; species Poecile atricapillus. The sequence continues at coordinate 8,579,250 of NC_081250.1, forward strand.
CATCTATAACCTTCTACTTAAAGCTTGTGAGATAGCTCCCTGAAAGGTGCACACCAGAAATAGATATTAAAAAAGAGATCAAGTCACAAAGAACAGAGAGATATAGACCAGAGTTCTTTGTATCAGAGAAAAGAAAATAAAAATATGGACACATAGGGAAATGGACTTGGCTGGCTTCAAAAGAAACTGAAGAAATCATAGGCAAGAATAGGCAGACTGGTACTGACAGAGGTGTGAAAAGGTTGAATGAAAAGCCTGAATTTTTTTGAAGCAGGAAAGAATGAGTTTTTTGAAGGATAAAAAAGCTGGAAAGACAAGCAAGGAAGGTTTTTACAGTGGCTGTAACAAAGAAATAAGATGCCCAAGAAAAAGAGCAAAATCCTCATAATAAGTAGAAAAGCAAACATAAAAGCTCTCAGTAATCAAGATGCAGGAATAAAAGGGGTTTATTTTGAGAACTAGGTTGCCAGATGATTTTATAACAGTTTATCCTCAAATGCACAATTCATGAACCCTCTGTACCACTGGATAACACTTGGGTTCCCTCTTACATAACTCCTCTGCAACACAGCTACTGCCATGCTATTGCCACCAAAGTGAAAACAAAAAGCTCATTCAGAAGTCACTCACTATCAATCAATAGTCTTTTGCTCTATGAAAATAGTGCCCTGGACCAGCCAGAAATTCCTGGAGAGCAAACATTTTTAATTTAAAACTATGAGCATTTTTTCTGTACTTTATAGGGCATCATCTTAGCTCTTGCTGGCAGTGACACAGTATTCTCACTGTAAATCATGCTGTCATTGGAAAAGGGAAAAAAGCTGCAGTGTTCTTCTCTGTGCTATCTCAAACATTGCTGCTTGCTGATTGTCATCTGTAGGCTGCCAAGATCTTAATCCTTTGCTCTTCTTGCTGTGCTCCTTACCTGCCTCGAGAGCCTCTGCTCTGCAAAGGAGGCAGCTACAATTCAGCCCTTAACCACTGTCCTTTTACAGTTCAGAACTTGCTCAGAGGAAGGTAAAATTTAAGTGAATGCCTGGAAAACTGAAGGAATGTCCTAGCACTGCTGTCATGTTGGAACAGACCAATCATCTCTGGAAGAGGCTGAATGCTCATTTAGCCAAGATGCTCCGCCTGAAATGAGATGAAAAACCTTTTGGGAAAAGGGCATGAATTCAGTCACCTCCCTGGCTTCTTCCTACTTGCAAGGGCACACAGAGATAGCAAGTTAAACCAGCAGCATTTTTTTCCAGAGCTTCTTTGCCATCCTTTAGCGACAACTTATTTTCCTTAAGCACCAGAAGTTATCCTTAGGATTATACTCCCAAATACAGTAAATAGTAATGTGAGTAGCATTAAAGAAAAAACACAGAGGCTCCTAAATAATCCATCCAGGGTAATTCTTGCCTGACTTTGGAACTATTTGGCTTTTCTTTCTGCAGTCAGGTAACCCTGCTAGCAGAGCTGGATATTGAATACCTGCCTGCTGAAACTCTCTAACTAAAAAACAGAGAAAATAGGTTGATCCCTGCATGAGAATGTAAAGCAAGTAAAGCTCCTTATTTCTTTACACATTTCTGTATTAAAGCTGGCATAGTCTCCCTTACCATTCTCTTAAACAAAACCTCTCTAGCTAAACAGTATTTTAGCACTGTCACCTCATTTATCTGCATGACAAACCTTGCTTTAGGTGCTCAGCCCATCTTATACACCTGATCTCAGCGAAACCTTTAAATTTAACCTGAGGATAAAATATTGGAAATACTGTTCCTATTTATACACTTCTGTGACCAAACTAAGAAGAAAAAAAAAAAAAAATCACCTGATGAATCAGAGGAAAGGAGCACTGGCATTGGCCCACGCTCCAATCTCACTCACAGCCAGCCTGCTGCCTGATTAATGAGCTGTGATATCATAGTCTGTGAGCAGGCATACATAAGTGGCAAGGAGAAGAATAGCACCAGACACCATCAGGCTGCTTCTGTCAAAATCTAGGAGGAGAAAAAAGTGAAAATAGAGGTTGTAGTACTACTGTCTTTAAAAGAAAAAGGAAATCCCGAATATATCAAGATTCCTGGATTTGGGGAGGTTTGTTGTTGGATTTTTCTTCCAATAAAGATATATAAAACTAGCCCTTTCCCCAAAGTGTAAAAGATTTTTATGAAAGTGCTTTGAAATATTAGTGGTTACTGGAAAAACAAAGGGTATTTTTTAACCTGAAGAAGTCATTAAAAGCTGACAGCTTTTAAAATTGCTTTGTGTCTTGCTTAGAAACTGGCAAAAAGAATAGCCGCAGATTTCTCAGAGAAAGATGCTTCACAGCTATTGAAAGCAAAAACTGGTGTGTCAGGGGAGAAGGGTATTTCAAGGTCAGCGCTGGTCAGAGGAGACTCATTTCTGTCTTTTATGATGAATTTCTTAATAATTTTCAAATATGGCACTCAGTGCATACTGCTAAATTCTCACCTAGCCCTACTGGCCCTTGGAGTTTGCAAGTGACTAGGAAGACAGTACATAGATATTTTCCAGTTAAATTATTGGACTGGGACTCAGTATTGCATTTATCCCTGGGCCACAAATTTCCTAGGGTTGCTCTCAGCCACTTGGGAAAAAAAAAACTTTTGGACATTGATGGTAGCTGGAAGAAATGCACCGAATATCTGGAAAAGGAGGGTTTGGAGGCTGGATTTGGGGGAGCAGTGCCCTGGGCATGTATCTCCCTCTGTCTCTCATTAAACCAGAAGTGAGGAACAGACAGGCTGGCAGGCTGACATCCATTCCTTGAGTAGGAGTTAAGAGGGGGACTAAGGACAGGGCTGGTACAGAATGATCCCTTTCCAAAAACACACTCTCAAACATCTGACAACCCACGAGTTAGGGGCTTCCTCCAGGTGTCCTTCAGGGTTTTCCACAGACATTTTAGTGATCTCTCACTAGAAAGAGACCAAACCCTGCTAAAACAGATAAATTCAAGTTGGAGAGAATCCCCTTGTGCAGCATGGAAGAGCAGTAGTGCTCTTTCTTCAGGTTTTACTTCCTAGGATTTTCATTTTAGTAAATGCAGTCACCTAGAATACATTTTAGACTCAATGTGAATAAGATCCCTTCTTGAAATCCAGAAAGCAGGCAAAAAGTGCTAGCAATGCCATGAAGATATCCTCAAAATCTTGCAAACTATATCCAGTTTTGCCAGTGAAGAAGACACATACTTCCATGGAAACATGTGGAAACAAAAGAAAAAGTTTTGTATGAGGGTCATCATTGTAATTAATATTAGAAAAATGATGGAATTACACTCCATATGCAAATTTAATATAAACATAATAAGGCTACACATAAGTCTAACAGACAGGTAATATCTTTCCTTAAAACTAACCAGCTCCCATGGATTGATTTTTACCATGGAGATTCCAGTTTATAGCACCATTTTTCTAAGTGATTCTCTGCACTAGAGTATAATTTAGATGATGGATCCCTCTCAATTACTGTCCATTAGAAGACAGGAAAACATTAAGTTCAAGTGAGTATTATGAGAATTATGGGTTACCCTTTAAGTGAAGAGATTGTAAGTGAAAATTAATTTTTAACATGTTCATTTCTGATGTTGTGTAGCATGTTTTTGAGAAAATAAAGCTTCCCTAGAAAATAATTGTTTTTCAAGTAAAAGCACATTTCATTAAAGAAAAAAACACAGTGCAGCATAGTAAAACCATAGCAAACCATGTAACTCAAACAGCAAATATTGCAAAGTATTTCACATGACTTCCCTAACTGATTTTAAAGGGACCCTGCACCAAAAGGCAGAGGGTGGCTGGAAGATGCTGCAGGTGTTCTGAGCATGCAGATGGTGAAGGGCTGTGAGAAAGCACAAGGGATGTCCAGCACGAGAAACATGCTGGTGTTGTACATGCACATTTTTGTGTAAGTCAAAGTAGAAGCTGAAGGCTCTTACCTCAAAATATCATGAAGAGTAAACCAACTCATCAAACTTGAAATTAAAATCTTCCCTCAGCAAATTTCATGTTTTTCATGTGGACATGCCATGCATTTGCAGCAATTCACTTTAGTTACCTATTTATCAAATTTGCTTACTAAGTTCAGAAAGCCAACTTGAAAAATAGAACTCTTTTCATATAACCTTGATACTGAGACTAATTTAGAGACATAACATGGACTATCCTGATTTTAGAAGGTATTTCTCTTATACACTATTTCAAAATAAAGTTAAACCAACTTGAGAATTCTTTCAGACTGTTTTTTCTTTTTTTTTCATTGACAGTATATCCTAATATGAAACATCATGTGTTTATTCTTTGAAAATTACTGTTATAAACTCCTCTATATTGTTAGAAAATAAAATCTTTCTCCCTCTGTAGATACCCATGCAGAAATAAGACAAGATGAACATTTTGCATGACACAAAGAAAAATTGTTCTGCACTGCTGCCACGACCCTCAGGCTACACTGGAGTCATGGCCCACTTCCTTTCCCTATAGGGATCTTGTGTTTAATGTATCCATTTAGTTTACAGCCCAAGCATAAATCCTATTTTATGCCAACTTACTGATAATTTTGTAGCAGGTTGCTTTCTATCTGTGCATCCTGCACATTCCCATACAATTAAATATCTGCATTTAAACCCTTTCTGACACTAAATGAAATCCAAGGCATTTGAGTGGTGAAATCTTTGTCCTCATGGTATGATTGACAAAACTGCTAGGGACAGGAAGACACTATAGGTCCATTCCTTTACTCAGTGTCTCTGGAGAAGTGATCTGGTTTGCCTGTGGAGCAACCTTGTAAATTTAATATTCAATACTTAACACTCAACAGCTTTCAGAACTAACATAATGCAAAATGTTCCTAGGAATGCAGTGGATGTCTAAATACCATTTCTGTCTAAATTCCTTCACAGATACCCATGCATACTCGGTCAGTCATCAATATTTTCTATGATTTTCATTCTTGTGGCACCTGCCATGTGAAGACATTGACCAGGATTAGTTAAGCCTCTCCCACAACACATCTGTGAGGATGGCAGAGCTCTCAGCACTGCATATAAAAGCATGTTACAGAAGAGGGAAAAGTCCTCATGTAGGGTGGAATATTGGCCTTTTCAAGATCAAAACATGTTTTGATTTCAACTTAAATAGAAACAGGAATTGAGCTCATCTGCTTTCTTATTTTTTTTCTTTTAACCTATGAAACAAAGGGACCTTTCTATTCCTCCTCTCCTTTTGGCTGTACTCCAGCTCCTACACATACAACAGGGATTGATAACAATAAAATATGATGGTATTGAAAATCTGCCTATTATTAATAAAGCAGATGACTCATTACTCCTTCAATATGATGTTAACTCAGAATAAAACCAGCCTTTTATTGCTATGGGGGTTTTGTTTGTTTACTTCAGATCTCTGTTGCTCTTGCCAATGGTTTAGATCCATAAGAAAGTGAGATCATTACAAGTGCTGCCGCAGTGACACCGGTTTCACCCCTGTCCAGTCCAGACAGTGACAGCTTTTCCATTCCTGAGTTGGAGTAGGACCAACACCGCTGTAAATCACTGGAAACTTCCACACCCTCCTGTTGCCGTTTTACAGCATCAGATCAGGACTCCTCCGTAACTCTGCAATCCTTTAAGGTTGTAATACACATGTATGATGAATGTAAATTTCTTTTGTGTCTTCACACAAAAGGTAGCAAATGCAAAGTCCAAAATGCTGACACACAGCAGTCCAGGCTGGACACTTAAGTTACAAAGCCTTGTATTCCACTCCTCCATGAATCCCAGTGTTAATTCAATGTATATTTTGAGTGAACAAAAAACTGGAGTATAAGGAGGGAAGAAAGTGAGACCAAGAATACACTGGGATGGTGATTGCAAAGCCACAGGGCCCAAGTATTCATCAGTAGTTGACCATGAAATGATGACAACCTATGAAATTAGAAATGAAATATTAAGTTCTCAGATCTTGTGATTGAAGCAGTTTCTTAGGATGTTTTTGTTAGCTTGACCTCTAACATTGGAGTCTACCAAGTCCTTTTACCTACCAGCAAGTTTTGTATAATGTTATGATTTTTGATTTTAGGATTTTCCAAGATGAAAGACATCATGAAATTTGGAATTCAAGAATATATTTTCACTCTCTAATAGAAAGAAGCTACAAACATATCATGATTTCCATTTAATAGCCTAAAGCTGAGTAGAACAGGTACTTCACTGGGACATAGGAAATGTGCCTTCCCAAAGATAAAACTGGGGAGCAAAAGGCAGTCTGTCTCTGCTTTATGATAAAGCTGATACTGCTTGTTACAGAAAAGCTTTGTCATTAAGTTAAAAATGAGAGGAAAGTTCCCAGACTGTATCTGAAATGAAGCAGCTGAATATCTGGCAAAACCCATGCACAATAAACTGTGTCTTTAAAACTGATATTCACTTCTCTTCCTTATATGTCAGAAACTTAAGAATTCCTTCCTTTTACCAAATTGCAGGAAATGTCTCATCTCATTAATGCCACTCTTTCTTAGAATCTTTTAAATATGTATTTTTCATTAAAATTCTAATTCTTGATAAACTGAAAGCAAGATCTGGTGACAAAGAGGTTATAATTAATCTAGCAAGAGCAGTCAAAGAAATCCATGTAATTGAAAGTGAATGTATGAATGAGGAGACTAATGCTACAGAACTTCCAAAGCCTTTTCTGTGGAATTAATACTACAGAGACCCATAAAAGATTAATCAAGATAAGCAATCGATAACTTCTCAAGTGCTAATAAGCACTGCCATGTTCCATGATATGTTGAGCAGTTTATCATGTTTAACCATATGAAGATTTATAGAAAATCCATTGTTAAAACCAAAGGATGAGGTAATGCACCACTTAGTAAATGAAGTGCAATTAAAATTTATGCTTGATATTACACATTCAAGAGATCTGTAAAAATCATTTTGATTTCCTCTTTTTAAAGGAACAAAATTAAGGTGCTAGTTGTACCTTTCAGTCTGTAGTCCTGGGAGAACAGTGAAGACAGCAGTGGCATTCTTCAAGTTAATATCTGCTTTCAAGTGAAAGGTGATGAAATAGCCTTAAAAAATTGTTAAGCTCTCTTCTCACTTCATTTTACTCAGGCATCAAACTTTGCTTGAAAATTTTGAAAGTTAAATAGGATACCTATTAGGAACATAAAGGTCTCTGCTATCCATCAATCTGATAGATTTGCAGGTCAGATGAGTGAATTACTTAATGGCTAATTAATAGTCCATAAACTACAGGTCTTGACCTTGGGGTCACCGTGACAGAACTCCACACTACAGCATATTATTAATTAAAACCATCAAATTATGTATTTAGTAATCAATTATTTAACATTATTAAGATCTCTCAAATGTATTGACATGATTTTTTATTTATTTATATGTCATTGGGCAGCAATATATTCTGACAAGCACACCACAAGCATTCCTAGTGAGCTTTGAAGAGAGTTACAGAACAGGATGTATACTTTTCCTTTATTGGTACTTCTTGTTTGTCTGCTTTTAGTTTTGTTTGGGGCAATACCTTGTAAGTGAGAATCTCCTCCAAAGCTCAGCAAAAAAATTGATTTAAAAATCTTTATTAAGTCATAGGAAAAAAAAGTTAAGATCCTGCCTTCTTCCCACATAAATTTCTAACTCTTAAAAACCTCATATTAAAACCAGTGACACCATGTACATCACTTTGCCTTTGCAGTGTCCTGGACCATATATTTAAGCTTATACATAGATGATCAGCTGTGTACATACAGATAAATACACATATACCAAACCATTGCTATGTTCCAGTTACAATCATTCCTAAAGCACAGATTATTCTTGTATTCCTGTGGCATATAGAAAATGATACAGGAGGGAAAATAAGCAAACTAACCTCTATCCCAAGAAGCAGAAAATGGCAATCGAGTTTCAGCAAGCAAGAATCAGGTTTTCAAAATACAGATGACTGTCATCTTGTAGGACAATCACTTCACTAGTACAAGCTGGAAAGAAAGAATGAGCTGCTCCATGGACACATAAAAAACCTAGGATGAGGAGGAATTGTACCCAAGGCCCTGGAAACTCACAAGACTGCTTAGTGATTAGTGCTCATTGATTAGTGCTCATCCTGTCTCATAAGATAAACGCTTTCATTTGCTTGCTGCTGCTCACCAGAAGCACATCCATGTGTCCAGATGTGCCTGACTTGAATTGCCCTCAGAGGTACCTGCTCCTCTTCCCTAACAGGGAAACTGAATTTCTTAATTTTTGATGTGCTAAGTCATACCTCAATTAGATGCCTTAAATAAACAGCATGAGTTACCTCCCTCCACGGACAATAAATTATCCAGACAACTCTATCACTATAAATTATATCAGTAAGATAGATATATACAATTGAGGGAATATAGTTCCCAATTAATTAACTGGCATATTCATCTGCAATTAGCAAATAAGCTCTCAAATCTTGGCATTGGTACTGTAAATTGTATAAGGCATGGATACATAATTACAATGAAGCATGATTCTTTTCCATGATAGTTTCTTCAGGAAAACATATTCACTCTAACCAATATTCACAAATTGCTCTGACTCACCCAAAATTACATTTTTCAAAACAAGTATAGTGTTTAGAAAGCAATGGAAGTATTATTAAGGTTATATTAGAAACATACTTTGCTGGGACATCACTTGTATTACTAATGTGAACTGGTTGGTTTTAACCAGCTTTGCTTCAGAGTGGTTCAAATCATTTTGTACCACCTACAAGTGAAGATTTAACACTCACTTCAGGACAGAAAGTGTTCCAGAAACATTTACAGCCAAGGGAAGATTGCTTGTGAAGTGGGACCATTTTCCTCCATTATACAAATAAGATGAGTGAAATGTTTTACAGTGCATCACTCATCTGACATAGAAGTTCATGTCCATATCAGTAGAACTGACAGAGTTGGTCTTGGGTCTCCTAGCAGTTGACTGGCAAAAAGTAAAATTCCTGCTAAAACCTGTTTGACACTTCTATTGATGGGCACAGAGTTGGTTAAACTGCCTCTGAAGCAGACTTCTCAAGTCAAGCCTGCTATTTTTGGAAATATTCACTCTTAGCAGAACTTTCCTGCTCAGCTACCACAGTTTAAGGAACCATGTAAAGTTTTAGTGCCCAAAGAAATGCCAACACTTCCACTCTGAGCTGCAATTACTGTTGTTTATCTGCAAGTCAAGCATGACTGTGGGAGCCCTTGACACTCCACCTTGCCAAAATCACGCTGGAGTACCATGCAACCAATGGCACTAAAAAGACACCCAGTGCCATTAACATGTCATGCTAGATGTGTGACCTGCAGAGCAAACACTGCATCCAGAGCAAGAAGAATTACCTATGGAAATCACGTTCCTTCCTGGTATGTCCAGGGCTCACAGTGTGCAGAGTGAATGTCTTAATGTATTATTATATTAAACATCTCAGGCACTTTCACTTACCTTTCAGAATTAAAGATTAATCAATTCCATGACTGTGGACATCTAAACAAAATGTATTGATCCCATTCATTTTTAAAAGCAAGACACTCTGTTGTATTTCAATATGTCATATTTTAAGGCAACCTTATTGATCACATTTTGAGAACTCTTGATATTCCATTGGAATTTAAGATACAGAGTAAGCATAAGATTTTCATTATGATGATGTGTCCACAGAAACCACACTCTGTTTGAGTTGACATTGACATGCTTTTGCTTGCATTGGGATCCACCCACTTCTCTGACTATAAACAGAGGCTCAACCTGAGAACCATTATCCATTTTAGTGTTCCTGCTGCTTTCCCTGGAACCACACATGCACACTGAAAGTATTCCTACATGCAAGGAGAAGATCCTGAAAACTGGGAATAGACTTGCATGAGTTTCATATCATGCACAGTCTTATATTAAAAACCTTCAGAAACCAGCTACTTTTCTGGGAGCCATTTACTAAATTCAGTTACAACCTTTCACCTTTATAGCAGTTAAGTTCCTCAGAGCAAGACCAGAACCTTTGTTTTCCTCTTTGGTACTTAATGTTGGTCTAGTTGGCTAATAGAGGATAAATTCCATGGAGCACCAACAGCTTATGGACTCAAGATATGAAGTGAGGGCCTCATAGCACAGAAAGGTTAAGCAAGAAGGGGCACTGATCACATCTAAACAATCAAATCAACAGTCTGGAGGCATTAAGCAATGAATCAACAATCGGTTTGATTGTCAGGATTTACAGTTCTAAATGCTCAGCCTTGGAATATTCATAAAGCAGCAAACAGAAAGTGAGTCTTTCACAAACACAGCACACTCCTACATGGTTCCAGTTTTTTGGGGGGTATTTCTGGATGCATGCATTGAAGTTGAGCCATAGAATCCTATTGGTGTCCACAGAAATCCAAACACAACATACACAAGAGAAAGCATGCTGGAAACATGCTATTCATGTAGGAGTTGGAGTGAAATAGGAATACACTGGAGAAGAAGAAAGGAATGAATAATCTCTGGATGCCACTCAGAACTGCCAGCTTCACCAGAGGATCTCAAAGATGGCACATATCTTAAAACCACTCATCTGTGCATGCATTCCATGTGTTACTCTTCAGCATTACCACTGGAGCCTCTTCCATAAGTAATAAATACGTTATGTAAATAAAAACACAAATAAATTCTATTGCTCCAGGCAAAAAAAGAGTTTATATTATAATATCGTAAATTATGAAGACTGTAATTGCTACAGCCAATAACTTTTCAAAACAGAACCGTGCTGATAAATACGTGTGATAAGGCTGACTAAGGCTTACTTAGCTTCAGAGTGGAGTAAATCAGTTGATTTAAGTCAGTGTAATTATAGAAGGCAGGCAATTCAGTGAAGTCCTCAAAAAGTCATCAGCTTTCTCCCAACACTTATTTTAATCCTGAGAAAGAAAAATGTAAATGAAACCTGTGCAAGAGGCAAAAGAAAAAAAATAAATTACTCTGAGTTGTAATCAAAGAATCATAGAATATACTGAGTTGGAAGAGACCCCTCAAGATCATTGAGCCCAAGTCTTGGCTGTGTGCAGGACACCCCAAGAATCTCAAAAGATACAAAGCACCAACCTTTCTTTAAGCATCTTTACTCTCTAGATATGTTTAAGAAATCAATATACTCTTTTCACAGGAAATGGCAGTCAGTGATTTCATATTTATAAAATACAGAGAAGAATAAAAATAATGGGCTTTACACTAGATCATTTCCTGAAATGTGGTGGTTTAAAAGATTGATTGAACATATCTACCACAAACAAACTCACACACTCTGTAAAACAAAACCAAAATGCAGCCCTGTCTGCCTAGTTATGAGGGTTTCTCGAAATGCATGCTGGTTCAAAATAGAGTTGAGGGAAAATTGGGGTTTTTTTCATGATCCCAGAATGTTGATAAAATGAGATTAGCATTCAATTTATTTCTGCTTTAATGGAAGATGCAAATTAATTTAATCCATTTCTAAAAACAAAATGAAAAGTCCAGACTATCACCCATTTTTTTCAAGAAACAATTTCACTTGTTCTAAACACCAATCTTCCTGTATCTGTGTTCCACTGGTAGCAACTGCTTGGTGCAATAAATGTCTTTTATAAATCTTTAGGAGAGGCAGAGCTGATAAAAAACAGTGACATGTCTCAGGTTGCATTCTAAAGCTTTTAATTTGATTTTTCCCTCAGACAATTTCCTCCACTCTAATTACCTCTCTCAGTCTCTTAGGTGACTTCCTCTGCCATACCCTGAAAATTTGTCTCCCCATGTTCTACAGATCCTATAGTTTCTAAATTCTAATCCTAAAATGTCCATATTTTTATTTATCATTAATCCTCAAATTCACTTCCTAGTGCACCTAGTAGGTCAACTCTGTATGGTAAAGTCCATTTAGCTCACAGAAAATATGATACAATGTTAATAATATCATATTTTTTTTCCTTATTACTTGTTTGATGCTACCAGCCTTTTTATCGATGAAATCCCCATTGTTTTCCCTTGCAGAGCCCTCACACCCAGCCCCTGAAATTTCTCCACTTTCTACATCTCCATTTGTGTCCTCTGTTGTCATCCTCACTGCTAAGATTCAATTTCCTATTTTCCATGGCACATTCTCACTCGCCCTTCCAGCTCAGCTGCACTTGAAACTCAGCTCTCTATAGCCCCTCTCTCTCAGAGTATCTCCTCCAATCTCCCACATCCATGTTTCTTCTCTCTTTCAAAGCTTTCTTTCAAAGCCACATCTCTACTTTCATCTCCTCCTACACTCCTTAGCTCTGGCAAATCCATCCCCTTCACCACCTTTCATGTATATTCCTTGCTTTGCACCACCCAATTTGATTGGAACCAACTCAATTATTTATCAAATTCTCTCACTCTCCTTCTTCATCTGTGGAATAAAAACTTCACCTTTGCTGGACACATAAGCCACTCAGGTTGGCATGAGTACATAAATTCATGGACATCACATCTTATAACATGCAATTGGTTTTTGGGAATCTATGGCTGAGGTGGCCTTAAAGAGGGTAAATCATAAAGTCCTGCTTCAAGAAATCTTGATCTTCATAATAAAACCATATCTAAGAAGTAATCAATCCTACCTCTAAGCACATGAATGGAGTCCCTCATAACCCCTGCAACATTTAAAACTAGATACATTTAAAATTCGCTTCAATAGATAATCCTTTATCAGAGCCAAGCATTGTACCAACTCACATTTGTAAAAATAGACATCCAATTCTCCCCAGAAATTTACTCTTGGGGATCCAAAGAAATGTTTCTGGTACACCAAACTCATTGAACACACAATACTTGCTAGATTTTTTAGCTTTCTGCAAGCATCATGCTATGTGGTAATACCAAAGGTTGTCCTAAGGGTTTGACATTGGTTCAGATCTCAGGGCTTTGATTGCCATCCAGATTAAAAGCATTTTGTAAGTATGCCAGATTAATAAAAATGCCTCCTTGGTACAATTCACCTGGCCTTGCATGACTTGTCTATACCCATATACACCAGAAGAACAATGTAATTTCAATCCTGAGATTCCAGAGAGAGTTCAAAAGATCTTTCACGCCACTTAAGAACACTTAGTTAGCTCTAGTACATAAACCCCATAAAATTAGGGTAAGAAACAGCTTGTCTGCTGTAACCTAAGCCTGTTAATGCAACCAGTGTTTTGTTTTCCACTAATCCTAATTGTAATCACATTGTAGGTTCAATCTCTCTGCAAAACATGGGTCTAAATTACCTTTTCCTACTGTTATGCTTTAACATTTCATGATTACTCAGTCCAGACTAAATTGTGGATTTTGTATACAAGAACTTCTATTTTTTAATTAATATTAATTTATTAATTTAATTAATTAAATCAAGAATGTCTTCCAGAAGACAAGTGCTTGCATTATAATTTTTGTCTCTTAAGACACATCCCAGTATTTATTCTAAGAAATTAAAAAAGAGCATATAAATGTAAATGTAAATATATCAAAACACATTAGAATGCTCTAACTACAAAAGGAAACAAAGAAGACTGCAAGTCTTTAAAACATATCTGCAGAGAAAATAAGACTAAAACTAATGTGGTTTATTGGTTTATTTTAGAGAGGGAAAGGAGGAGGGAAATGAAACAATTCCAAAGGCACAGAAAATTCCACACCATAAAATCAGTCAAAACAAAAAGGTTAGTTGAATCTGAATGTGCTATGAAACATCTAAACTATCTTTAGTTCCTGACTGGATCAAATATCTAGATCACTAGCATAGAGGAAGATCAGCAAAGCCATAAACCCCATAATTCTACAATGGTTTCATCCCTGAAACACCACAGAATTAATCGAAGCAACAGTAAAGCATTGCCAGAACTGACACCAAATCTCTTCCAAAGACAAAAGTTCTGATATTATAGGGTATATCATCTGTATCTCAAACACATTCTTGAAATAGACATCATTGTGCCATCCAGTCAAATTCTTTCTCCTTTTCCAGGTGTAGCTTACAAGTGGAATTACCTGAGCCGTGGCGCTATAATTTCCATAGAAAATCTTATCTAGAATCAAGTAACTTCCTTTTATTCAACAAATATCCTCTATAAAATATATAGCCAAAGATAATGCTAGCAACCTTGCATGCTGGTAGTCTGGTATAAATCTTAGCCCATATAATGGAGAAACAGTGGCATGTTGGCAGGATACTGCTCACAATTGTAGATACAAATCTGCTTCAACTTCCAGCTTATTCCAAGCACTCATTACCATACAAAATTGCAAATGTTATGTAGATCCATATACTCAGCAGATAATCTCCTAATAATATTATTAATGTGTTGATATTAATAATATTGGCATATGGTCAGAAACACCTGGATGCAAAAATCACATGCTTTCCTTCTGATGGCAGAAGATAAAAGTCTACTTTTGAACAGGGAGTATGACAATGTGAATGGAATGCTGATCTCCTTTCATAGAGTGCCAGACTTATCTACTATCAGCCCCAGAGTTTCACTAAATATCAGCCAGTCCCACTTCTAAGAGCACCTCTACCTCTTCCTGGAAAATTTGCTCTGGTTATCTTGCAGTCAACAGAAATCTATTCATTCTATTTTCATATGCATATCTTTTTCTAAGTCTCAGCAAATCAATATTATAGTCAACTAATTTCCTTCATTCAGTAGGCTTTGGAGTCATCCTACATTTTATTTACTTTTAGGCAAATTCAGTGGTACCAAAGATCTAAAATAAGTTTATATCCTAAATAAGTACTGTTACAAATGACATATAATGACATCTCAGGAAGTTGACATTTATAGCTTAGATTGGAGATGCCATTGTTTACACATCAATTTAAAATGTAAGAGAACACTGGTTACTGAAGAAAGTTGCAGAAGACAAGAGGAAAATATGGACTCCAGACAGTGATAAAAATGTGTTGTATAGCATCATCTGTTGGCTGCTCCTAAATTGTTCTCTACAGCAAGGTTTAGTAGTCAGCAGCCATAGATACTTCTTTCATAACTCACAAACTATGTTTCATAGAGTTTTGATTCTTTCATTTCTAACAAGTTCATAAAAAATCCCTTAAACACATATCAAAGCTAATGATGGAGAGGAACAATATATCATGTGCTCATGTTTCAGCAGCCCTACAAACCAGAGATCAGCACAGCTGAGTTTAACTTTCCTAACTTTTCCTCTCTTGACTGTCAGGGCTTGACTCAGCTGCCCAGACACAAGGATCTAATGCCATTTGGGACAGTTCAGGGATGCTGCAGCATCCACCTGCACCTGTCAGATGTGGCACAGGACTGGCACCTGAAGGACAGCCAGGACATCCTAAGGTACCCCAAAAGGCACCAGATGTCTATGGCTGGCCAACAGAATGCCCCCTCATGATTTTAGCTGTATGATGACTAGAAGAAGGCTCCTGGGACACAGTGTGAGCTGACATAATCCACTGCATTACACTGTTTAATAGACTGAGCACACTCCACTCTTATTTCCTCACAGTTTCTAATGGGAAGTGGCTCCAGAACTTCACCTGCTCTTTCTGATACAAATATTGTTTATGTTGCCAGCCTTACTCACGGATGGTTAAACCTGTTTTAATGCCAACATCTTCCAGCTTCACCAGCACCAGTGTTTTTCCTCCCTTGCTGGGTGTATGGAGAAGGCATAACCACTTACACCACAGTGTTTGTGAGGCTAAATAACCCTAGGCATTAACAGTGCTTTTTGGGATGACATTAATAGTGTTTATCACTACTAGAAACACTGTGTATGAGACTTTCTATTCACCTTTTCTGCAGTCACTTGGGTGAATCACAGTCATCCTATTAGCTACCAGACTCCAGACTTTCTATCCTCTTTGTCACTTTGTGTGGGTGAGCTTCCAGATTGCAGCAATTTGTTTTCTTTTTATTAACTAATTTCATAGTGCAATGTCTTATTCTTTTTTTCTCTTACTTCTTATATTCCCAACAAAGATATCTTTATCTCAATCCAGTATATCCTTTCTTTTATAAGACATGAGCTTTCACCTTCACTCTTAATCACTGGAAGCTCTCCATTCTTTGGCATAACTGAGGAAGTTCATTATTAGTTCAGAATTTACATGCTGGGCCAAAAAGGAAACAGGATTTCTTTCTGTTGAGAGGATATGAGAAAGAGAGAAGCAGGAAAAAGCTTGTGAAAAGCTGATTTTCTTCAGACAGACAACCTAATTCTTGTATTTGGGGACTTAAATCTGGTGTCTGGAGAAAGACACTGTGAACTGCTTGTTGATTGGGCAGGAAAGAATGCCTGAAGCAATGATGAGACTCAAAATTGGGGTTACCATGGCCTTGCATGTACTACTGCTGAGATTGTGTGCACAGTTCCAGACTCTTCCCAATGGTATCCAAGAAAACAAGGAATACAAGCAACGAATTACATTTATACATAAGAAAAGCCTTTTAACTTGTAGGTGTAACTAAACACTGCAATAGGTCGTCCAGAGTGGGTGTGGAGTCTCCATCCTTGGATATATTCAAAACCCAGCCTGGCATGGCCCTGCACTTGCTGTGGCTGACCCTGCTTTGAGCAGGAGGGCCTGGACTAGAAAAATTCCAGAGGGGGCTTCCAGCCTCGATCATTCTTTGATCCTTTAAAATTGGGAAGATAAATTGAAAGCTACAGAGGACTAAATTTTTGGCCAAATTTTGATACACAGTAGAAATCTTGTGGCCAGAGTTCCTTGAAGTAGTGAAATCCGTACTTTCCAAAAGCCTGCATCCGTCACTTCCCCATCCTGAAAAACCTGTCTTTGGAAAGATCCAACCCATCTTGTTTCTTTAGTGCCCTTTTATTCATATGTCACAGACCCTGAAATGCAGATCTCAGAGCGTTACATGTAACTGCAGCACTGCCACATGCACCTCACTCCTGAGCTGGGATTGCTCTCACTGTCAGCTTGGAGATGTCCCTTTCTCCATGAATCCCTGCTGGTTTCCAGAGCTGTTTGCTCCTGCCCTGCATAACCCACCCAGTCTTGCCACTCTAAGAAGTGTTTGATCAAAGTCACCTTTCCTTCACAGGAAGCGTTTAATTTCCTTCCTTTCTACCGGGCTCAGTCCAAAACCTTGATAGAAAAGAACCCAGATAAATCAAATGACCACTGAAGTCTCTCACTCATTGCAATCGAGCAAAGAGACAAGTCACAGCAATAGGAAAGAATCACTTTGGTGTTCACCTGCTCTAGTTTCACATGAGGCATCCAGTCCAAGATGGGTCTGTAGGCTCCATCTGTGGTAAATGGGGCAGAGCAGGACTTCACAAGAGAATTCAATTAATCTCTAAGACAGGAGGCACAAGTCGCCACGTGAAGAAGCATCCCCTTCCCCCTTCACTTTAATACACCTAAATAAGAACTGCAGGCAGCAAGTCAGGTGTGCTGAACCCCATGGCATTCCCTCCACGCTACCCTTGTCCATTTCCACATTCATATAACCACTATTCCCCTCTCCTCAGTCAAATGCAAGTCCATTTGAATTTGCTTCCACTATGTCTCCCGACTTAGTAAATCAAATCCATTGTAAGGCACAAAAGGAAAGGCTTTCTTCAAATCCAAATAAATTATGTTCAACGTTTCAGGATTGCATCCCAATCTGCTAGTGTATATAATGCATTTAAATGAAACGTATGCATATGAATGGTGATTGCTCCTTATTGAAACGCACATCTCTAAACACCCTGTAATCTTGTTTTTTATCAGTGTCTCCCAGAAATTATTCCAGCATAAAAGGTTTTCTTCTTCATCCTCACACCAGCTTTAAAGCCATAAAACACAAACTGTTACTCAAGCTTTTATATTGTCATTGTATTTATTATTTATTCCCTTTCTTCAAACACACATTTATAAGTGTTTTGCAAATATATAAAGGAAATTCTCGAGACTGGAATTTGGACAAAGACTAGGGAAACAAGCAATATATGAAAGACAGAAAAGAAAGTCTCTAATATTCTTGTCAAAAACTGGTAAATATTTAGAGACCTCATCTGATGCTTATTGCCAAGAGTAGGAGACTTTTTCTTTCTGCAGCAATATTTTTGCAGCCTGAATTCCTTTCCCATCAGTCAGTCCCCCAGAACCATCTGATCTCTTAAATGAGCAAAGTAAATGAGTTCTCTTTTCTCTGCCTGTGTCTTATGTGTTCAGATTCTGTGTCCTTAATGACTCAGAGGCATTAAAATCTGGACACATTGTCTCAAAAAAATATATAAAAGCTTCCCTAGAAGATTTGTAGCATACCTGGGGATATATTTTTACTGAGTCTCAACTGCTGTCAAATTACATTTATTCCAATTTGCCCACTAAAAAGTAAATTTCACAATCAAAATTACTTTAAAAACCTAAACTTCATTTCCCACATGGCTGAGGTACTTCAAATTCAAATCACATTGAAAACCTCCTACCTGCCTAAATCCCTTTTGAAAACTGATTGCTTCATAGCCCTTACCCAAAGAAACCTACACTCTCCCTGTCAATTTACAGATTTGACTATTCATTTTCTTTCAAGTAACAAGGTGACATTTTTCTTCAGAAAACAGAGATTTCATCACCAGGAAAATAAAATAATTTTCTAGAATGACAACATTTAAAATACACTAGTATGATTCGTGCGTGAATGGGTGATGAAAGAAATGCATTTCTTCCTGCCAAAACTAACAGCTGTATTATTAAAAATATTGATAGGATGCTACAAAAAATCCAGTCAGATTACTATTGTGAAAAAGTACCTCATCTGCTGCTTCTTTTTAATACAGTAGCAAATATACTGCCTGGTTTGGCTTCATGCCAAGATTAATTTTAAATTGGACCTCATGAAATATTTATGAGGTCCAATTTAATGGGATTGCTTTCTCTGGCATTAAGCCTGTGTGGATAGCATCTTAAATACTGATGTTTTTAACAGAACCTCAAGACACACACACAAGAAAATCCTTGGGTATTAATAGGCTTATTAATAAATTGTTTAACACTATGACAGTCTATGTTAGAAGTATTTTGACAGGCCCTTTGTAGTGAATCTTTACCTGCTTTTCTCTGAGCCCTTTGCACTCTGTCAAACAAACGCTGCTTAGCATTTAGCTAAATGGTAAATCATCATTAGCTAGAAACAAGCTGAAGTAAGCCTGGGTAAAGAGCTAATCACCCTTAGGTAGGCTTCCTGGGGAACTGACAATGCTCAGAAAGCTACAGACACCACTCAGCTCCTCTGTGGCTTTCTTGACTCACTGAGACACCATTTACCTTTGGTTTCTAATTACATTTAATAGTTCAATAAAAACACTATATTGAGACACACATACTTACAAAAACCCTCAGTGTTTCGTACAAAGAAAACATACTGAATAATTGATAAATCATTTTCCTTCCCTTTTTCAATTAAGAGCATGGGCCTAATCTCTAGAGCAAATTATTTCAACTGCATTTGAACCCATTTCTGAATAGCTGCTTCACTGCTTCTCCTCAGTGCTCAGAGTGGACCTCCAGCAACCAAAGACACGAATGGGGTGCAGTGGTAAAGCCAGTACAGACCACAGCCAAATTTGACCTCAGCCTGCTACTACTAGACAGCACTGATGATGTGTGACCCCTGTTAAATGTGAAAACAATACTGCTGAAACCAAATGACCCCCTAACTCCATGGATCAGCTCTGCAAGCTGTAACGTGGTGCCTTCAGTACAGATCCAAGTGGGTAACAGAGAGCAGAACCTCTCTCTTTCCTACAGGCAGCCTTGGGAGGCCTGACCAAACAGGGGCTTGTCTGGAGTGCAGGGCAGTCATGTTCTGCACCACAAAACACAAAATATATCCCTGTGTTTCCCAGCAGGACCCTTTCAGAAGGGCCATAGACAGCTCACATGTCTTGGGAAAAAACAACTAACATGAGACAGTCAGAAAAATATTGTCCATCTGACCTGCTTGGTTCAACAAACATTTGCAAAAAAATGAAGGCTGCCTTCCAGAAAGGTAGAAAGTATCAGGTAAGCAGGAGTGAGTAGCACACAATTCAAAAATTAAATTATGTGTTTGGGTAACTGGAATTCAAGAGCTAAAAGAGGCACCGTTCCATGTGGGTGCCCTCTGAGTCTAGGACAACTGACAGTCACAGAGTGGGACATGATATTGTAAAATGTGCCTCAGTTCCTTTCTGCTGGAGGTAGATATGTTCCTATTTAAACCCCATATCCATATCAGCAATACTGCACACAAGGAGCACAAAGCTGGATTCCCCATTTGCCTTCCCAGGACCCAACATGCTCAAGAGTGAGAGCCCTTTAACAAAAATAGAGCTGAGCTACCAGGAGTTTGGAACTAAATATAAAAAGATAATGATCTAAATAATGAAACTACAAGGGAGTTTTAGGAAGGCAGATTGTAATTAGCCAACTGGAATTTAGCCAGGACACCACAGCTAACACCTCTGTGACCTTCAATCAACACTCTTTTAATATGCATGAAGTTGAGTTTCTTTATCATTAATAAACTGAATGAAAATCCAGTTGGAGCAAATACTCTGTTGGTTGATTTTCATCATTACAGAGCTGCTGGGATGATGAAATTCTTGGGGGGAATATTGGTGAATAGTCAGTTTTAAATGCATAACAAGCTAGCATTCTGTCCCCTCTCCAATACTTCTGATGCTTGACAGCTGTTGGACGTGCACAGAAAATATTTTCACACTCATATCTGGGGCGTACAAGCAACATGCTTTGGATGTCTTCCTGGCAGAAACCCAACCACCCCAATTCCCACTGAAGCCAGTGGGATGGAAGAAGAATCTGTAGAAGGATACCTCGAATTCCCTTTCACACCCCAGTGAGGCCACCTTGGCATATTTCCTGAATCACATGCTGCACCCTCCCACTTTACTAAGGCGGAACAGTACCAGGTCAGAACAGCACAAAACCTGCTCATTTTGTTGCTCCCACACAGATCAACACCCCCAGCACTAAAGAAAAGCTAATCACAGAAAAGCCACGATTCACAGGCAGCCATTTCAAATGAAGGAATCCCACCCCACACAAAGCAGCTCTATGGAATAAAAACTTTGAACCAGCTACCCCTGTTTAGGAGTGTTGATAGCAAGATTAATTATACCTCTGTTGAGAGGCAGAAGCTGCCACAATGATGTGTCACCAGCACTTACCGAGCAAGGATGTATTCATCACAAGTGACAAGACTGCAGAGAAGTGAAATTCTTGTTTAATATGTGTCTGTATGCTAATGCAGTTTGAAAACAAAGTTCTCAAAAGCTGGATGAGAAGAAAAAAAGAGAAGAAAAAAGAAACAGAAGAAGAAACGCTTTAGCCAAAGTAAATGACAGGAAGAAGTAAAGCAATTTAATTTTTTTACTCATTTTATAGACCTTTTGAGATTTAATCTGCACAGCCATTAGGGACTTAGAGAGGACTGATGTTTAACTTGTTTGCCCATTTGACTTAAGACAAATCCATCTGACAACAACAAAGCACTTTCTTTGTCTTCACCACCACTTAATTTAAAGGGGACATGTTTACTAACAGCTTAATCTGTTTAATACAAATAGTCTTTTACATTCTTTAATCTTGTCAAAAAAAAAAAAAAAAAAGAAAAAAGAAAAAACCAAAACAAACCTTCAGAAACCATTTTGGTCCTTTCCAAAGCCCAAAGCTGGACGTTGTAGAACATGACATCAATAAAATACAAACACAATGAACAATTTAAATATTCTTTATAAAAGCAGGAAAAATACATTATTTTTAAAGTGTCTGTTGAACACTATATGGTTTTTTTGTAAAAAAGCTACTAATCTGCAGGAATTCTATGGCAAATAGACATATTTATTTCACAGGACTGCATGCACAAAACTTTAGTTAGCATTCATGAGGATTAATGTCAAAGAGTATAATCACCACAACATCTCTCAATGTCACACTATTTCTAACAACTACTCAGGAGAGTTCAGTGGTCTTTTTTCAATGCACATATAGGCTCAAACTGCATATGGAATGCCTCTTTTTCTAATATATTCATTTCCATCACCACTGGTGTCACTTGGTTGTTTAATGCTAATAAAGATGGAAAATGTCTTATTCTGTAAAAGTGTTAACCACCTGCTGGTCAGGTTTATTATTTTCTGATTGCATTTTCTTTTCTTTGCTGTTGATGTTAATCAGAATCCAGTGGAAAAAAAAAAAGAGTAATGAGAATCTACAGATTCCAATAGTCTCAATTCTGCAACTGTCTGCTGTATCACCTCAAATAAACAATTCAGCCCCAAGCCAGCATAACATGTGGGAATATATATAAGAAAAATCATTCATCATAAAGATGCACTTTATTGTCTCGTTGCATTGAAGCCTTGCCTTTCCTCTGCATTTCAATTTCTCCATCTGCAAAATGCACTAAGAACAATTCCAGCAAAAAGGTTTTGCAAATTAAAAGTAATATTCTCATCACTTTGCCTCAGAACTTTGTTCAGGTAGCATCAAGCTATCCTGTAAGGTGCCACAGATTAAATTTTGTGGTTCACATGTAAAATTATTAGTCCACAGGGTTCAGAGCCTTGCAGAACACTGTAGATGTACCATGTTACCATTTGCTCTCCTTGTATTTCAAAAATTCTAGCAGCATCCATCTTTCCTCTTCTCTAAGAATGAAGGAGAAAATATATATTTGTAAAATGCATTCAGGGCTTAGCATTTTTAAAAGAAGGCAGTATAAAAATTGTGTATTCTTTTACTTAATACATCAGTGTTGCTTTAGGAATTAGACAGTTATTAAAATAAAGCCTTTTATCTTCAGATTCAAAAAGGAATGTAACGTAAAGACACTTCTGTCAAAATACTCATAGTGACTACATTCATGAGTAAACGCAGCCATACAAAAGCTAAGTGATTATTAGTCCTGGTTAAACAAGGAGCTCGTGGAAGAAATGGGAGCAAGCCAGTACTAAGCATTTACATCGTCCTTTTCACACAAGAATTTAAAACATTTTAAAAAGAAAACAACAACAAAAAAAATGGCACTAAATTCCTGAAGCTCAGTCTTCTGTTGTATCTACTACACATTGATCTTCTCCAGAAGATGTTGGTTTTAACATTTGCTTTGTTCCATGTATTTTCACTCTGCCTCTGTAGTAGGTATGCTAAGTAAAGTGCAATTTTATACCAACATGCATGCTTTTGAAATCAGACAAACACTTGAATTTCACTGTGGAGGCTTCTATAAAACCAAATTACACCCCATCCAGTAAAAACAATATTTGATAGCAATAATAAAAACATATGACAATAATTGTATTTTCATGTTAATAGCAAAATAAAGAGCTGCTAGAAGGTAGTCTTTATCAGCTTACTACTGTGCTATATTTTAAAAAGACCATGGCCACAGAATA
Source organism: Poecile atricapillus (assembly GCF_030490865.1). Classification (NCBI taxonomy): domain Eukaryota; kingdom Metazoa; phylum Chordata; class Aves; order Passeriformes; family Paridae; genus Poecile; species Poecile atricapillus. The sequence continues at coordinate 8,602,714 of NC_081250.1, forward strand.
GGTTAGATTTTCAGAGCTTTATCTGAAAATTTCCCCTTAAATTATTATTTCAGATTTTACATTGTTTTGGAGGAAGGCTGTCTATTTATATTGTGTTCATATAGCACTGTATCCTATCTGTCAAAATCCTAGAAATAATGAAAAAAATCCTGGCAATATTTTCATTAATATTGTGCTCATTGCTTGATGGACACCTCTAGCTTGGTCTCAGAAATCTTACCATTTTAATCAGAGACAGAACATCTTTAAAAAACAACCCAAAAACTTCTGCCTCAAGTCGTTTGTGAGAGCAGGACTGAGGGATCCACTTGGCTCTAGGTGTAAAATGTGCATCCCAGCTTTACAGACCCCTTTGGAAAGCCTCACTGGGCTAGTTTTGAAAGCATGAAGATACTAACTGAGAGGTTGTCTTTCTCTTTAGCTGCAAAGTATACACAGTGGGTAATTAAATTGCAATTAACTTCTAACCACCTTGTCTCTCAACAAAGTGATTCTCTCCTGTGGGAAAGGAGAAAGTAAACGGGATTTGGAGGTGTGGTGTGCTTCCCTCCCTGCTTTCCCAGAGCTGATGAATGCCTACTCCAGCTGGAAAAATATAAACAGCTCCAGTGAATCACAGAAATTTGGACATCCTGCTTGGTTACTTGATGCCAGATATCTGATAATGCAGACACCCACTAATCCCCCATGTACATGGCATTTTTGGAGTAAGATAGAGTATGAATAGTCTGTTGGTGAAGATGGGGACTTCAATTAACCTTACTTTGTGGGGATTTACAGTTTTAGACAATGCAAATGGTGGCATTTGAATTTTCTGCCTTATCTCTTTCAGGCATATAAAGAGTAAGAAAAACCTTGTGTGTCCTCCTTTTTCAGAGGCAGGCCAAAAAAGTTCCTTGGATGCAAACTCAGTTAAGGAGTATAGACATAACAAAATAAAGAAAAAAATGAGGTTAAACATGAAGAGTTCTACAGTATATAACAATGCCAAAGGCATGGGAGCAACCAGGCATTTTCCAAACGACCTCTCCCAAAGCCAGTGAAGTTCTGGATGTCACGCTGGGAAATGGGACATGTTTTATTGGGTTTTAATTAAGAATGATCACTTCAGCTGTTCAAGCAAAAGAATATGCAAGAAGCAAGTGCAGGTGAAAGAAAATAGTTTTTTGCCACAAATTTTTAATGCAAAGATCTTCTATGCCTGCAACTTCACTGTAATGTCTCACCACTACCCAAAAACAGTTGAAATCAGGCAGGTTTCTGCATGGGAGGGGATGTCAGTGTAAGGAAAATCCCCCTTACAGCCATGGCCCCCAAATCTGGGATGTATTTTGTTGTGTGGTGCTTCAGATTCATCTGAAATGACACAACCTGCTAGGCAACCAGTAAATCTGTTGTGGGAATGAAAACTTCTGCTTCTTTGAGAACACCCCATCTTCCTCAGCTTTTATAGCACCTGGAAGTTTTATGGATGGATTTTTCGTTGCCTTTGGACTTTATATTATAATTTCTCTATTTAGCACTGAGAGTGAATATCTACAATTTATGGATCAAAGACTCTCAATTTCTCACTAATGTGTCTGTGTAGGAGAAATTAAGACTGCCCAACCCTGTGACATGTAAAAAAGGATTAGGCATTTGGTGGGACTGTCTGAGTTTGAATTTGAAAATTCCCACTTTCAGTGCATACCTTTTTGTGTCTAAATCCATTTCACATTCAAAATATCTTCACAAAATGTATCTCACAAATTATTATTTTTAAGAAGCTTTTCATTACTTTCAAAATCATTGCCAGTGTAGTCAGAAATTATCAGTATCAAGAGTTAGGGTAAAGATTACTCATTTATTCATGTCCTTTGCATCAAGAACCAGGTATCCTCTATGAGGCAAATTCTGTATGCTTAATTTACAGCAGCTGGCGTGAGCATCACAGTAAAACCAGGCAATGTAAGAGCAAAGTTTCTTCACTGAAAAACAACAGAAAGTCAAAAATGCAATTTGTTATTGCAGCAAATAGAAGACAAATTACTTAAGATTCTTTTCTTGTCCACTTCTCTTTTTGCTAAAGGAGTCTGCCAGGACATAGGAGGGTGTTTGCAAGTGCACTTGACAAAGATCATAAAAAATGGATGACAAAGAAAATAAACTTTGAGTGTATCAGGGCTCACAATCAGACATTCACTGTGAGCCTGGGTAAGCAAGCCCAAAACAGTCACGAGGATACTGAGGCCTTTCAGCTCCTGATTCTGCCTCTAAAGGAATGGTTGGTTGAAAGTGTTGTGTGCAGAGCACATTTTAGTTAATTGTGCTCACTGTAACTATCTATTGATGCCAGAGAGAACTCCACTTTCACATGCCTATTGGAGGATGTGATGGCAAGGCATCCAGAATAAGGTATGGAATCCTTTTACAATTTTATAAGTAATTAAACATCGATTTATGGTAAGTTCTGTGCAATTACAGTAAGAATTGAGAAGGTATTGCAGAAAAGGTAAATTATTCACGTGAGTTCCTGGTTTTATGTTAAAAATGCAGAAGAGGACCTGTAGAATCTAGCCACGCAGAATCTTATTTCATTATCTCATTATCTTTTATTCATGTGAGGAGATAATCTGATTTTGATGCAACTCTGTAAATCTGGCATGGGAAAGAATCCATTCAATTGTTTTGGTTGCCACTTGTACCCTTCCTACTCTGTTTCACAGCTCAGTTTCTCCAACCAGCTCCATCTTACCTCACCCTTGACATCACAATTCATGGCTCAGGGAAGGTTAAGACTAACTGGAGAGTTTGTCTCATTGAGGAAACTGGGAGGAAGAAAAGCAAAATTGCAGTCACTCAAACCTGCATAAGCATCTATTTACTTTTAAAAATCATGGTACCTTGTAGCAGAGGAGAGAATTGTAATATGTTATGTTAGTGACAAAATATGAGTATTTGATAAAATGCTGAAGTGAAATGCAAAAACCTGTAATCCAAAAGACACTTTTTTTATCAAATGTGTACAGGATAACAACTGTCAGCAGATAACATTAGTAGCTAATGTTTAATTAATGTCTGCTTAAGCCAGGTCTTGGCACTCAAAGTTTAGGGTCAAATAAAGTAACAGAGATGATGAAGAGATAGACACAGGTTAAAAGACAAAAATGGAAGGACGTGAGGTACAAGAAGAATGCTGAAAAGAGGCACAGATATTGGGAATATGAAAATACAACATTGGCTTGATTCTCATTTGTATTACAGAGGCTTTATGCCTCTCTGTTAGTTTAAGGTGGCTTTGAATGAAAGAAAATTAAAAATCCATCACCACACTGGAGTTACTAGCATGATTTCATCTGCTTCAGTGCTGATGAGAATTTCAATCTTACTCTTCAATAAAATTAAATTATTTAACAGTAGAACTGGTTAAATACAGAACAAAAAATTAAAAAAAAAAAAAAAAAAGTCGTATTCACATTCCAAAATCTAACTAGATTTCTAATTTTTTATTCTTCATTCATGTTTATTTACCTGAAGTCATTTTCAGTTGCATGAATGGAGAATATTTCAAAGAGTCATTCTTGATGTGAATACCCTGGCATGTGCATCAACAATTCAATGTAGCCTATTCAGAGAGCAAAACCATCATCAGATAACCAATCCCAAAGTACCAATACATTCTATAAATATAATCAACTGCTTGTTGGACAAGTTCAGGTCAGGTTTTAGTTTGAGCTGCTTCAAATCTGAGTGATTTCAAATTTCTCACAGAGAATTGCATTGGTTCTGCCACAGGAATAGGTGTGTTTCAAAGCAGCTTTTAAAAAGTTAACCCCAAGTGAAAGAATAACCCTGTCACTTAATTGGAAATATCAGAGGGAGACAAACCAGACCCATACCTTGCAGTGATAAATCTGAATACCAGATGTGTTAATATATGTCAGAGAGCAGAAACTCCTTACACCCACTACCCCAATCAAACCTCTCTCATAAAGGAGAGAAATGGAAAACTGTTTTCATCCCAACTTCCTCATATGAATCTCACTGTCAACAGAGTATCAACTGCTAATGAAAGGTTCCTTCAGACTGCCTTGTACTTTATTCTGAATCAAAGTATCATGACTGCTTTCACCTGCTCCTGCCAGGATAACCATCTGAAAGTTGATCAAACATATCTGAGCCTGTACAAGAGCAATAACTGATGGAGACGGATGCTGTCAGGTAGGAAGATGTCTTCACGCGCTGTTTGTTCAGCACTTGTCACCTCTGGATCACAGAACCTCTGTGTGCACCTTTCTTTTTTATTATGACAACACTGCAGTCCAGCAGCTTTCATTCCTGCAAGCTTGATGAAAATACGTGATGATTTTTTGAAATATGAGAAGAAGCTGCTTATCTCTGGAAAGATGTTTTCTTTGATGCTGGTGTAAAAATGCATGGAATGCATCTAAACTCAATTAAGGAATATTTGTAGTATCACTTAACCTCTTGCAAATGCTTCCTGGTCAATTGTAAAGGAGCTGACATTTTCTTTGAACAGAAGAAAAAAAAAGGATCAGGGAGATACATATTAAAATTTACTTCTTGTGGGAATATGGTCTGGGAAGTTTCTTCCCAGGAGAGAAAAGTTTTAGGGCTTACATAAAATGTAGCATTATGTAACATCATGTCATTGCTTAAAGGTTGGATATAGAAAATATTCATTACCCAAAAGAAATAGTCCACCTAAAGGTGCTGGGCAGGTTGCTAATACATCAAAAGTTGTTTTTGTATTTCATTAAATAATGTAACTACAATGAAACACTGTACCCTAGTTCTTCTACTGCAGATTTTTACCACTTCCTAATGACAACATAAAAAAGCATTTTCCTACCCATGGAGTCTTAGATTTGGATACTCAAGAAAAATTGGTATGTTATTCAGAGGTGCTTTCCAGTTCATTCAATTCATTTAAGAGTTTCATTACAGCAGATAAACAGGAACATAATGGAAAAGATCTGAAAAAGAGCAGACTGTAGGATATACCTGTGACATCCCCAAGCCTGAAGGAATACAGAGTTCTTCTAAGGTGACCATTCCAATCTAGATTCACAAGGTGCTGTCAAGTGCTGTCACTACCTTACTATTCAAGTATTTTATGTGCCTCAAGTTATTAACAAAAAAACCCCAGCTTCTCTACTCCCAAAACTTCACACCAACATCTCTAGGAAACACTCTGGTGAGCATTCTTCAGCTCCTAAGGTCTCATGGTCCAGATTCTTACAGCCCCAACTCCATCTGACATTGAACTGCTGTAGGTTGCCTTTGGGCTTTCAAAGAATCTCAAGCAACAGAAAGCATCAAATAAGCGGAGATTAGACTGTGTGAATCGAGGGTCTCCATGTCCAGATCCATACTGTGTCTCTCCAGGGTTTTTTTTATCATAAAGCCTTGGAGGAAGAGGGAAGGGGTAGTGCAGTGCAACATCCAGCATCTTCCTCCCCAACTCCTTCAGCTGAGACTGACAACTCCAGGAAAGTAATTCCCAACAGGTCTACAAGCATAAATAAAAAGTAACAGAAACTGAACTGGTTTGGGGTTTTACACATAGTAAGAACAAGGAAAAGTGTCAAAAGTCAAAACACTCCTTACTTTTGAACTTCAATCTCAGCTGTGTTCCCTAATTTACATGGATGACACAACCATGACATCAACAGGCTCTTTAAAGAATGATAGTGGGCAATGAGAAATGGAAAAAAAGAAAATTATTTGGCTGCTCCAAAAAGGCTTCCTAAGGGAGGCTGTGTATTTATTCTGCAGTAGGATAAGGCTGAAGGTGACAGATGAGGAATTAAGCAGCCACCTGAAAACATCAGCACTATGAAATACTATTCACAAGGACAAGGTGCCAGCTGTCCTTGATTATCATTCAAGAATAGTAATGGAATTGCTAATGTACCATGGAAAATCTTCTCCACCACACTCCTGCACACCAGAGAAACATGGTTAGTAACCAAAATGAGTGGAGTTTATGCTGGCAAACTCATAGTTTGCTGCTCAAAATAAAGTGCATTGCCACAGTATCTACACACAGTCACTGCCATGCACAAAGCCATCCACAACCTGTCCTGAATGAGGTTTGCTCAGACACTCTCCATGTCAAATACCCAAGTATTTGCCAGACTTCCTGGAAGGGATTTACAGCCCATACTCCTAATATCATTAGTGCTGGCTGCTATCTACTTTTTGCATAAAAGGTACAAACTGTTGACCAAAGGCCATTTATTGTATCATGAGATAAATGACTTCCTGGAATTCCCTGGATAAAGGCACTGAGAGATAATGCCAAGCATAATGACCTCAGGTGGTCTTTAGACTAAGACTAAGCTTCCATAAGCAGGAGAAACTGGAATTTCCTACACTGTTTACTGAATGGGGCATATTTTAGTAGTTCCCAGTCAGTCTGCCTTTAGCACCAAAGAAACAGAAGATCAGTGAGATTTGGAATTTTAAGTCCTTGTTCTTATAGGGCTTTATTGCAAATAAGGAACAATCACACTTGCATATGCCTCCTGGTTCCTCCTGACAGAACATGGCAAGGTAACTAATGAACACACTAAACCATATGAAGAAACACAAATTTTTCCAATTTTTTTTCCTCCAAAATATTTTTTTCCAATTTGTTTTGCTTCATTTGCAAAGTGTTTCTTCATAAAGGTTTATCAGAAGGGAAAGGCTCACTTTTGCACTGTTCCAATTCACACTGCAGGTGGTCTGCTCTCTGCTCTCTGTTATCTAAGTGATTCAAACTGGGAAGATTTGACATCCTGCAGGTTTTGGATCATCATGAGCAAAATATTCTAGGTCACTTTGGTGCTTAAGCCTGAATCCAATTGCATTGATACCTGATAAATACTTCACAGGTACACTTTAGATATTGTATCCTACCCTGGAAAAAGGTAGGGTAAATTAAATAGGAAAAAGTAAATTGCATTTACTATGTAAAGAAGGAAAAAAGATTCCTTCCACGTGGAGCTCTTACTTCTAGATATAAATCATATTTCTGTGGGAGATCAACAGAGTTCTCTGCTTTCTCTTTTCTTCTTTTATTCTTCTAGTTCCTTCTCCCATTTAAATCTTTCCTTCTGTAATTACTTCTTTTTCCATCCCTCTTGGAAAGAATGCTCAAATGCTTTCAACACAAGAACACAATATAAAAATAATGAAAAAAAAAATTAAAATCCTTGAAAATAGATGATCTTCTTTACTAGTGGACTGAAGAAGAAACAAAATCAGTGGGATGCAATCAGAAAAAATTGAGACACATAATGGAAAAAAACCAGTGTGGATTTGATAAACATCTATACTAAACACACTTGCATGTAATTTGCCTGAGATTTAAGGCCTTTTGATAGCCTAATCTAAAAGTTAAACATCCCAGGAAATGGGAAGAGCTGTTGATTGGACAGGGAGGATATCAAAGAAAGGCCTTCAGACATGGAGAAGTGTAGGTAAAGTATTGGCAGGTCACCACAAAAATCAATACAAGGACAGGTTCACTCAAACTGGATCTAACATAAAATAAGAGCACACAGCATGGCAGAGGAGCTTAGCAGTAACTAAGTAACTAAGTTTGACACCAATAATTTTACAAGTGATCTAGACAAACTAGGAAAGCATTTAGCTTCATTATTGTAACCAGAATTAAGGAAGGATTAAAGAGATTTTTACAACAGTAAAAGCTAATAAAGTAAAACACATTATGTGCTGGAAAACTTGGCAAGAAAGCTCCTCCTGATGAACAAGTACAGTTTCATGTGTTTAGTCTCTCCTATCTGCTTATGTCTCAGTGCTCATCAAAGCTCTCTTTATGAGTTAGAGCAGTAGTAAAAACACATACACTTCCTAATATTTACATGCAAAGAGAAATCTCCAGCTACGCTTAAACCTTCTCAGTGGGCCTAAGAAAAATTTTTTCTGAGTCTGTTTTGTTCTAATAAAGATCACTGCTTAACATACTCTTTCAATGACTGAATAAAAGCAAACAGCTAGTCAAATATTTTCCTCTAGCACTAGGTTTAAGAGGAGTATTATATCACTTATCTTAAATAGACACCTAAATACAAAAATTTTCATTTTTTTACTTAAGAGACAGACCACATTAAAAATATCCTAAACAATAATGTTCTTATTCCTTAGCAGTTAGACAGCAAGGCCACCTTCTAGAGATCAGTAAGGAAGAATGACATTAATTTGACCTACAAGAAAATTCTACTTCAGGAAGTGCTAAGGGCACCACTGTGAATAAGCAAAATAAGCAAAATTTCCAGATAAACACATTGGAAGTGAAGCATACTGGTTAGTTACAGTGTCAGACAAGAACAAAAGAAAAATGGACAGTCTTCAATTTAGAAATTCAACCTTTTTATATATTATTACAACTATTTTCAGGGAATTCATCATCTTACACCTGTTCTAGCAATAGCCTCAAACAATAAAGGCATCACTTTTGGATTTCAAAGCACTATTAAAACAGACAACCAAACATAAAAATGTTTTTCATGATGCCAGATGAAACAGAATTTATCTGTGCAAGGACTGGAGTAATCAAAACAGGTATTTCTAAGGTGGTTAGGAGGCACTACAAGAGCAATGAACAAAGCTTTCTCACCAGTAGAAGGCTATGGTTTATGGTAGAGAAGATACTTTCTACAGGGGACAGCACTCTTAGATAAGGCTGTCTCAGACCTCCCACTCAAACACCATTTTTACAGGAGTTCACATCTTCCCCAAAATGTAATGATTTAGGATGAGAAGTTTGAAAATTGCTAAGGCTGAAATATCTGGGAAATGTTGACCTAAAAGTATTCTGCTCCTTCTCAGGGCTGGGAGGATGAATACATTTCTTTCCCTATTCCCTCCTCCCCCCACCTTTTACATATTAAGTAAAAAATACCTTTTACAGCTGCTTGGTGGAGATGCTACTGCTCCCTCCATGACTCAGATCAGGATTTGGAAACATGGCACAGCAGTTGCTATAGCACCGATATTCTGTTGTTCTTGTGAAAATGTCCACAAACTCAGCCAAGTTTCGAGTTTCTGCACATCTGCCCACAGAGACTGAGTGGAAACTTTGACTGTAGAGAAAATAAGAAGCACAGCTGGACCCACTGAAGCCTGTTGGGGCAGAGACTGCACTCGTCCTCCTGAATCACAGGTCCATCCCCTGGCAGGGCTTGGTGAGCCTTTCTGTCTGTGTGCACCCACCAGGCCCACTAGCAATAGAAGTTGTACATTTTCTCCTTCTTGTGCCTTTTATTGCCTCTCTCTGCTATCCCACCTCTCCTCAGTAATGGCTAGAAAAGAATTATCCCAGTAGAATGAGAATCAGGCAGAAAAGTTTGAGCATTATTGGATAAAGAAGTTAAATTACTAAATTCAGAATGGAAACTGGGTCACATAAGGAGGAACAACAAATGGCAGCAGATTGTTCAGTGCATCCAAGGATTTTGTCTTTGCTGGTGTCTCAAGCAATCAGAGTATGCAGTTTTACTTCTCAATTTACCTTCTCAATAAATTTGAAGTTTCCCTTCATTCCACAGGATGGCATTATGAAAAATAAGTCTGGGAAAATCCCAGCATTCTGGAATCCCTCCATAACTTTGCTCCAGCGCCTCAGTAGTTTTGGACCTTTAGATGTTCATGTAGATCGACATTTCATTCCATGTACCAGGAGGCCAGCAGGCTGGGAACCCATCACAGCTGGAAATGTAGAGGAAATGAGAATGCCATCTTTAAGAACCTCTCTCCCTTACAGCAGGAGTTGAAAGACAGGCAGTGCATGAGGAAAGTTAAAAATGTGGTCATAAAATTAAAGAATATAATCCTCAAGTATAATAAGTCAGGTCAGTTTTGGCCACAACCTATATGACACTGAAAATATTGCCTCGAACTTTGCACTGTTGAATTCTGACTGTCTGGCCCTGACTTTCTGAAAATCCAGATTGCCTGAAATCACAGTTCTGATTTGTGAAAGAGCTGAGAATCCAGAACTGCAAAAGTTGACCTGTTTTCCCTACAAGAAGTGTAAAATATTCTGAAATGTAAGAGGTTTAAGGCATCTCAAATTCATAAAATTGATCATTTTACCTTGCATTTCACCATTTTTTTCTCTCCCTGTGCATTAAATAGCAAAATACATTTAAACAGTAATTAACAAAAATAAACCACCCTCTTATGTTAGCACTATATAGAAAGATACTTGAGGAAGTTGATAATCATGCATTCAATGCTGGACAGAATGATGTGCAGCAAATAATTCAGTGGCATACACTGAGCAATTCAGATAAAAAGAAACATTTCATAAAGCTTCTATTCAGCAATCTCTTTTGTATATGTTAAAGGCACAGACATCTCATGGAAAAAAAGTAGCTATGCAATCATGTAATTTAATATCTCTGTCAGGATGATGGTGAACAATTGAAAAAATAACCAGAATTAAGATTGTCCATGTATTTTCTGTTTTCTCTACACTTGACTTTACAACCTTAACACTCTTGTAACAAAGCATATGATATAGTGACTTACCAAAATCCATTTTTCCACTTCTGGGCATTTCCATACCAGGGCTTTGTAAACACTGTTTCTTTATTGAAGTCCTAATAACATGTAGAAAAATCAGGAACTTTTAAAAGTCACAGAAGATTATATTCAAAAATATAAGTTTATTATACCTTTCTAATAATTTGGAATACTGAACCTGCCTTTCAAAAACACATGCAAATGCTATCATTTATCAAGTAAAGGTGTAAGACCGTGTTCAGTGGCCCATTTAGGAGGGTGTGGGGGTAGAGGCCAAGAATCTGAAAATATCCACTTTAAAATGTCTCCCTTCTTTAACTTGGATCAATTAGGGAAATGGTTTGCCATTAAGCTATGGCTCTCCCACACACCATTTAAATACACACTTGACTCCCATTGAAATGGTCAGTTCAACTTAAATTAGATTGAACTGTGCATAAACAAAAGGCTACTGGAGAGCACAAAACTCCCATAGCACCCTCTGCTGATAAAGAGGGAATGGGATTAACATTCATACAGAGCAATTCCACAGAACAGGCAAAGTAACAGAGGAAAGTGAAAATGGGTTTTCATTGCAGTTCAGAATTTAAGCTGCTGCTTTATAAAGGGACCCTTTCAAGACATTACACTCAAAGGTCCAATCCTGCAGTCCTTACTCTGGCAAAATTCCAGCTGAAGTCAATGGGAATATTGCCTGTGTAAGGACTATTCAAAATTAGTCAAACTGTCTGAATATCATTCAATCAGCTCTAATCACTGCATTGAGAATAAAGGCCGTAATTTTAGCAGTTTTTGTCACTTTAAATTCTTCAACAAATACTTGCATTATTCTCTGTAAATCATCTTGCCAAGCAGTATTTGTCAAATAATTGGACAATTTTTTTCCATCAACCATTGAATAAATTATGAATAACAAGCACTGATTTAACCATGTGACTCCCATCAGTCAATTCTTAAGTTTCCTATGAAGGGCTTAACTGGAGGTTTTATTGGTGGCTCAAACATTAGAGAAAATCTCATTCAACAAGAACTACTCAGCGACCTTTCCATCAGTATTGACTACGTTAAACCTGAATGGCAATTTATTTTTTTAATTGTATGGACTACCATAAAAGTTAGCATATTTTTGACAGAATGTCTGATTTTACTTTTTCTTTCAAATCCAAAGTATAATTTTAGAAAAAAAAAAGCAAAGCTCTACTTAGGAAAGATGATATATGTAAAGAGATTTAATAATATTTGTCAAATTAACATATATACTTGGAATAAATATTTATTTTCTCTCAGGCACATAAGCCTCACACAGGCACAATAGCTACATCACATTAGCAACATAATTTGTGTCTCCTAGTCAACAAATATTATGCTGATTCTTTCACCTCTGAGACAAATTCTAATTAGAAATATGAGGGTTATTGGGAAATTTTACTCTCTGTTAATAAAAAATTAAACTAGAAAATAAATACACATTTAAACAGGCATTTCGCAGGCACTTAAAATAAAAAATAGGGAGAAAAATTAATTTTAAATTAGAAATACTAGGGCATAAACATGCACAAACAGCCCAGTGACCAGTATCTAAAATATTAAGAGTCTTCTGGTTTAGAAGCAGAAATACTCCTTTTAAAGATCTATTATTGTGCAATACAGTGTTAGGAGAAAAACTTGGTTTTATCTGAAGTATGGCAAGTATATGTCACTATTACATGGAAAAAATAATTTTGAATATTAATGATGCCATCTGAAATTGTTCTTCAGTAACCCTGAATTACAGAAGGTATTACAGTTCCATGCAGTGGCTTGCCCTACAGAAGAAATGGGGATTCCCTCTCTCCCCCATGTTGAGGTAACTATTTGCACCGTTTTTTGCCTCATTAACTCTCATTAACTTTATATTTCCCTCTCATTAATTCACCTTTTATTTCAGGTAGTACCAGGAAGTGTAATTAGCTGCATCAAGCACATCTTCACTACACAAATTATTTAGCTGGTAACTGTGTTTATAATTAAGTGGTTTAACACCGCTTTATTACATATTTTCAGTTGCTCACAACCCTGCCAAACCTGAGTTGTTCCCCATGCCAGGTTTCTGTCTTGGGAAGAAATTTCTCTGGAAAATTTCTGTGAAAACCTTCTATGTAAGTGGAAAAACTGTTTTGTCTACATTCAAGACACGCCTTTCTCAGATATTGCTGGTGCAGTAATTGCAGAAAAAGAGATAATATTGGGGCATGTCTCTCTCCATGTGCTCAAGGGAGTCTTGTTGGAGTTGGCAGATTTAAAGCCTCTATTTGGCTAATATGTTCCATCTTCCCAGAGCTCTGAAAATGGAACCAGTTCAACCATATTTTACCCCCAGAAGCTGACCAGCCTCTGTTCTTGTTCTACTAGTCTACACAGAACGTTTTTTGCAGCAGCATAGGAAAACACAGGCACCTAGATCAGAAAAACTGTGGGTTTTACACAGCCTGAGATCTGTGGATCCACAGCTTGGTGGAACAACCTGGGCAGTTTATCCACATCTCCAAGCCTGCCTGGAGCTCAGTGTGGGCCACCCACACAAGCATTAACTTGGTTTTCCAGAAAGATTTTCTAGCTCTCTGCTCTGTGTGATGCAGAGTTAGAGGTAGAGCAGTTCCCTGCCTTGGAGCTAATTTGGGCAGATGGCAGAGGAGCAAAAACACCCTGACAGCTGTATGGACTTTGGAACTGCTTACTGCACTCTCAGTGCTCCCCTTTTGCTCTGTGTGCCAAGGAAGCACAGTTAAAAAACCTCCCTGACACCAGAGCTGGAACTGGAAAAAGGTAGGAGAAAGGACTAGACTGGAGCAGACTGGGATATGACAGAAGAAATCTGCATCCTACAGCAAAAATTAGAAAGCAACTTTGCATTGACTGTAAAAACTGATCCTAACCAGCACCCAAAAAACCCCACATCTCTAAATACACACCCTCTAGACTTGCTTTCATAATTATGTCAGTCTCTTGCTCTAGGTCTCTGCTATAATCACCCTGGTTTTCATATTAAAAACATATTGGGGTAGGTTCTCTGCTGCTGTAAATTGGCAAAGTGCCCTGAATCTCGTGGAACTGTGCCAATTTTCATCAGCTGCAGATCTGGACCATTCTTGCTAATTTACTTGTAAAGAAGCTCCCCACATGCCTCTAATCATTTCCATTTTCCCCCTTGACCCTTCCTGTGTTTGAGGTTGGGTTTTTATCCTAGAAACATGGTGAGAAAATGCTTTATTTTATTTCATCAGCAAACTGGGATGTTGTTAGTCACCATTTCTAGCCTCTCCTCCAAAATCAGATTCACAGCAGGGTGCAGCACAGAAAGATCTGTGACACCTCCATGGTTTGGAAAGGTGCAGGGAGGGACACAGACAGTGCAGCTCAGGGAGTAAGACCTGCTGTGTCAGAAAAAGAGGTGGCATGTGCTCTGTGGCAGTTTAAACACATCTACAATGACCCTTGGATATCCCACTGATGTGTTTTTCAATGGAAATATTTTGTTTTCTATTACCAACCTAGTTTTCCCCCCTCATTGGCCTTGTGTCACCTTAACTATTAAGTTTTTATTTTTATGTTGAGCTGTGCTACTAACTTCTCCAGAAAAACTTTGTCTAGTATTTTTTGTGGAACTCTCTTTTGATAAAACTATATATGCACTTGCAAACTTCTCCATTAAATTGTTAATCTTTGAAATACACTATAAGGCTGGAGCAGCAAGATATACTGTTGCAACAATAAGGGTTATTTTTCCTTAGAATTATACTCCATCCAGGCTCTTTGTAGATTTGGGTCTTTTATCATTAATGACTTTATCAATTAAGTTTCCTGACACCAAAGAAATTCACCATTGTAATTCCTGGAAGTATTCTCAGAACCACTTATCCCAACACAGTTTGTATGAAGCTGGCTACCTCAAGTTTTCCTCTATTGTATCACATTTTCCTGATTAATTACCTAAGTTTTAATAGGAATTCAGTTAGCAATTCTTTAGCTCCTTCAGATTCCTTGGATGAATGCCACATATTCTGACTTTCACTGTCATTTAATTCCATGGGTTGTTGCAAGCCCTGTATATACATCACTGCTTTTGGCAACACTTGCTCTTTGTAAATAGAAAATACTAAGAGAAGTTGTTTCTTGTGATCTGCTCTGCTGAAGTTCTAAGCCACCAAAACACTTTGTTTCTGTATAAGCTCTTTGTCTTCTCAGTTTGTTCCCTCTGTGCCTTGGTGACTCCTCGTGTATTTTCAGCGCATTATCACTATAAACATTCTTCAAATTTCCTCTGAAGTATTTGAGGTTAACTACACTTGTATTACAAGCAAATGGCTTCGAAATAATAATAAACCCCTATTTTTTAACAATACACAGCAATGCTGTCATCTAGCTTTACTCATATTTGCCTTAAAATCCTGTCAGAGAAGAAAGCAGTCTTTGCTTTGTGCTCTTTACTGTCACTCATAACCTATTCAAGGTAGGATTTAGCCCATGTATTTTCTCTTGGTCCTATGAACTCTTCCCTTTTCTTGTCTAAAAAAACCCTATGGGATTTATAGAGCATCCTCCCACTTCCACATCCCAATCTCTTTCCTACACAGGATAGAGAAATGAATTGTTGTACCTCATTGATTTTTTAACTTAGCACCATATTTCACAAGTGATAAATTATACCCACATTATCCTGATGCCAGACATTAAGCCCTACCCAGAGTTTCCTTCAGGCTCCTTATATCAGGATCTGCAAGTTTTATTATTTTACTTAAATGTTCCTTTCTAGAGGTGTCTTTTCCCCCTTGCTGCACCACAGATGCAATTGTTCATCATGTCTTCTGTTCCTGGGTGCATTTTGCAAAGATGAGAGGTATGAGAAACCTTCAAGAAATTGAAAATTTTCATCTCCAAACACAAGAGGAGAAAAGCAAAATTATAGGAAAATACCCTTTCTTGTAAAGATTGCTTTTTGCTGCATACACTTTTGTTCTATGAGGAAATGTGTAACACTAAGCAAGAATAAGAAATATTTTTGGTTTTTATAAGTTGATGAAAGAAATAACAGAATACTAAATTTTTCAAGAATCTTCATTTTTTTTAAGTTGAAAATTTCTGCAATGTACAGGGTGCAAAAAAGACAGGAAAATATTCTAGGCCTAGGCAAATGTCTGGAAGTGGTCTGACAAACCCAATCTATTCAGATTAACAACAGAAATTGAGGGATGACTTGATGACATCGTTAATGTATCTTTTCAAGGAGAAAATAATACCAGTTAATAAAGAGCTCTTCAGCCTAGATGAGAGAGGCATAAAAAGAGCAAATGGTGAGGAGCTGATGCCAGACAAATTCAAATGAGATATAATAAAGAGTAGCAGTCATGATGATTAATCACTTGAACAAACAAGCTCCTCCAAGTTATGAAATTTTTAGATGAAAACTGGATGGCTTTCTAAAATACAGGATTTAAACAAATGGTTGAAGTTCCAAACAACTGCATAAAATTTGTTGTACAATCTTAGAAGGCCAAAGTGGGTGATCAAACAGTGCCTCAAACCTGAAAGTTTTAACATGTGGCAGCTTCCAGAGCCACACAATCATTCATAACTACTGCTCTTTAGGTTTTGGGGTTTTTTTTTAATTTTCTTAAAATGCTAAGTTTGTGAAACAGTTTTCTAGCCCTCAGTCTTGTTACACAAAAGGTTCATTTCCCTTCAGACATACCAGGTAAAAAGCAGGTGAAAGTTGTATTTAGGAAAACACTCCTGTTTCAAATAGCATTTAACATAAAGAGAGGGGGAGGGAAGAAGGAGAAAAAGACACAAACACCAGCTCTGGAAGTATTAAAAGCATGCTCTGAAAACCTCTGTGATGACAGTTTGAAGAAAGCAGCTTTTATGTGCTACTGAGCCCATCTCCACAATGTCTTTTAAATGCAACTGTTTACCTAGAAAATATCAGCAAGGGCCAGAATCTGGACTAGAAGAGGCACCTTTTGATTGCAGACACTGAACTGAATCCTCAGCTAATAAATTGTTCCACACCTTTGTCTGAAACAAGAAAAGCAAAGGTCTTCATTTTCTCACAAGAATGCACAAGCCCCCTCAAAAGCAGTATGGTTTCCTACATCTAAGTCTCAGTATTTGTTGACTTAAAGAGTTTGTATGAATGACAATGCACATCACTGGTTTGTTACTTCTGTCATCTGTGCTACTGAGTGTACCTTGGCTCAGATCAAAGTTGAAAGCTTCTTAAAAGACACACAAACCACAATGTGACAAATAGCATGCTTTGTTTGACACAGCAAACAAGAAATTACTTTCATCAACCCAGGGAAAGAATCCTGTGTTTTCAGTGCTAATTCTGAAGGCTGCAGTGATGGAACCAGAGCTTTACTTCATCTCCAAGGAATGAGGACCTCTCCAAAGACAAACAGAAAGGAAGAAACAATATCAGTGCATTAAATGCTGACAATGGTATGAATTCAAGGCTTGCACCCTACAGGACACATTTGCAGAAAATTCACCCTTTGCACAATTAAATGGGTTTCCCACAAAGTGAAAAATGTCTCCATTAAGCAAATATTAATCTGACTGGAAATTACAGATTAGAACATTCTCAGCACTTCATAAACAGATCCAAACCTAAACATTCCTACGTCTACCACATTACACAGCCTCATACCATACATGATTAATGCACAGGCATCAGAAATACTGCAAACAAGATGTTTTGTTCTTCTTACAGCAGCATTACCTAAGCAATTGCCAATGCATTCTTATAAAATATTTTAACATTTTCACAAATATAAAGCACATTAGATGTATAAATCCTTACTAAATGTGCACTATTGGAGTAACAAGATTTTCACTAAGACATATGCTCAATAAAAATCAATGGTCATATGTGAAATCACATTTTGGTTGGAATCTAATGTGATCCAATAATGTATATATATAAATTTACCCCTAAATTAAGGTTTTTCTCCCTGAGCAGGAAGAAACACTTAACAGAACAGATTTTTAATTCAACTACAAACAAGTGACAACATTTTCACTGATTTGTAAGGGCTTTAAATGAGATCAAACAACATCCCCACTACCCTTACAAACTAAAATTGCTCAGCTTTCCTACTGAGTTGGAAGCACATGCCTGAAAGTTAACAGAAATTCACAGAAAATGCAAACAGTAAGCAAATAACACAACAATGACAAATACATAGAATGCCCATGCACCAACAAATATGTATTTAATATATGTGACCAAAGAGCAAATGAGGTAAAACATTTTCAAACCCCCGAGAAGAAAGGGCAGACACCGTATTTTTGTAATTAAGGATGTCTGATTCAGTTCTCTTAAAACAACTTTTAACAGGGCAACTACAAAGGTCTGTGACACGCTGTTCCTTGCTGAGTCAAAGGCAGGGCTCACATGTGCAGATTTGCCAAAACCTGCCCTCCTCAGCCAGCAGAATTATTTCAAGCTGGAATTCCTCTTTAATGCGTTCAGACTCGGCTCTCATTGTTTATGACAGCAGTACGCTCAATTCTCAGAAGAAATACTGGCTTGTAGGCTTCCAGTAGCATAAATGTCCTGATTTCCAGTGGGAGAAAAAACCTGTTTGTTTACACATGCAAGGATTTACCCATCCTGCTCAATGTCTGCACCCTGGAGCTTGGTTGGGAGGCAGTGACACAGCCCAGCATCCCTGGGACAATCCTACCCATCAACCCTTTAAGGGATAAGCTCGGGGCAGGTAGAGCCCTCACCGTGCTCACTGCTCTCCACACAGGCTGTATTTACTGTGGCAATACTTTTATAACACATCCTTTTAGAAACCACCATTCAGTTTGAGCCAACCTGCACTATTGTACTGCTTTCCTTTCATTTATATTCCTATTTTTATCACACTTTTTTAAACACAACTAACGTGACAGACAGCAATGTTTCATGATGGAAAGACATGATGTAAAGACGATATCAGTGAAGCTTACTGCAGTTGCTGTACTAAAAAGTTTGCTTCAAACCTTTGCCCCAGCACTGCTGTTTCTGTATCAGATTTATTCAGCCCACACAATTTAATAGCTCTTCCTGAAAAGTTACTCTCCTGCCATTGATGACAGCAGGCCACCTGCCTCTGCTAATTAGCAGTACCATGCCCAGTTGCAGCTCTACAAGAAGAAAATAGATTGGCTCTTTGATGCATTTCATTCTAGAAGACCAGAAGCTGTTGAATCTGTGTCTTGCTCCTCCAAAAAGGTTTTAAAATTTACTGCAACATACAGTACCTCCGCTGAGTGCAGCTAACCTATGGCTAAAAACCCTCATTTTTCCTAAGTCTTCTTAAAAAGGATTCTGTAAAAGTCAATCATTTGGGACAGATCTAAGATGTCAGCACTATTTAAACATACAATTAACATTTAAAAATTATACACATGGATAAAACCAGGTATCATTAGTCACTTATTAGTTACCTTCAAAACAGGCAGCGTGTTCATTATGCTAATGTCCTTGGAGTGTTTAAAGCAACCTTTTGCATTTGAAGTGGAGGCTCTTGGTAAAAGGTGGCACTTAATAAGAAATGGCAATTACTAAGGCATGTTACTCTCCAGAAGACTGCAGTATGAATTTTAATTTCTTCCTGTCCATGTATCAGTTAAGGTTAACACAGGCATTTTAGTTTAGAAACAGTAGGAAGTACAGTAAAAGTGAAAACCAAAATAAGAGACGACACTAATCTTCTCTGAGATTCAATTAAGGCCCAGCACCTCTGGATTAAAGGCTTATTTTAACGAAAAGCCTTAATTAAGCATACATGTGTATAGGATCACCTTAATGAGGTATGACAGAAATAGAAGAGATTGCAAGCATTACTTGAAAAGAAGCTTATTAACAACTTTAGGAAAGTCAGTCATAGATTTCTAAACAGAAATGGAAGGCAATATACTGAAACGACACAAGAATGCTGAATCATGCTCAAGCATAAAACCGAAATAGGCACAAGAGAGGTAATTTTCAATATATTTTTACCCATATTGGTACATGTTAGTGATTTTTCTACACATCAGTGGGTTGGTTTTAAAAATATTTCAGCATTTACCCTTTCATTTAAATTTTAAAAATTTAAAAATTGAGTTTTCTACTTTATTTCCTAATTAAAATTTATTATTGAATATCTCTAAAAGTTTATACTGTAAAACATCCCTTCATCATATTTGGTGCCAGGATAACTTGCAAGTTCGCCTTTAAAACTGCTATTTTATCTTTTTATTCCCGTCTTTGAAAACAATCAGTGATTTAATGTCATTTTAAAGATAGCCACTTCAGCTGCATTTTACATCTTCTCCTACCGTACAGAGAGGTATTCTCATTTGCAGATTTGACTTTAAAGTAATTACTTGTAATTACAGAGAAGTGCATCCAGTAGATTAATCACTCCATTTATATGCTGCTCAAAGGATTAGTCTCAGGACAGCCTCACTGCTTTTGCTCAGAAAATGTCACTTCCACAGGAAAACAAATCTCTCAAGTCAGCAGCAGCTGAGAAGGACTCTGACAAGTATTTAAACCCAAAAAATCAAAGAAATTGCACACCTGGATTTGAGGCACCATCTGTGCCTGTTCTCCTTGCGAAAAATAAAGGGCCACCAAGTGAGAATAACCAGGAAAATGGCCAGAGGAAGCCTAGACTCCTGCTAGAAGGACTTTTGCACAATTCTGGATCTGAAAGAAACACATCAGTGTTAATCAGACATGGGCAGTGCTTCTGGCTCAGAAAGCCACACTTGGAAGTGTGGAAAGTCCCTGAAGCAGCTGATGCTGTACTGAACACATTCCTACCACATCCTTGAGCCATTTTCTTTCTTGTCTTGAACAAAAATGGGACACTGGGGGACAAAGATCTTCGTTTGACCCATGTGGATACCATTCATCTGACCTCTTTATGAAGATTTCTCTTTCTTTTAGTGGTGATTCTATTATAGAGTTGCCAAAGACACAGGTCACCCAAAATGGCAGTGAGGAAGCTGCTGAGGGAGCTGGGGATCGACAACCTGGAGAAGAGGAGGCTCAGGAGGGACCTTATTGCTCTCCAGAAGTTGAGAGCATGGAAGCTGCAGCCAGGTGAGTCTCTTGTTACAGATAACAAGTAGTATGGATGAGAGAAAATGGCTTCAAATTGGGTCAAGGGAGGTTTAGACTGGAAATTAGGAGAAATGCCTTTACTGAAAGGGTTGTCAAGCACTGGAACAGGCTGCCCAGGGAAGTGTTTTCAAGTCATTTCAAACCTAAGCGATTCTATAAATCTATGATAATCACAAGCCTGCCTCCCATCTTACTACCTGCCAGGTTAAAAACACACATTAAAAATTGAAAAACACAGCAAAAAATCTTTGAATCCAAATGCACATGGAGGATCACAACTAATGCTCACTACCCCCCACAGACATGGAGCTAAAGGGGAAAACACTGCCTAGGGACAGTGGGATACGGGAAAGCCAAAGGAATCGTTCCCAGAGGCTTCCCCATGGGCAGTGACTGGTGGAGAGGCTCCATTCCACCCTCTGAGGAGAAGGGAGCAACACCTCCCACTGCCACCCTTCCCTCAGAGCCTGTGTGGGGCTGTGGGGCCGGGGCTGTGCAGGGAAAAGGGACAAGAGGTTAAAAAGAATCATCATGGCTGGAAAGACCTGTAAGACCAATGAGCCCAACCATTAACCACTGCCCAGTCCAACACAAAACCACGTCCCCAAAGGCCACATCCAGAGCCCCTCTGGTCACCCCATCTTGAGCCGTGAGTGGAGAAGCGCTGTGCTGGCAAAGCAACAACCACACACTGAAACTCCAGATCTGGGGTCCCCAGTGTGAGAGGGACACAGACCCAGAGGAGTGAGTCCAGGGGATGCCACAGAGATGATCAGGAGGAGGCTGGAGCACCCCTGCTACGGAGACAGGCTGAGAGTTGGAGCTGTTCAGCCTAGAGAAGGGAAGGCTCCAGGGAGACCTTAGAGCAGCTTCAGGTGCCTAAAGGGACAGCGGGAGAGGGAACAGAGTGCTAGAACAAGGAGGAGTGGCTTTAAACTGAAAAGGGTAGATTTAGTTTAGATATTAGGAAGAAATTCTTTACTGAGAGGTTGGTGAGGCCCTGGCACAGGTTGCCCAGCGAAGCTGTGGATGTCCCATCCCTGGAAGTGTTGAAGGCCAGGTTGGATGGGGCTCTGAGCAACCTGGGATAGTGGAAGGTGTCCCCAGCCATGGCAGGGGCGTAGAACAAGATGATCTTTAAGGTCCCTTCCAATGTAAACCTTGCTGTGAGTGTGAGTCAGGACAGCCCTGTAAGCAGTGGCTCCTGTTTGTCCCAGCTCAGGGGCCTCACTTCATCCCCTGGTGCCAAGTCACATCCCCCTGCTGTACCGGGGGTGTTGGGATCACAGCGGGGCAGCCAACATCATCCCTGCCCTGTGTACCACAGCCTTCCCTGTCCACAAGCTAACCTTGCAGAACAGCTCAGTGGGGTTTATTGCTACAGACACATCTTTTCCTCAGCTCAGACTGAAATTCGTGATTCCTGCCATTTGTTTTGAATCCATTCCCTGAACATTGCAGACAGCCCACTGAGGGTGAAATGAGGTTGAAAGGAAAGGAACAGACTTGGTGATTTATGGATCCAAAGTTAACTTCTGCACCTGGAACAGATGTTAAGCTCTTTTCCATGAAATCCTGAGGAGAAAACAACAGAAACTGTAGGTTTCTTATCTGCTATTGATGAGGCTACTTCTCCTGAGAAATATTATTGAAGTCCTTCTTCATGTTTGCTTGTGAAGGAATACTATTCTTGTCAAATCAGCTAAAGATCATCAGTGGAACATCGTGATTTTATACTGTACTATTTCACATCTCCTAAAATAAAGCATAAGCATGGGGAGAAATGGAGGAACAGGTAGATAAGCCCATTCCCTGTATAAAAATGATACATTCTTGTTTATATTCAGTGTTCTGGAAGGCAAAATTAGCCTTTGGGATTGTTTCTAATTATATAAAATTAGAATGTGTTTGGGCATGACAAATTTTTATAGTTCATAATGAGTTTATTGAATATAATAATAATGAGATCAGTAATTAAAAGTTTAAAATTACTGTTATTTTATTTAATATAAATGATAAATCAAAGATTTCATTTGACTTTCTATAAGTTAAAACTAGGATGTGTCAGAAACATCAATCTTAAATTTCAAATTACAGTAATTGAATGTTAGGCTTCAAATATTGGAGTTGTATGTGTATAAAAGCATTTAACAATTCAAAAATATTGGCTAAGTACAGCTAAGTACAGCTAAGTACAAATTCTAAATATTGGCTAAGTACAGCTAAGTACAATTTCTTTTAGTTTCCTATAATATGTACGGTTTTAAATAATTTATAACAATAATTATTCAAGATTGGTTAGGGTTTTTTGCTTTTTAGGGCTACTCCTCTGCCCAAGAGACAAGAGCAGTTTCTGCAGAGCAGTTGCTCTACAGGATCATATAATACACAGACATCAGCTGCAGGATCTTTTATTAAGAGTCCTTCTAAGTCAAGGACAAGGAATACCAAGAACTTTTACAAATCCCATGAATCAAAGAAATGGTCAGAATAATAGTAGATACTAGACTAAGAAAAAGAGCACAAAAGCAAGGAAGATGCAGAAAAGGAGCATCTTCTTGACCCCAGAGCTCCACAGCTGGCATTAGGTAAACCATTCTCATTTGTAATTTTTGTTTTTATTTAAAATAAACTAAAATGTGGAAGCTTTCTGTCGGAAGATGATTTAATGCTAAACAGCATGGTATCTTGTTTAAAATTTATCAAAATTCAGCAGTTTAAGCCACTAGGTAAAAAATGGGATCGTCATCAGTGGCTTGTGGGTGTTCAAGCAAGGCTGGTACCCTGGCTGGAACCAGCACGGGCGGCTATCCTCAGCCGCGCGGTCCATATCCCACTGCATCAATATGATGGATGGCGAATATGGCGATTTATTGCAGGGAAACTTAACATTTTATAGTCTGGGGTCACTGTGTTACTCCCATCTGCATACGTCACACCTAAGTGCTATTGGCTAATTGCTAGAGGCCTAGCTATCCTAACAGAGGGGGTCGGATAACTTTCCGTAACATCCCGAATTCTTCCGCATCGCCAGGCCCTAAACTACAACATATCCCCTCTCTCTATGAATAACTAATTTGCTAAAACATAAGGTATATTAGTCTCAAAAATTCTAATGTTATTTGTTATATACGTATTTTTAACACTTCATCTAACTTATCTATATTATAAAAGTTTTTTTTAAAAATGGATAATATAAAATTGAGTTCAAAGATTAACACAAGTAAAATCATCACAACTGGTCCAATCAGGGTAGACACCAGGGTGGTTAGCCATGGAGATTGATCGAACCAGGATTGGAACCAGCTTTGCTGGGCTTCTCTCTCTGCTTTTCGTTGAGACAGCCTGTCTTGTAGCTCTGCCATCGTGTCTCTCACTACTCCGGTGTGGTCAGCGTAGAAGCAGCATTCTTCTTTCAGGGCGATGCAGAGGCCTCTGCTGCATGAACACAAGTTTGAGACCTCACTTGTTCTGCAAAACAACTTCAGAGAGTGAGGAGACTGATTTTTCTAGAAAGGATATGAATTTCTCAATTCTCGGTAGATCTTCATCTACAGTCATCTGTAGCTAAAGCAGTCTCTGTTGTTGGGTCACGATGACAGAGACACCTGTGGCAGCACCTGTTGCTCTCAGGTTAAGCAGCATCGCTGTGGTTACACCTGTCACTACTTCTCTTTTCTGAAGTCGGGTGAGTCTCTCTACTTGCAGGCTCCACTCTTCATCCAGGTGGTACAGGACTCTGGGGATGATAACAGCTAATACACACAAAAGTCAGCAGAGGAGTTAAAGCTTTGGGTGTAAATGCAAGGGCTTGACTATTAGATCATGGGTTTTCAGTTTGTACCACAAAATTGGGGCTCACTGCTTCAGGTGTTATAACTATAAACAACACAATTACTATAAACAGTTTACCATGTAAATGACATCATACTTATAAACTTACAGCTAAAACTTTAACATAAATGAACCTTTAAAGATGCTTACACTACCTCTTAAAGGAAAATACTTATATTTTATACTAACATAACAATTACTACACAAACTAAACACTTTACCTTAAACTATTATCTAACTACTTTTAACACACGTGTTCTGGTATATATGTAGTCTAAGCGTGAAAACAATTTGCTAAAAGGATAAACACACAATTACTATTTGCTTTGTATATAGTTAGATGGAGTCTCTACACCTCTCAAATCTTTTACAGAATTTCTCTAACACGATTTAGTCCTGGAATGTTCACTGCTCCTGTGATGTCAGCTGGTAGCTGATCGGTGACTGAGGGCTTTGATGTTCAAGTTGTTCCTCACATCTTTATAAATCTTAAAACAAAGGATAACTGAAAAATTAATAGAAACACCACATCATAATAACAACATAAAATTTCTGTTGGCAACTGTCTGTGTATTGTTCAGACACAACTGTGTCCTGGCAGGTCCACTTCTGATCCAAGTCTGGAGTACCAAGGCTGTGTGATGATCTCTCCATTCACTGCATCTCGTGTTCAGAGGCAGACAGTCTGGTCAGATGGACAGGTGACCTTCCTGAATCTGTCAACAAAACGCAGGCACTTCTCTCCTTGAAGTTAATGAAATACACTAATCAAATTGCTTTTAGGGTATCAATTTCCCCCGTTTTCTAAAAATAAAAATGAGATGTATTTCTGTTCAACATTAACACAAAACCTTATACACAATCAGTAAACACCTATAACAGTTAAAAATCAATTAATATAAAAGTACTGTTAATTATTAAAACACTGCACCAGCATCCCATAGTTAATAAACAAACAAAACTAAAAATCATCAGTGAAGGATTGGATCATCATCTCCGGAAATGATTCTCCAAGCTCACTTTAAAATTGATCCAGCTGTTATATTAATAGGGTCAAATTGCAAAGTCAAAAAATGACTCAAATACTGATTTGGGACAGAAAACATCTGGATCTGTTGGCAAACATTCCACCCAGGTAAAGTCAAGGCTTGGCCAGGGCCTGGCTTTAAACTGGAAAGATGCCTCTTAACTCATTTCTAAAACAAGGTTCTCAATAGTAGCAGCTATGAGATGCTTACAGCACAGCAAACTGTAAAAATGCATTTGTACAAAGCAAATAATTAAAAACCTTAGGTACCAGACTAATTAAATCATTCAGCAGTTGGTTTAATTTGAAGCTTCTTTTATGGCAGCTGATTTTCAGCAATGGTACATCTTAAAATTCTGAAAACACTGAAAAATAAAAAAGTTACAGCAAACGAAACTGCAAAAATTGCAACAACTGAATAGAACTCCCAATGAAGTCTAGGGTGTCACAGTCTGCATTCATTTCTGTCCACAAGCAGGTGTTCATCAGTGGTTTATCACAGTTGCTTCAGTTGTAGCTGTCTTCATATTTCTAGAAAAATAACTACACTTTGCAATTCAAACAAGTGTCTTCAATAAAACATAAAACAATTCAAATTAAACAAAAATTTAAGCTTAACAATAATTATTTATAACAAAAGGAAATAACAAAACCTAACTTTAAAAGAATATCCAAGTTATACAGCTTAACTTAAAAACATTTAAGTCAACGGTAACATGGATTCACTATAAAATTATAAAAATTTAACAAATACATCACAATTCCATGTCATCTAGCTTTGAGAATAACCCATAATAACTGCAAATGTTACTAAAAACACTCATTCACAATAAGAATTTGCCTAGTATATGCTCAAATTAGCTAAGACTCCAAAGTGCAGCCTTTCCAAAGAAAAAAGCCACAATACAGGATTGGGCAAGTTGTCATTTAGCTTTTGTAGCACTTCTCAAAAATATCAAGTCCAATTTTTAAACTAAAATCCAAAATTCAAATTGGTATATATACAGTTATATGTGTTTTATATAACAAAAAGATTCACATTAAAATTTCCTTATTAAAATTGTCAAAAACTCAGCAAATGGGTAATATATAATTAACATAACTTTAAAATTATTAAAACAAAACAAAAATCTTTTAAGTTTCTTGGGATACAGAAATACATCATTTAAACTTTTTAATCTATTTTTAAAGGCACTTAATTCAATAGAAACTTATTTTTAAATCTCAATTTTAATTACAACAATTTGCTAATTTATAAGCAATACAATTTACAAAACTTCTAATTTTTAAATTGTCTGATTAAAACTCTCTTTTTTTTTCTTATCCTTCTCAAAAATGTCCAGCTTTCTGTTGTTTATTGTTGTTTTATTGCTTTACTTTCCGCGGTTTCATTGAAGTAACTGTTACGTGTTTCGCTGGTGGTTGCCATGGCAACAGCGTTCTGCCGTGTGTTTTCTAAAGCCGTCTGCGCCGGGCCACTTTTTAAATCTGAGAAAAACTCTGAAAACTCCAACTGCATAAACTCATAATTACTTAAAACACAAAATTAACTCCAAAAGGGTACATAAACACCTTTTAAAAACTCAGTAAATTATGACTTTGTAACAAACTCGGTATTGTCCCGGTGCTTCTTCCCGGGGGGGGGGGGTGAACCGCTCGTGTCTCAGTCAAAGCCAAAACTGGTCGGTTACTTCCTGTTTGCCGTGCCTTTTCTTGGTCTGTTCCCTCCCCCCTGGTTCCACTCCGCCTCCATCCCACCTTTCCTCCGCCCCTGGTTCCACTCCGTTCTGGCTCCTGCCCTCCCCCCTTTCTTGCATTCCAATCTCTGTGCAGAGGTGCCCATCCTCCCGCGTCTTATCTCTTTCACATTCCTTATCTTTCTTCTTCACATTCTTTTTCTTTCCCATCCCCCCGACCACGTTCCTCTTTCTTTGTTAGAGACATATTTTTCCCGCGCTACAACTTCTTTCTCTGTGCCATCTTTATGTCTTTGGAGGGATGTTTTCTTCTTATTTTTTCTGCCACACCTCTGGCTATTTCTGTTAACTTTTTCCAAAAATCTTCTGCTCTTCGCTGTTTCTCTGAGAGCAGATAAGAATTTAGGGACTGAGGGGACTCCCGGCCCCTCTCCCAGCTCAGTTGAGCTTCTCCCGTCTGGGGGCTGTAAAGGTCTAACCCTAAATTTCAGGGTAGCCAGCATACAGTTCCTTGTTGTTCCCCAGATCTCTTTGGCAAGCGTTTTAGTACATCTGTCCCACACCTTAGGGTGGATAAACCTTACAAACTCATTTACGACTTCTACAACCCAAAGCCTTGTAATAACAAGCGAATTAGGTTTACAACTTAATTAATTTACAACTTACAATCTAACCTTTTTCGATGATTTCATCATCCTTCTGGGCCCAGGCTCTTCCGTCAAGAATAGACTCACTATCTTGACCGCTGTTCCTTGACTCAGGGTATCCTTGCTTTCTTCTTGTCCCACTTTTCTTCCTCCCGGGTTTCTGGCACCATATGTGGGTGTTCAAGCAAGGCTGGTACCCTGGCTGGAACCAGCACGGGCGGCTATCCTCAGCCGCGCGGTCCATATCCCACTGCATCAATATGATGGATGGCGAATATGGCGATTTATTGCAGGGAAACTTAACATTTTATAGTCTGGGGTCACTGTGTTACTCCCATCTGCATACGTCACACCTAAGTGCTATTGGCTAATTGCTAGAGGCCTAGCTATCCTAACAGAGGGGGTCGGATAACTTTCCGTAACATCCCGAATTCTTCCGCATCGCCAGGCCCTAAACTACAACAGTGGCTTAAAAGTGTCTTTTCATATCTGAAAAGCATTTAAAACATTATTCTTCTGACAATGAAGGTAAAAAGGTGAAACTAGTGCATCTTGATGAAGACGTATTCTTCATTAGAAGCAAAAAGTACTTTTAATGTCTATTGAATGTTATACCTTTCTTTATATTTTATTTTCAAGAAAACATCAGTGATTATATTTAGTCAGGGGAAGATCCTAGCATTAAGATTTTTTTTATGTCGATTTGAAATGGTCTGGTTTATTCCTTACTCTGTAAAAAGACATTTAATAATGCTTCATGAAATGTATTCTTTGTTAATATATACCCAGCTTTGCTCAAAGTTAAAAAGGTTTGTATTTACAATAGTCCTGGGGGCTAAACTAGGGAAGAATTAACACCTGTAGCTAAATACCTTTTTCAAATTTAGAAGCAAACATGCAGCAAGATAAAAGTCACAGATGTGAGGGCTTGGAATGATGCCTGGTGAGAAAACTCACTTTTAAATAGTGCTATAATAATACAGTGGTGGAGCAGCACTGCAGATATTGCTTAGAAAAACAAAGCCAAGGAGCATCCTAACAGACCAGGAGAACAAATGCGCTTCTTGCCTCTCAGTTTTAGACCTGTATTTACCTTTGCTAAAGATTTCAACAGTATTTTTGCCATGAACATCTCCTTTCTGTTGCCTTGATTAGGCATTCCTTAAAGAACCTTCTGGCTCCAAAATTTGAAGTTTTGAGCAAAATAAATTTTCACCATCATTAATAACTGTTTAATTTATTCTTTTTCATGGAAATGCCCTTTGGCCTCTCTGAAGATCAGGTTGGGTTTGGCACAGGAACTGTCACAGCAGTCCCAGCTCCAGAGGGAACCCATTAAACCAGGGATGCTCCATCCAAGCATCATCTGCCTTTGGAATCAGCTGAAGATTCAGAGGGAAACTTCAGATAGTGAACAACAAGTGAGTGTAACCAGTGACAGGACACAGGTAATAAAATGAGATAATTAACACTATATTAACATGGTTACAGTTCTAAAGATGGGAGGATTGTTGTTGGTTTTTTTTGTTCATTTTGAAGAGAGGATACCAGGGGGAAAAACAGAAAAGAGATATTGGGGTTAAAATGAACATCAATAATGAGTGATTATGGAAGCTAAAGGTGAAAAAATGCAGCCCAGGTGTGAGCATGTTTTCCGCTGTTATTAGAAAATGTATTTTCTCTTTAAATCACAGCACTGACTGAATTTTCATAAAGCCTTTGTGTAAGGGATTCAAAAGACTGTGCTGAAATATTTTTTGAATTTTCAGTTGTTCCAGGGTTTTACTTTGTTGTATTTTCACCAATATTCTCATATTATTCCAAAACGCATCTGTCTGACTTTCTCTTCCTTAATAAGGATTGTGTGGTTTAAACATTAAAACTGCAAAACAACTTTGAGTATGTAATTTAATGTAATATTTTCTTCTTGAGTTTATGGGTAATCAAGAAAAGTTTCAAGGGTCTGTGTCATTCATTTTTATCAATAGGGGTTTGATTCCTAAAATCCAGCAGTAATAATTTAAAGGTTAATGCATGTAAACTCTTCAATAAGGTTCATTTTAAGATAAATAACTTGGTTGTAAAAGGGTATTTCAGTAAATGGCTTTTAAATTTGATGCATAAGGATGAAAATTCTTGCATCTCTTGAGCTGTGATAAATGTAGGTTTTCATTGCTTGTATTTTTTCAAAGTGCTGCTTTGAGAATCTCTCCACAGAGCCTTTTGCTTTGGCCACACATCACTCCTTGTGTGCCCTACTGCCAGTTTTCCTTCAGAAACTGTTGTATAATTTTTTTCCTTCTAAGCACCTGTACAACCTGTCTTTCACAAGTGTCCTATCTGTTTGTATTATTTAGAAGTCCAGCTTTGCTGCCAATCTCTTCTTGTTTGGCAGTTTAAATAATCCATTTCTGAAGCCTTTAAATAAACATTTTCTCTTACCCTGGGGATATACAGAAGGCTTTCCACAAAGCCATCTCATTTTCTTCCTTAAAACAGTCTCTGACCACAGTGCTTGGAAAGAAATCAAGAAAAGGCATTTTTTAGGTTGTGATACAGCATGGTTTCATGCTGTCCCTGCTTTGCTTTCTCACTCACTCTCCCCATACCCAGATTTTCTCATCACAGAGGCCATCACTCAATTCACTGGGCTATCAAAATGGGATAACAAATGTAACAAGGTGGGGTCTTAGGTGAACCAAACCACATGTAGTGAAATCAGTCCCCACATTGTTCCAAAAGCATAAAATGACCCAGTCGAAACCTCAAAGCTGTTGCTCTAAAACATGGATTCAAATTGATTTATGTTAGAAGGATGTCATGACCTCACAAGGAAGCAGGTTAGGTGGATAGTTCAGCTAAAGGGAAGATAGTATTCCTGATAGATCCTTTAGTACCTCTCAAAAGTTCCTTTCAAAGATCAAAGGCAGTTTGTG
Organism: Poecile atricapillus; assembly: GCF_030490865.1. NCBI lineage: Eukaryota > Metazoa > Chordata > Aves > Passeriformes > Paridae > Poecile > Poecile atricapillus. The sequence goes on from NC_081250.1 coordinate 8,633,541, forward strand.
CAAATTTTAGGTGATTGACGATATACATCTGTAGATGGATGAGCTCAGAAGGAGAATTTTTGCCTCAAAAATTAACAAATCCTGCCCTAGAATAATGAGATACTTGAGAAAGGGGATCACCAAAACCCCATGATTTGCTAGGATTCCTTTTTTCTTCATGAGAAATGGGTTTGGATGCACAAGCTGCCTGATGGGGTTTTTGAAAGCTTACACAGGACAAATATGTGCTGCATAGCAATGCCAGATTTATGCAAAGATTTCAGTATGAATGAAAGAGTTTACCCTTTCCTTCCCATCTAGGACTGGAACTCTCATCTAGGCACCATCACCTTGCATTGTAATTATTGTAATTAACTATTGTATGCTGCTCTTCCTTTCTTGTTTTGTTAAATACCATTAAGGCCTCATCATGGACAAGTTACTGGCTTCTTACACAAACCTTGGACACTTCTCCATGGATTCTGGTCAATCAACACAAGCAGCTTCTTGTGGTCTTCAAAGATGATAAATATCTATATTCTGCTCACACATGGTTTTTACTGCTGAGGTACTGACACTGGGCTTTATCTGCCACTTGTGGGGGCAGGCAGGAATACTATAAATGTTTCCATTGATTCCTTCTTTAAGAAAGCAGAGATTTCACATGTACATGCAGCAAGGCACATCAAATTCATTGCTGAAGATGGACAAGCTCAGCTGTAACAGTGACAATTTCACTGGCCTCTTGTGACCATCTCCTTTTCTCTTCATGCTCTTTATTTCTCTTTCTTATGTCACAGCTTCATTAAACCTCAGAATTTTGCAGCAGCAGCCACAGTTCTTTATTATACTATTTGATTATTTTTTATTTTTAAGAATGCACAAATGCAATGCTGAGGAAAACTTCACAATTCTGAAATTTTATTTATACTGATTATTTGAAATTATGTCTTTGTTACATTCTTTAGTTAATCCTATTTTAAAGGATTTTTATACTCTGAAAAGTATAAAAATAAATTCAAATTACTCAGCAAATAAAAATGTACAGTAAAAAAATCCTGTATAAATCCTGTATGTAAAAGAGGTTCTGATAATTACTGAATAGTTAATCCATTAATGGTTTAGGTTGGAAGGGGCCTTAAAGATGACCCAGTTCCAGCTCCCTGAAATAGGCACTGACACCTTCCACTATCCCAGGTTGCTCAAAGCCCCATCCAACCTGGCCTGGAAAACTTCCAGGGATGGGGCAGCCACAACTTCTCTGGGCAACGTGTGCCAGGGTGTCACCACCCTCCTAGGGAATAATTTCTGTCCAATTTCTACTCCAAGCCTACCCTCTACCAGTTTGAAGCCATTCCCCCCTGCCCTATCTGTCCATGCCCTGCCAGAAGCCCCTCTCCAGCTCTCTTGTACCCCCTTTAGCTATTAAATAGTAAGAAATACATGGCCTGATGGTTTCTTTGTCTGATGATAGATTTATATGAAGTATCTGTATAAAGTATTTCTCAGCAAATGCATTATTAATGAATTTCATATGAAGAAAATCCATTGTCTGTAAAGAACAATGGGTTTTATTCAGTGATTTGTTGTTATTGTTGCTCAGAAATCAGGAGTAGTTGAGCACCCTTCCTTGTCATTTCCTGCTGAAAAATGGGTAAAGAGATCCCCACAGCATGGAAAATCCATACAGCACTGTGCAATATTCAGGAAAGAATTTGCAGTTCAACCCAGAGTATAAATATAACTGAATTGTGTGTACTTACGATTGTGCTTACTTATTTTATTTTCCTGAAGTACTGCTGAACATCATCAGCTGGAGGAAGAAATGAAGGAAATATTCTACTTTCAGACACCATTTAGCTTTGAATAAGTGGACTCACTCAGTGGCCAACTCTGATATTGTTTTGAACACGACATGGTAGAGGAAGATTAGCGGTATTTGTGGACTTCTGAAGTCATCACAGTAGAGAAGCCTTTTTATCTGTTCTTGCAAAGCAGGTATAGGCTATTTTCTGCTTCAAATAAACTCCTGATAGATATGATTCTGGCCTTCATTATTCAGGTAAATATTTGTTGTTTGTACAATTCAAGGGGTTTTTTGTCTTCTCAAAAGTTTTGTTAATTTCAGTTTAGCACAACAGTTATTTCTATTTGGAAAACAAAGTAGGTGCACACCCCATGCCAGGCAGCCACTTCCTCAGGTTATCTGATGAAATGCCTGCATTTTACCTTGATGTCTTGCTCAGTGCACGTGTGTAGCATGGGCATAAATACATCCTGCTTTATTGCATTCTCTAATCTATCATCTTGAAAATATTAAGCAACAGAGACAAGTGGCTGATGGAACAAAGAGCTGCTTTGGAGAGGTGATGATGGTAATTAGAATTATCCCAACTGCTTACATGTTTCCTTCCATAGTACATTTTAAGGTAGTTTTTCTGCCTTTTCCCCTTTTACATTTTTTTAGAAGACTTTTCACAGACAAGTCTGTTTTGTGAATCAAAGTCTCTGAATAACCTTAGGTACAGGACTTTTGCTTCTTTTTACATCAATATTAGCTGGAGGTAAACAACTGTCCACAGAGAGGTGGGAGAGGTCTAGAAAGATCTGCCAATTTCTGGCTACTCTGAAAGTCTGAAACTTCACAAGAGAGAGCAAAAGACAGTGCTCATTAAAAAGGTTACTTTAGATTTGGCACAAAAAGGCAAATGCCTCCGGAATTCTTTTTGTCCTCGGTGTTTCGTTAGCTTTCCTCCCTCCAGGGAAAAAGCCACTGTATCTGAAAGCTTTCCCTCCAGCTGGCTGCTGGCCATTAATCCTCTTGTGTTTGCCAGCTCAAGAGTGCTCACCGCTTGTTCTGGCCTTCACTCCTCTCCCAGTTTCCCCTTCCTCTAAGAGCCAACTCTTTTTTTGTCCAGCTCTGTATCTTTTGTCAGGACAGAGATCATCAGCATTTAGTGGGAATTTAGGTCAGATAAAGGTGACGTTTTCTTGTAGCCTGTCAACTTACTTTCTCATTTGTTTTATTGTGTGAGAAATGCTGCATTTGATGTGTATCTCCTCTTGAAATGTAATGTCTCTGTTGGGAAAGGGGAGAAAAATTAATCAGATTTCTTTTTAAATGTTTTATAATTTTTTCCTCCGGTCAGTAGCAGTTGCCAGTTCTTGCTTTCTGCCACCCCATGTGTTGTCAACACAAAATTCACAATTTCATAAACTAGTTTTATTTTCACTCAAAGACAATCATAATCACAGAAGGAAACTGATGACCTTTCACAATTTTTCTTGTCAGCATTTTTTTTTCCTTTTCAGCTGTTAGAATGCTTTAAAGTCAGGTTTGGTTCTGGGGTTGTTTTTTTTCCTTTGAAAAAACAGGTGCTGCATTCATATTCCCATGTAGTCCATTAAGGGAGTACATTTTTATATAACTATTCAAGCACATAATACATGAGTCTTTTAATTAAACTACCTAAGTGAATATCTTAATGAATTAAACGTAATCATCTTGAAAAGTAATTTTGATTCCAGATTTTTATGGTAAGAAATATAATTTAAAGCTATTTTATGATGAAGCTCTTTATTCTTTTTAATAACCCTTTTTAAAAGCATATGGGAAAACACAGTTTGTAACTGAGCTATACAGGAGAAGAGTAACCTGAAATAATTTAATCCACAAAATTTTATGTGAATATGTGGAGACTTACAAAATTCTCTTAATACTTTTATTTTAAAAATATGCATGGGGTAGTGTTCACAGATTGATTAATTAACTGTTTTTACATTCTGTAATCTAGCCTGTTTCATGCGTACCAAGGAGATGAAATATATTGTAAGTAATTGTAATTATAATTATTTTTTCAGTCATGCTTGAAAACCTTTGAAAAATTTACAGGTAAAAAATGTAGAAAAGAGCAGTATCAGACCAGAGTAATACATGATGGGGCATGCTTAGTTAAATTGAATTAATTAGGTAAGCCTTACTTCTGCTACAGGTGTGTCACCGGACAATATTTATTTCTTAATAATGTTCCAAATGCATTGCACTTTTAGTAAGAAACTAGACAGAATGAATGCACTACAAAAGCTAAAGTTTAAAGAAATGCATTAAATCATTGTTTCATCTAAATAATTAAATTATATAAATTTGAATTTCCTCTTCTTGAGCAGAATTTTGTCTTGGAGAATTCAAGCCTCCTGGAGGGGATATATTTCTAGAAAAGAGTATAAAGACTTGAGAGAAGCAGCGGCTCGCAAGGATAGGAAATTAAGAAAGCAATTATTTGACAGAAAGTTATTTTGTATTTGGTTCCTTGGTCTGTTTCCTTGGGGCAATTCAGCTTCCTTAAACCAGAATGCCTGAATATCAGCTCCCTTTTCACTTACTCCTTCTTATTCATACTAAAGAGGCAGCACTGGAGCCACTCAGCTGTTTTGTCAGTCTGTTCATTCCATCTTTAGAATCAATGCAAAATCCTTCCCTGTAGCACAGAAAAAGAATATGAAGGTGACTGAAAAATGCTGATGTTACACTAAAAGTGCTCAAGCCCTTAAGTTTGGAATAAATTAACCTGTCAGCAGGTTGTGACTGTCCTCAAGAAGCATGACTGGAACAGACAACAGCAACACCTTGATTTTCCTGCTGTTTTCCAGCAGATGTAGGCCTGTTTCCCCTGAAGGCTGCCAGTTTCCCATGGGCCCAAGATACTGTGCTAAGCCATGAAATAAGGTGTCAGCAACAGGAGGTCGAAAAAGGCTCCTAAATATGCTGAAAGCTGCAGCTGAATGTTGTTGGTCAAAATTTCTCACACTGAACCTCTAGTGGCTACAGCAGGAACCCTCCAAGCTGCCTCCCCTGGGCCAGCTTTAGGGTCTGTGTCTTTGGTACAGACACATTTCAGTGTGAAATGTGGTATCTGCCCACATTTCAGCCCAGAGTTTTAAAATCCAGGGGAGGTTTTCATCCAACACAGTGTCCAGAGAGAGGCCCTAGCACCAGGAACTCATTCTCACAGGTAACACTTCAGGATTTTACAGGGAACAAAATGGGCACTGCTTCTCCACCTTCCATTAAGAATAAATTTATAAAGTCTTCTCATAATGATGAGACAGGTTTGAATAAATTCAGTGCAAGCCGTGATTAAAGGACCTGCACTTATTTTTCTTAGTGGCTTTCAAGTAGGAACTGTAGATGAGTTTTCCTGCTGTTCGCTCTGACACTTTTAAGTGTTGGTTAACAAAAACATTAGAGAGTTTTCACAAGGAGCTATCCATTTCCAGACACTAAAAAGCTTTTCTAAAATAAAATTTGCTTCTCAAAATTGAACTGTGATTTTAAAAGGTCACTCCCTAAACATTAGCATAATCAAATGGCATCACAATAGCTTAAAAAAAAAAAAAATTTTTTTTTTAATAACCCTGCTGCCTCTGGAAGAATCACAAAGGTTAAATGTCAAGTTTCATATGCTTAAATAAATATCACAAAATAAAAAACAAGGTCTGAAATATTAGTACTAGGAAGGACGCATATTGCTTGTTTCAGGATGCTACAGTAGCCCTTATTACACCTGGTATTAAAATTTTTAATAATCTAGATCAAAGGAGATAAGAAAGGTCACTGAAACCAAAGTAGGCTACTTTTTAGCACTCATATACACAGAGAGCAGTGTTACTTCAGCATGTTAGGTAGTGAATTTCTTTGATCCCACCTATAAATGTCACTCTGTATGTCATTTAATTGTGGTATAGCCTTTTATTGGTGCAATTAAATCTTTTCTAATGCATTACATTATCTCCAGCTCTGCTAAAACCCTGCCATTGTTTAGGAAGCGAGGTAGGTCATTGTGAAATGATGCAGTTGACTTTAGCTTCTTCCTCCCCCCTCCACATGATTTCTCCCAACGATTTTAATTTAAATCTCACCAAACAATATAATGGTCTTGGAATTTGTTTAGTCGTTTGACTTCCTTTATCACACAGAGATGGTAAACATTCTGTTGCTAACCTGAAGTGGCTCCAAGCAGCAAAACTAGGAGGATATTAAACCAGTAAAAGCTTATCAACTGATTCATTGATATGCTGTAAATTCCAGCCTTTTCATTTTACTTTTGAGGGTTGCCATAAGTCAACACATTAGTAAGCAATTTGCTGACATTGGATCACTTAAAAAGGCTTCCCCGTGGACAAAGTTCACCTCGGCGCTTTGTTTCATCGTTTCATTTTATCATAGTCTTGTGCTGCTGTACAGATGACTGATGCAGCTTTGCATACCGATGGGGGATTTCACAGTCACTTTATGCCACTCTGTCCAAGCTTGAGGAAGTCTCAGACATAAAATGTACAGGGTATGGTGTTTTCAGAAATAAATTCAATTGCCCTGTTTCAGTTATTCTAGGATAAAAAAAGTTATTCAGTAATATGCATTGAAACAGGGTAGAATTTCATTTTTACATCCTAAAACATGACAATAACAAATTATTAAAAACACTGACTTCCTTTCCATTCATGCTGATAGTTCATGCTGACTTGCCAGGTAAAATTCTGGATTAAATTTCAGTTACATTTCTTTTTCTTCCCAACCTTAGACTTTATTTACTGATTGATGGATAGGAGTTGGGTCAGGTAATACTACAGAAAATCCAGGAGTACCTCAAAGAATATAGTAACTTAGCAGCAGAGGAACTTCATAGATCCCTGTCTCATGCAGGAAAAGAGTTTTCCTCTTATCTTTTTACAGTTCCAGCTCAAGGACGCTCACTTGCTTACAAAATCAGGTCAGGTCTGACACCACTACAAATGAAGACCAAGCATCATTCAGGGCCAGAAGTGTTTTCAAATGGATCAACCTTTACTCAATGGTGGTCAGAAACCCCAAATTACATAAGAGTTTGGTGTAATCTTACCTTGTTCTTCCTGAAGCCAGATTTTAATATGAAATCAGTAAGGGCATTTAAAATTGCAATGCAGCGATTCAGCTCTAGAACCCAGCTAACAAGAGTCAGGTACAACTTAGCAGGGGTTTTATTGATTAAATACATAATCACATTAAAATATTAAATATATAAGCAGTGTTTCACGAGTCATTCAGAGAGTCACCGGTAGGGATTGTTTGGAGACCACAAAGTGTAAATATTAGAGGAGGCCTGTGGTGGGACTGTTGCTTGTGTTTTTTGTTTTACACATACCACTGAAGGTCAGTGTGAATGTCTGGGTGGGAGAGACCGGGATGTTTCTTTCTTTACACTGAGCAGTTGCGAGGGGAAGCACCAGGTTCCCCACCTGCTCTTTGCTACACAGAATTCTCTCACAGAGTACAGGAGGGGCTGCTGCTCTTCCCATCACTTTGGGATTGAAATACATCCACAATACAAAGGCTCTCAGGGAACTTCTTTTATGTTACATTGCTAAATCAACATTTACTAAAAAGGAAATTAATCCAATTCTACTGACAAATGGATACATCCTTTCAACATCCTGTTGTGTTAGGGATCATTCAGGAACACAGTAAATCGTACTAGCTCTCAGCACTGAATCAGACCACAGAATAAAAAGAATATGAGATCATTCTAGCAGAAAATTTAGGAAGTTCAAAGCTTATATAAATTCTTAGTGAGTTTTCCACATAATTTGAGGGATTTTTGCGAGATTTGTGCTCTTGAGTTGTTTGGGTCTAGAAAATTTCATTTTAGCTACTCTGATCTATGCTATGAAGGGTCACTTTTGCAGCTGGAAGGGAGCAGATGTGCTGGTAGAGAAAATGTACCAAAAGAAAAAAAGTTAAATGAAACAATAGGAAAGTGTTCAGGTGCCATGAGGCTGTCTGACCTTGAGCTCAACCCTTCTGCCACCTCACCTCCCACTTCCCAACCCACACTCCCTGAAGAAATGGCTTCTTTTCCTATCAGGTTTTCTCTCACAGGAAATGCATGGAGAGAAAGGCTCACGTTGCCTGGTCACGATACAGATGTCAAAATGCCCCTTAAAACTACTGCACACAGACAAGCCTATGACTTGTGTGAGTCCCTGCAGAGCTTTCAGATACAGGAGTACATTAGGAGGAAGTGGCCACAGTGAGCTAGGATTGCACTCAGAATGATTAAATTCAAGAAAAGCAATCCTTTGAGATATTTATTTTGTTGAGCACCTGTGGGAGCATCTTCAGATACAAAGGCCTTTATGCAACATTCAGAAACATACTCAAGGCAGTAAGAAGGCATAAAAATCTATACTGAGGACAAACCCTGAGATGCCTCTTCTCCACTGTCTGTCAAAAAAACCAACCCAAACCGATCAATGCCAAAAAAATATAAAGAAGTACTGAAGACATGATGTAGTGCCAGAGCTCAGGCTTGGAGGTTTCTGTGTCCACTTGAGCTCTGCATTTCCAAAAATACAAAACCATACCCACAGATAGCAAAAAGGATGATAAGACACTTCCATAAAACCGTTGAGGGAATTGTGGGTCACTTCTCATATAGAAAATAAAGGGAAATGTAACCTTTCAGGTGTGGAAAAAGCTGGCACAAGCAGAAAGGTTTGTTTTACTATGGATGTTTGAGAACAAAATTAAAGCTTAAAGCATGACAAGGGCCCTTCACATTTGACATTTCTGAAATCTTGGACAATCAAACACTGGAATATACTGCCTAGAGACAGCACAGCAATCCCATCACAGACAGCCCCTGCCAGGCTGGTTAAATACCAAGAATAACACAGCTATGTTTGATCCTGTGCAGCTGGATGGATCAAACATCTCCAGGTCCCTTCCAGCCACGTGATTCTTGAACTTTAAAAACAGCCTAAACTCTCCTGTGAAATGGAATTTAAAGTCTGAAGCTGTTTAAGTTACAGACAGTTTAGGAAGCATGGTGGTCAGGGGTTTAAGATGCAAAAATTGCCCTTCAGTCAAGCCATTAAGCAATTGAAAATTACTTACAAATTACATAATGAGCATACTTAGCTATAAACAATCCCCACTGGCCTAAAGCAGAGGTTTCAAAATAATTGCACACCTGTCTTAAAACACAGGGCAGTGATGCCTCTGAATGTAGAGCAATCTCCATCACTTTCCCTACCTCAGCTATTTTAGAAATGCAACCAATTTGAGAATCTCAAAAGCAGGTTAAATTGGGAGGAGGAAGAAGAGAGGAATTATTCATACCAATTACTGACAGGATAATTTAGAATGACAGATTCTTCTTTTTTCATTGCTTTTAACAAAAAAAGGCACAAAACTCTGCTATAAATCACACTTTACCTTTATTGAAAACACAGTAAAAAAAAAAGTTTCCTACAAAACATTCAGTGTAACATTTCAAACAAAGGAAAAAAACATATTACCACTGCTTTCCACAAAACAAAAAAGTCAGCCTAGCTAAGGCAACAGATATTTTCAATTCTTTTTGTAACACAACAAAATACCCACAACAGAGAACATTATAAATCATAATTCAGGATGACCTAAAATGAACCAGGAAGGGTTTGGTGGGGAGAAGGTATCTACACCGAAAACTGTTGTGATTGAAATAACACTCAAAGCACAATTTTTCAGCTGTGTTATACCTTGGTCAGATACATCCATGTGAAAAAAAAGTCAGTTGCTCAAGACTGTGGAGTTTACAAAACCTAAAGCACAAATCAGACCAAGAGGGAACCACCAGTTCCATTCAGCACCTCCCACCCTCACACGGTTTATGGATTGTGCGTAATTTTTCATTTTTTTTGTAAACTGTGATATTAACCAGTAACACTGCAGTGACAAACCTGAATGTGCACAGTGAAGGTACCTGCTGCCATCATCACAGCCCAGTCAGCAGCACCAACAGCCATGGAAAGGCCAGCTAAGAATTGCGGTTTTATGGTCATGCCACCCAAGCACACATGAAGCCAATTCCATGTGACAGGGATCGGGGTGCCAGCAGCACCCTGAGAATATCCTCAGTCTCCTCACTGGGAATTTTAAAGACAAAATTTTTAATTTTTAAAGACAAGAGCAACATGTGATTTCTATTCAGGTGGTATGTGGTTGGGTCCCAAACCCCACAGGAAAGGAAATGCACCTTTCTTGTGTACATGTGTTTCATACACACACACCAAGATTTCCCATGACCCAAACGTATCTTCTTTTTCTACCCACTTCTCTTTGAAGCAACAGAAATCACACCAAATAAGGCAAAAATACTTTGCAACCTACCTTTAAGAAAATAAAAGTGACTGAATTTTTTTTGTTATACAAAGCCAAGGAGGAGAAAGTACTCACTAAGATTTTGTGACTCTTACTAATTTTGGTCCAAACTGGAATAAACTCATGGTTATGGGGGAAAAGGGAAATCATGCATGGGCTAATTTTCTTCTTAAGCATTTAAACACACCCACTGAATCCACTGCACAAGCATCACCATCATGCCACTTCTCTGAATGGTCAATTCACATGGGGAGAGAGGACCCAAAATATGCTCACACACATGAAATACAAAATTCCAGAGAACAGGGGAAGAGCCTCACCTCAGCACCTCATAAAGCCTGACCCTGATGAGAAGAGCTGACACAAAGTGTGTCCACCTTCCACTGAGGGAGGCAGTGAGAGCTGAGTCTCTCTGTACATCCCACAGCAGATGAGCTGCAGAGCAGGCCCACAAGAGGAGCCAGCCTGCAGTGACAGCCACCCCAGGGGCTCCCAGCAGCCCAACCAGCTTGCTCCCCTCACTGAAAAGTGGGGCTGTGCCCTCATACCACTGGAAGCTAAAAGCACAAATAGATGCAATGGCTAAACCCTCTCATTCATGTTTCAAACTGACTTGAACTCTTGGTAATTTTTAGAGGACCCACTGTAGTGACAGGATTGCTTAAATGGAGTCTAGTGGTAAAAAATTAATAAAAGTGAACATTTTTGTAGTGGAAGAACAGTTCTAACAAGGATATCTCTTTGTACAGGCTACATGGGAAAAGAAAAACATTAAAATCAAAGCAAGTGGCCCAACACTTCAATAGCTGGTACCTATGGAAGCAGGGAATAGATGAGGAATGCAAAATAAAGCCCTGTTCAGGACAGGAGCTTCATCCAGTGATGTCGACTATAAAACTTAATGTAAATGGGGGTAGGAAGAAAAGCAACAGCAAAGCTTGGGGTTAGTGATCAACAAACACCTAGACACGGCATTCCAAAGTGCTCAAGTAGGTACATATCTACATTCAGATACCTAAAAGCCTTTAAGAATTAGGATTTCCTAATTTCTATGTTGAAGTAAGGCCTTCATACAGACAGTTTCTAAATAGCTTGGAATTCAGTATGTCAAGAATATCAGCATTTACAGAATATTTCTCACACTATCTCTTTGACTGTTTGCAGTCACCTTCTATATTTGTTAGAACATTTAATGCTATATATATTTTTTAAAAATTATGAGCACTAAATTAAACTAAAAAGTTATGATAAAATATGGTAATTAACACAAAAGTAGCAAGCATTCTCAGGTTTCTGTTACCAAGACAGAGATACCCTCAGAAGTTCACAGGCTTCTATAAAAGTCCAAGATACTGTTTCATTGTGAATCACAAAAGAGGTTTTAAGAAGTGATGAATATTTTATCAGTGTCAGTGAATTACTGGCTTTTTTAGAGAACATACAATTGACATTTGTATACTAATGATACACAATCTTCTTTCTCTTGGAAAGAAGAGTTTTAGGTGCTACAGTTGTAAAATATTTCAAAACCCTTCCATTAAAATTGCCTTTAGTATGTTTTCTTACAGTGCATAAATCAAATCTATGTGGATTCTTCTTCTATTTCATGTTTTGTCTGTCTCAAGGGGGCAAGGTAGAAAAGGGGACAGAAGCTATATCACAATGTGACTGGTGGCTGTGGCCTTAGTTTGCACTTGCTGAATGGGATATATTTTTGTAAAGTTCAAATCCTGACAATGTGACTGAAATAACCTGCCAGATTACCAACAGCAACTTCAGTGTTCACGGGTTGGGGAGGGAAGTCAGTGTAGGTAATATTGTCTCAACTTAGCACTAAAATAACAACACAAATCCTAACACTAGGAGGTAGGGAATCTTATTTCATTAAAGCAATTAAAGCTTCACAGTTCACATTAACACTTTTAAATAAAACTAAGAGCATTTCTTTTTGAAGAGGTTATTTACGTGGCCTTCATGTCCTGTCTCTGCTTAGAGTATTTCATCTTGATTTTAAAAAATGTTATTTTCAAGATCAGAGAATATGGTAAATAGAATTTAGCTGTTTTCTTGTTATTTCAAAATTTTAGACACCAGTCCACTAAGGGTAAGGCTCAGCTGCTGTACATACACCACCACCCCACTTCTGGAAGAGGAAGAAGAGATGGGAAATAACCTACAGCATGCTTCAACAACTCAAGGAAAGACACATGCAGGAAGAGGCCAACAACTTACTTTTTCTACCTTATTCCTTTCTAATTTAGACTGTAAATTCTTTAAGAAAAGGGCTGTTGTGTCTTCACAGCACTGGGCACATGTGAGCACCTCAAGCAGCATCAGCTGCTGCACAGCCTCACAGGTGAGTGGCAGAGACATGGTGGGATGGACAGAGGCTGCAGCCACCCCTGGTGACACAGAGGAGGACGTGCCACTCCTGGTGACACATGAGGATGTGTCCCCAGGATCTGCTCCCGTCTCCATCCTGCCAAGCACCTGCTGAAGGAGCTCCTGCCTGCAGAGGCAGCCCAGCCCTCCCTCCACGGGTGCTCCAGGTGGTACTTGGGAACCAGACATGGAAAACAACTTGTCAAATCTTTTAATTTCTATGACACTAAAACAGCCAACAGGCTCAAAGGTATCAGAGGAACAGGGCCAACGATAAACAGCACATTACAGACAGTAAACAAAGCTCCTTATGAATGCAAAACTGTAACTTGTACATTAACCAATACTATTATTTTTTAGCTTAAAGTGATAAGCATGTGTGCTTTATGCTTAAAAACCCCACAAATATTACAGTTCTGCAATTGCATTTAATATTGTGCTACCAACACAGAAAAAAAAGCCAAAAAACAGCTAAATTAAAACACTCCGTTTACATCTATTTTTTGGTCTTGTGTGGTATCTAGTTGAAGATGGAAGCATTGATGTGCTTTTTGCCTCGTAAGAAGTGAGGCAGATGTTAATGTTACTAAGATCAGCTGTATATACCTTGAAGGTATAGACCACCTGACTCTACATGAGTCAAAATACTAGGAATGTATTGTCAATATCCATTAATGAATTACCAGTTGCTTGTACTTAAGTGACCATATGCTTCTGTGAAAAGTACACAGTGACCTGTATCTTGCATGCAGTGACAAAGCTTTGCATAAGCATGCCATTTTCAAGGCCAAAGGCATATTTTAATGTAGACAGTGTCACAATATCAGCAGTTGATTTTAAAACAAAACACTGTCAGTAGTTACACAGGGTAATTCTGAATTTCTCACCCATCTTGGAAACCACACAGCACCTCAACCATCCCACAGTGTCCAGGGTAAAGTTGTCCCTAACGTAGCCTTAACCCACACATCTGCCTGCAGAATCCAGCAGAAGGGGTGGGGATATAGTCAAGGCTCTAACATTTGTTTTGAAAAAGAGTTTTTAAAGTCTTGCCTGAAGCTTGGGTGCTTCTTGGCAGGAACTGCCCCTGCTCAGTTGAAGTAATTGCCCAACTCACTTGCAGAAGCCACACACACATTATAGTCCACCTTCTTCTGTGTTCTTGGGTCACTGATGCCATGACAAACACCTCTCCAAAGGCACAAAGAGCAAGACCTATGCTGCTTCATACTCCTAGGATTATTCCTAATATTATTTTCTTCAGAGTGTATTAACTGTCTTAGCATTTTAACAGATGTATTTCTATAAAGCTAACTGGCCTCACACACCACGATTCACCTGACCCATTAAGACATAAGAACAATATTGGTCATACAATGAGTTGCATGAAAAAGTGAGCACATGTCACCAGTTTTTAACTATGATGCCAATACATAAGGCTACAAGCTCTGAGAATACCTGACTGATGCCCCTAATAATATATCTCCCAATATTTTAAATATAAACTCATTTGAGAACAACTTTTAATTATAGCTCTCTGTTATTGGTTGTAGAACTTATAGATTTCTCACTAAAGTGTCAGCATTAAACAAAGAAAAGATGCTTGTAAATCTTAGTGAAATCAAGTAATTTTACTTTTTCTTCCAAGACTTGATACAACCCATCAACAGTCATTTCAATAAACCTTGAATTTATACTAATCACACACTCACAAAAAAAAAAAAGGAATTCTCTAGAATCATGTTTACTACAGAAATATTTACATTATGCCCCAGTTCAAGTCAGAAAAGGCAGCTGCAATAAAGAGAAATCCTCATGTGTACTGGAGCATGATTTTTGAAGCACTTTAGGGGAAAAACAACCAAGCAGACATTCACACACACAGCAATAAGGTCTACAGCCCAGAGCAGTCATCTCAGGAAAAAAAGCCAGAGTTTCTGACACAAGGTTTACCTTATTTTGGAACCACACTGGAAACCAAGTTGTCACCAACTAAGACCTCAATCTACAGACAGGCAGATTTGTTTTACACAAACAGGAAACGAACAGGAAAATTTTCTGGCTCCCTACATGATGGGCACTCACTGAAGGTGTCCCCATTCCAGTCTGTTTGAAGATTACTTGTGGCTGAGCAGGACAGAAGTGCAACCAGATTTTGAATACTTACTTGGTATTTTTCTTTACTATAAACTGCTTAAAGGATTCCTAAGGCTGCAAGGAAATGCTACAAGAAAGGACATTATCACTCACTGATGCCATCTTGAATCTAAGGCCTCTGAGCAGTTACACTGTAACACTGCAGAAATTCAAACTACCAAGACCGAACACACAAGTTTTACTTACCAAACCACCTATTGTCACCTCTATAACCTTAGAATTTAATTTATTATATCTACACATATGGGCCTATATACATGTTCATGTGTACATTAAAAAGCAGGATGGTGACAGATAACTGGATTATGCCACTGAACAGAAATCCTGGCAACTGAAGTATAAATTCAGAGAAATTTACTTTGAATTAAAGATTGTAGAAAACTGCAACTGCAGCCTCCTAGGCCTGTGCTCCTTGCATTGATTCCAGGTACTGCTTACACACATCAAGAAGTGTGATGTTCTTACTTGATGGAAAAGTTCATGGAGAATTTCACAGGGGGTACTGGGCAGGGGAAGGGACCTCCAGGGCACAACTGCTCACAGAACTGTGAGAGCTGTGACAGGGGGTCTACACAGCTTTTGACAAAGCATACTAGGCTCAGATTTAACACTGAAGTTAATCTTCATCTTGGACTTACATAAGACATCGTTTGACCACCAATAAAGCAAGCTGGCATTTAGAGCTAAGGACAGAGAGTGGAAAACACTGGCCCTCCAAGAAAGCTCCATGACACAGCCTACTGCATCCAGCACCAAGGGAACTGTGATCTTTCCTGTCCTTTTTAACTCACTCTCAGTAGAGCTGTTTATCTCCTGTCATGGAGAATGACTCCAGGTACTTTACATTTCCAGTAAGGGTCGTATTGGCCTTCAAGTGTATGTTTTCTTCTTTTCTTTTTTCCATCAAGTCCCAAAGTTATTCTTTTGTAGCTGTGTTTGTGTAACACAGGAGGTACTGAGCATTCAAATGGTAGCAAGTTTAAAAATAAGGATGTGAAACTTTCAACAAATAAAAAGGAATGCGTTTTTCTCTTCAGCTTCCAGTCTTCAAGGCACCTCCTGCATTAACGTACTGGGAAATAAACAAGCAGACCAAAAGTTCACTGGAAAGAGAAGAATCTGACACACCTAATTTCCTCAGAAGCACACAGCATCAAAATGAGACAAGGCTCAAACCAAACTAACAACTAAAAGCAATATAAAAATGCTGATGAGATGACAGGAATGCCATGAGGTTGATGTTTTCAGCTCTGTAGATTGTAGGTGATTGTTATCACAGTGTTTTCTGATGGCCATTTGCAGAAGGCTTTGTCTCCGAGTCTCTTGGATTGTTTGACAGATGAAGTTTATCTAATCCTGCAAAACATTACAGAACAAGGAAAAACTAAGACTCCCCCTTGTTTCAGGCACACAGGTATCCAAAAGAACACAGACAATCCAAATTCTACTTGGTGATTGTGGACTTCACATTTGCTGAAGACCAGAACTGATGTTCTACCTCCCTGTAAGGACTGCTTCTGGGAAACTCCCTCAGTGTTGTTTAAGTGAGAAAATCCATTACACTGGGCAAGCATGAAATACAGAGAATCTTAACTTTCTACTTTTTAAATCACAGGCTCAGATATTAAGAACGAAGAAAGATTTGCAATAATTTACCTTGTCACCTACAAAGACCTAAATAATTACCTAAAGTATTTATTTTAAACTATATCATCTTTTTGTAAATCATCCACTGCTGATCTTAAAGTCACTGGTGATGACCAAATCACTTCTCTAAACTATTTATATGCCTAACTACATTTTTTAGGACTACACTATTACTGATTTCGCTCTGTTTCCAGCCATTTGTTCTTATTGCACAATTCTCTACCCTGAGTGCTAATTCAAGTCTCACATCCTGTCCCAGGCAAGTAGTTGAATTACTCTTTTTCTTTTTTTTTTTCCTTGGGAGGGGAGGGAAGATGAAGAAAGCGGGCAAACTTAGCCATATTTCATTCAAAACAGGTGTGATGTCGGTCTTTTCTTGCTTGCTACAGTTACTCTCTGAAATCTCCTATCAAGTCTCTAAAACTTGATAAGAATAAAATCTGGAAAGAGTTTCTTATTCATTTTGTGTAGACTACACCGAATGTTTTACTGAAGTGCCCTGATGTACAAAGTTAAATCTCTTGCACTGTTGGAACTGAAATTCCAAAATTGACTGCACTACCACAAAACCAAAATCTCCTTAATATTGTCTTATTTGTAGTCTTAATACGTGAATTTTTTGGTCATAGGCCAATTTTGGTTCTCATTCTTTGAATTCCATGGGACAGTTTTTAACAGACACCATTTGTGATGTACAGCATTGAAAACAAACCAAATTTGTGCCAGGAAAGTGCACATTTCAGGGTTTGAGAGTCTCTACTTGTGTCAAATCCAGTGACCATTACCTTACTATGACTGCCATTTTTATGTTTGTTAATCTGCCTTCAACATCTGTAATTTTTTATTGAACACTTTAATTATTTTACAACAATTTTAAACTAATCTTCCACCAGCACTCTGAGAAGTGCTCAGATTTTGTTTCAGCATCACAACTCTGAAAGCAGTTAACTAACGTGAAAACTAACATGAGTAACTTACAGATGATGCAAACTGAACCCTCAATTACAAAAAACACTAAAGTTCCAACATTAATCCTTTCAATTTAAGGAAATACTACTCTAAGGATCTAAAGAGAGAGAAGCTTTGTTAATTAGTAAAAATAAGGCAACAACAATACAAAAATAAAAATTTATCCTCTTAGTATCAAATGTGTTTCAATTCTTTCTTCTATGGTCAAGAAATATCAATGCAAAATTAGATGAAATTTTTGATGAAATCAGGTACAGGTTTTACTCAGCCACTTCCTAAGGTTCTATATATTCTGTACAAGGATTTTCTGAATAGATGTTCCAAAAAAAGTATGACAACAAAGCAGTTAAGATCTCTGCTAACTATTTTTAGGTAATTAATAAGCTGCTTTAAACGAAAAAGAAAAAAGCCAACCCATACACAAATTGAAGTTTCAATTTGGAATAATTGCTCATAGCAATGAGAATTTCTGAATAAATTTTCTGAAGAAAAGACTGAAAATCCAACTGGAGATCAATAATTACCACAGGTGTATCATTAAAATCAACATTTTACCCTAGCTCTGGACTCTTCAAAATACAATGTTATTCAATGTTATTCATCCTCACATCTTAACTTGGAGAAATTTCCACCAGAAAAAACATATTCTGTGAGCTGTGACAGAACATTACCAGTAGCACATCAAGGTGTTAGTGGTGGAGAAAGGGAGTGGTCAAGCACCCAGTGAACTTTCAGGGCTGTGTTACCTAATGCCTTCAGGAGCTCTTCTCGCACAGCAGAAGTGAACTTTCTGACCAGACACAACGTTGTCATGATAGCAAAGAGCAAATTGTAAGATAACACAATATAGAAGTTCCCCAGCCAGTTGAACCTTCCAAAGTCTCCAAGGAGATCGAATCTGGTGATTCCTGTTATTATAAATATATAAAAATGTAATATAATAATATATAAATACATAGAATATATAATAAAGTATTTCAATATTTTTTAAAAAAATAAATATCAATATTCCTAACCTTTTTTAAGAAAGGCAAAAATTTCCTTCTATTACATTTACATTTGGATGCAAAATTCTTACAGACAGCACACCAAAAGACACGTGGCTAAACACACAAGACAATGTTTGTCAGTCACTACAAAACTGTAAGACACCTTCATCAAAATGGTTTTTTAAATTTCATAGTAAAATGGTTGAATAATGGGAGTTGAAATGAATTGTCTATTCTAGGTAAGAACTTTATAATTACAGTAAATGTGACTAGGAAAAACCAGCTTTAGTATGAAAACTACTTGAAATCTCAGTTTCTATAAAATCCTTCATGATTCCAGAAACAAATTAAATGCATCTTGAGCTTTTTTTTTTTTTTTAAAGATATAGGGAGCAAACAGCCTTTCTATGACAGCTACAACAACTTATGGTAAACACTAAACCTTTTAAGTGTTCTTCCAGAGCGCTGCTTTTGAAACCAAAGTTTAAAGACATCTTTCCGACTGCAGTTTTTCTCCTGGATACACCCACCACCAGAAGGAAAAGAGGCTGAAAGATGGTGCTGACAGGTCTCCTTCACAGGGCACCTCCAGCCCTGACACTTGGGTTTTGTGCTGATCAAACGCCTGTCAATCACTAATTAAGTTGAACAACATTTTTCTGAAACATGGAAGCATCTACAGGGTGTAGGGCCCATTGCAGAAGGCAGAAGAGGAAGAAGCACAGGTTGCTCCTTTGTCAGGTGTCATGGAGTATTGCACTGAACACATGGCAGAACATTGAGATGACAGCCACATGACCATTGTCTAGGATTCAAAAGCTGTTGTATTCCCAAAAATCCTTTGGCACAGATGATGTCAGAAGGAAGTGTGCCCTCACAGTAGTGCAGAAGCAGGAAGCTGACCCTGTCCCAGAACTAAAATGGCAGCAGCAAACGAGGCAATGACAAAGCATCTCCAGCTCTGAAACTCCTGAAAGCTCCTGATTTTCTATCATCTTATTTTGAAAGTGTTTTGGGGCTTTTAAAAACTGACTTCAAAAGTGATAATAAATGAAGAGACAGAATTAAGGTTCAGTTGTACTTCTTCCAAGGGTAAATCCAACACTCTCACTGTATCTGTATACACAAGACTTGCAAGCCAGCTATCACACTGTTAAAAGATACACACACTTGTTATAGTCAGCATCAGTCATTTAAATTAAAACATGAGAATTTAATTTGGTCTAAGGAAAAAATACTGAAATTAAAACAAGTAGTTTCAAAGGATGAAACAAAACAATCACTGATGGAAACAGCAAAAGAGGCAGGGAGAAATACTAAAAAAAGCACAGAGGGTCTCAGCACAGAAAGAAGAAACCATCTGTCTGAATTAACTGGTAAAGAGATGAAGGACAATAAACACAGAGCTGCTTTCCCACTTGAAGGAAAACAGTGTCCTTAACATCCCCAAAGCAGCAAGCAGTGTTTTAGTCAGACTGTGGAGCCACATGAAAATTAAGAAAGTCAGGTTTGAATGTACAGGCTTCCAAAACTAAAGGAAAAGTTAAAAAACAGGCAGAGCACTGGAATTCTCTGGAAAAGGAGTAACATTTGTTGATACATAGTGGTCCAGAAGAACAGTGAGCCCTGGAGCAGTGTTACAAGGACAAACAAATGAACCCTGACACTTCTGTTAGAGTAGGTGGGGAAATTCTTGTCCATAAATTACATTCAATTTCTTCTTACAAACAGAAAAAGTCACTGCTCTTCAGAAAAGTGACATAGTAACAGTTTGTAAACTCATGGGAGGAAAAGGTTAAAAAGGTTTTGATTACTTTCTTACAGAAGCAGCCTCTACTCAGCCCACAGAGAAAAAAACCAAGATTTTTAGTAACTCTTCAGTAATTGAACAAAAACTTGCATATCTAATGGCACAAGTACATACACACAAAAGTTGATGAAATTTTATCAAATAAACACTTAAAGAATTCTTCAGGTTAAAAACAAGTAGTGGGCTTTAGACAGCACACACAAATAAAATTAAAATCCCCCTTTGCTTGCATGTAATACTCAAGCGTAGAATTCTCAGAAAATTTCCATATGCTAGAGTTCAATTTTCTCTGGAATTCTTTGGTTTTGTATTCTTGACTATTAAGTGCCTTGCTCCCAATTGTTTCTCTGTGATTAGCAGTATGGTGCTGGTGGAAAACATTTCTGAAGGGCTACTAAAACGCTGCAAAGTTCTGGGAAAATATGAGTTAACTTATTTAAGCAAAATCACTTAGTTTAAAACTTTCCTGGAGTTCTAGAAGAATGACAGATTAGACATTCACCAGCTATATATCTAATTAGAATGCTATGAAACATGTAAGAAACTATTTCCATTTTTAAAAGTTGAAGAAGGTCAGCACATGTATTAGATAACTTTTGCTTTTTCACCTTTCCCATAAGGATAAAGTCTAGTCTTTTCTGTATAGTCTAGAATCTCGCTTTTTTAATAAAATGAAAAGACTATGAATCTGCTTAACATATTTATTTCTTTTCATCTATTCAGTGCCACAGGGCAGTGGCATGTAGTGCAACACACATTGATATTTCTGCAAAGCACCACATGACTCACTGTACTCTAATACACTCTATTAATCCTGTTTGGACAGCTGTGACTGTGCATTTGTTAGCTGTGTGTTAATTGTTCCATCTTTTTTCTTCTTTTATTTATCTCTATGGCAAACTATTCAGGAATTTCACTTGTTAGTCAGGTTTTTAAGTGAGTTTTACCATTAATCTGTTTCCTATGAGACAACAATGGACCCAGCATGTACACTTACTGCCACAGAATCTGGTTATTATCAACTGGTAATCTCATGGATCATTAACAATTAATTTTATTTTCTTTTAAACAAGTCTTGAATGCAGTAACTTAGTGGACACAAACTTATGTTACAATTCTATTCCAAAACAGTGATTTTTCTATGTAACATCTGGCTCCGCATGCTAGAACTATTTCACTTCTTAGACCTTTATCATACTGGTTATATCTTAAAACTGCACTGCTTTAAGTACTTGAATTACTCTTCTGCATTTTTGTGGAGTTTTACTACAGACTTTCTTAAAGTAAGTTCAAAAACACCTATTAAGATTCAATGCTTCAAAATGCATTACAGAGGGTTTTTCATTTGCTATAGAAATAATTTATGATTTATTAAAATGCTTCATCTGTAGATATATGTAGCATCAGAATATACAATATAATTTACTGGAAAACTATGAACTACTCTTGACTCAAGAGTATTCTCCCTGAAAGGAAAAACCAACTACAGAACTACTGAGCACACACTGCTGATCTGTGGGCCTGAGCTCAAACTTCTAAGCTTGTACTTGAGACTTGTACAGCCTGAGGTGAAGATTCTTGTTTTGTTCTATTTAATGTTCCCAATGAAATTCACATTAGCTACAAGGATTCTGCATGACTTAAAACATGTAATAGCCTTGCAATTAAAGTTCAAGAATTCAAGCTGAAGATTACCTAATTAAAGTGAAGATACAACGCGTCTTTCCAACTGGTTAAAACAGCTTAACTACCTCAAATGCTACTGCCAATCCTTAGCAATAAAATCAGCTCTTCAGTTCTGCTATTGTAGACTCCAAATTGTTAAATTTTAAAAATTAAGTTAACAAAAAATACAAGGATACTATTGTAAGGAAAGCAAAAGTAGCCTGGTATCACTGCTGATTAAACTTATTTAATGAGGAGTCATTAACTATTTTTAAAAAGCCATTTGCACTCAGTGTTACCTCAAATTTCAGAAACCAAATCTCAAATGTATTTTTTGACAGTGAGCATGAAATTATTTCATACTGCTCTGGACAATCAGTTTTCCTATATTTTCATCTCACAATCCCGTTTTAAGAAGTTTCAAATCTGACCTTCTTAAATAACATTCTCTAAAATTGCTTAGAATATTTTCTTTTTAGAAAGTATGTTCTGCAGTTCATGTACATAGATTTATGTTCTACAGTTCATGTTCATGTAGAAATGAAGGCCAAAGATACATGCTCTTTCCACTGAAAGTGATGGCAAGTTATATACGTACTATGGGAAATACAGCTACAGGCTCTTCTTTTTTTTTCTTGCATTTTTTAATTCAATTAAACCTCTTTCAGAATGATGTTACTTCCATTTCACTTACCCAGTGTCCTTGACATCACTGGCAAAGCAGAGCTCAGCACCAAGATTGAGACACAGTTTCCAATTATCTGTTTGAAAATGACAAACAGCATTTAAATGATAAATGGGATTTCTGAAGGGAACACAAAGAAAAACAGTGGTCAAGATGAAAAAGAATTCTTAAAAGGCACATTCTTCAAATTGAACCTAAAGCAATTTACAGTAACATATTGTTAGTCTTGCTGACTTCTGTCACTCCACTCCACATGGTGTTAAACAAGATGAAGATGATCCAATAAAAAAATCAAATATGTATTCATGTGCTTTTAATCGAAGTGTTACGTATGCTCAGAATCAAAATTATTCAAAACAACCATGTTGCAAAGCATCAACTGTTTACTTACTTCCTGTGAATGTTTTATAAAAGAACAATTCCATGGGCTTAGAATGGATGACTGATACATCAGCTTAAGCCTTGGATGTAACTGCTTGCAGGATTAGCACTATTTAAAAAATTACAACAAAGAGCTTCCTTTCAATTCAATGCCTGTTGTCTACTTTAAATAATACAAAAAAATTCACAGCTGTTAGATTTTACTCCTTAAAAAGAGTAATTGAAACTTTCTTTCACAAGGGATCATTTTCTTCAAGTCTGGTTCTATCAGAAGCCAAAAGGAAAAAAAAAAAGAAAACTTGAAAGTTGGTAGACATTTGTACATTCACTATTTATTTCCACATTATTCCTGGTGTAAACAATCAACAGGAAATATTAAGAACATTCCAACTCTCTACTATTTATTACTTTAATCATTCTGTATGCATAACCACTTTCTCACTTCCAACAATTTGTAGTAAAAGTATCATAATCCATTACCTCAAGAAAAAAATAAGAAACAACGAAACATACTGAAAAAATAATTAAATTCAACATCCGTTCCTTGGTTACTGATCACTTCCCCATGTCAGCTGTGGGAATATTTTGCCAAAAACCTAGGCATGTTCCTCCAAATTAGGTAACAGCATTTGTTATTCTAAAGCCAGTGCTAAATTGTAGAAAGTCAAATTAGCTTCAGATTGCAAAATGTTGCTGAATAGCCATCCTCAGTTTTAGTTTCATTATTCAAATTTGAATCACTTTGTCTTATTACTTCTAGCAACCACACTGTTCAGATCTCAAACAAGCTCCCTGAAGTACAGTTAACACAATCAAAGTTACTCATTAGCAGTAAGTTCCCTTTGAAGGAAGTTCTTTCACTTGCTTTTCTATAGCCAGTTAACAAGCTCTGCCATTCCTGGCTTTTTACAAGTGAATGGATGCCATCCAAACTAAACAGAGCACATCCTTTTTCCCACTCATTCAGCATTTTGACAATCTTCCAGTTTGTGTTTACACAGCTTACAAACAAATACTGATCACTGCAAATGAGCCATTCAGGGCAATTAAATAAGAGAGTCAGCTTGTCTTGGGTGGCAAGAAAGACAGGAGGGGCCATCCCCATCCCAGACTGTACCTTACCTTTGTCATAGTTGTATCATCCTTCCTGGGAGTGAAATTCTCAAAAAAACGAAGACTGTAGAAGCCAACGACAGAAGATACCATAAGATAGCTGTGAGAATCAAGGAAAAAAGGAACCTCCAAGGAATGCAAGTTTCACTCAAGTTCTCACCAGTCTAAAAGTCTTAAGAACTAAAGAAAAAGGAAACAAAACCACTTCAAGTATTTGAGAAGGACTGACCTATCTTTCTTCTTTCCAGGTTAGTGTCTTGCTGTATTACCAGTGTCCCAGAAAACTAGACAGAATACTTGTTAACAGACAGAATTCTTTCAGAAAGGATACAAAATCAAAATGATTTCAAGTGCTGCTCCCACAAAGCCAAAGGTGGATAAGGAGGCATTTCCTATTCCAGGTCCCTACAAGGAAAAAAAATACTTTGCATAACTAAATAAGATACATGCAACAGTTCAAAAAGTCAACTTCTAGCCATAACAAAACATGTAACAGGTTCCATGTGTTATGAATACACTCAAGAGAATGATATGGTTCAATCAAAGAAAAGTTTTATTAATTACAGCAAGCAAGTAATAAGCAAAAGATCAGCGCTGGGCGACAGGGGAGCAGGGGAGCCTTTTCTCAATTCAGTGTTTCAGGGGCATTCTGATGTCCTATTCTCCAAGTCCCCCCACCCCATGCAATGGCACCAGCAGCTTTCAAACTGCAGTGAAATGCATGGCAAAGACACATCTGCAAACTCCAGATTACTGATCTGCTTCATTGCATCACTATCTACATAAAGCTTCTGCACTATTTTAGTAAGAACTCACTACAACATGACATGTAATAAATGTTTGTGTGGGCACAGGAATGAAATCTAGCAGCCAAGTCAAGGTCAAGGCACATTAGTTTCCATGTTATTAAAGCAAAAGCTCTCGCACTTCTGCAAGACTTCCAGAGCTTTACTAAAATTATAAAAATTGTAAGAGAAGATTACTTTACCCCTGATCCCTTTGGCATTGCAGTCTCATCAACCAACAGGTACAGAATGTTGAGAGCAACTAAAAGAACTGAAAAGGACTATAAAAAAGTAGAAAGTCATGTTATTGACAAGTATTCCACATTTTTAAAATCTACACATTTATCCTCATCAGACTCCATTATGTCAAGTTTCTCATAAATGGTCAAGAAAAGATTATCAAGATTATTGTTTAAACACTCGTCACTCAAAAAATTTAAAACTACTCCCTCAAATAACCAAAGAACTCTTCATACTTTTTGCTGGAGGAAAAAAATAAAATTCTTACTGTCCAAATCAGGAGCAATATCATGACAGCTGGATAAACTAAATTCCTTTCCCAAGCAGAAGCTTTTTTCCTCCGTTCTGTTCAAAAGAGAAAAAACATTAAGTCTAATACCATAGATCACCTTAGAATAAAACAAAACAAGTAACAATCATTGTAAGAATCATTCCGCTATCTGTAAGCTCACTATAAATGTAAGTAACAACAGGATCCTGATCTGGTACAAACATCAACCAGTTCATAAGAACATCCACCCTGTACAGCTATACAAAGCAATGGCAAAAATATGAAGCCTCTCTAGAGAAAGGCTGGGGAGACAGAGACAAGCAGATTTTTCTAAGAGGTATGTTTCCCCATAACCTTTTCTTCCCTTAGCAAACAGCAGTTCCACAAAGTTTAAAATCTGCTGAATTTACAAATACACTGCTTACATGTATATTTTAGCATGACCTAAAGGGACAGAACAGAATTTCAGATATTTAAACAGAACTTTCCTTTTGCAAGGTAGGAAAGACGAAACTAACTTCACTGAACATCATTAGCATGTGCAAGAAAAGAAAATACTTTTGAATTTTAGAGAAATAATTCAAACACAAAAAGGAAAGTAATGTCCTAGATCAGCCCAAACATTCATAAGCATTATACATTAAAAGCTCCATGAAAAGAAGTGTTATAATTTCTCTAAAATAATGTTAAAAATAAGATCCAAATCAGACTCCTTAGTAAATTTATTTTGTTGGAGGGGTGCAATGATTTCATGTAATGTATTTACAAATGCACAAATTTGGTTAAGAACAAACTGGAATCAATCAAGCAACTACTCCAAACTGAACACAGCACCTTAAGGTCATTTAGTAAACTACAGACTACATGAAACACTAAAAAGTTCGTTACCTAGATTTGTTTTCTTGCTTTTCACTTTTTCAAGCTCACGTTCCAACTCTACCGTCTGGTATTCCACTGTGGAAGATACACCTTTTAAAACAAAAGACATGATTTTCTTTTAGATGTGACTGCAAGGCACACAGTGACAGTTTGGATTTCAGAAGCATCGCATTAGCATTTGTGACCTGAAACAGCAGGTGTTTCTTTGAGATTCTTCAAATTCTTTCCAGAAACAGCAGTCTACCCAGAAGAGTTCAGCACAGAGGTTTCAGCATCATCTCTCATCCCAGCCTGTTGTGCTCATGCTGAACTTTCACACAAGTCCAATAACCAGTGATAGTGTGACAGACAAGATGTCTCAAATGCCTCATTCTTAAATCCCTATATGATTCTTGCACCAAGATGCAAAGAATCCCTGGATGCCCCTCAGGAGCATTATTATTTAGCAAAAGTAGGTCTTTACCTTTAAAGTGGCCAGAGTTCCAGATTCAGCTTCTGCCCCTCCCTCCCTCCTTTTCCTCAGAAAGCTGCTTCCATACTGCTTGCTGATGGATCTTCTGCTCATACCAGTTTGTGTGCTCCGTGCCTCCATGCCATAATCAGATATTTCTACAACCACCCATGAGACCAACCTCTTCCACTTTCCAGCTTCCAACATACACATCACTGTTGTGCAACTCCTCATACTTTATCCTGTACATCAGCTTAGCCCTGACAGCCATAATTTTAATTCCTTTCTTCCTACTAATTTTCTGCCTGAAAGTTGCTCTTCAACTTTTCTTCCCATTCCAATGCACCCTTGAGGAAACCCAAACCACTTTCTCTCTCCATCCTTTTTCTCTTCAACCTTCCATTTTTTTCCAATCACGCCTCTTTCCCAGTGCAAGCACACTGGGGTTTCCCTCCTTGATGCCAGTTCCTCTACAAACCCTGCACAGTGTTCAGGCACTGACACAGCTCTGCAATGCTGACTAGAGACCTGCTGTTTCAGTTCCCATCCCATTATTTCTGCTTCAGCTTTCACTCTCTGCAATCACAACCTGGAAATATTCTGCTTGGGATAAGTTAGAAACACTCTCCATCCAAGGGATGAAAGTGGGGCAATCTCACCTGAAAGTTAAGGGCTCGTATTTTCCCTGTCTATTCTAGGCCAATTTCACTCTGCAATAACACACCATGGCAGAGGCAGTTCAGGTCAGTTTAAGGTCTAAAACCCAAAGTCCTCTCTGTTGTTCTTTTGCTGATTTACATTCACACCCTTCACCTGGTGGCCATTCCTTACCCTCAGATAACCTGTAAGAGCACCATGCTCCATGTACTTTTTTTAAACAGTCTCTAATAAATTTATATGATATTAATATGCTTGTCCAGGCTTTTATCTCATATCTTGACTACTTGCCTACAAAATCTAAACAGCACTTAGGCTGCTGGCACAGTAACACTACTTTGTAGTCCAGTCTCATTATTTCCTTATTTTCTGTTGTCTTCTCAGCCATTCAGCAACCTCAATACAAGAAAAAAGGTGACTATTTTTATTGCAGATAAAATACTGATTCGTTCAACGCAGTGAAATCGTCAATGAAACATCCATTTAAAATTTTAAATGTTTAATTGAATTAACTGAATGCTTCCTTTGCACACATTTTTGCATATAACACATAACTTCTGTGCTATGTCTAAACATTTATCTTGGATATCAGTGACATAATGAATATGGGGTAATATTTACAGGGCTTCAAGTATATAAATATCTCTAATCTCAGGACTATCCAGTAAGACCTATAGACATTGTTACATTACAACACCTTATCACTTGAAGTGCCTGAAATACAAATGTCAGTTTCATTTCCTCGGTGTGTTTTTTAAAAATTCATCATAATACACAGGTTTTCAGAAAAAGTCTTTAAAAAACCACAGGCTAATTACCACTACAAAAATAAGCTTTTGTGATGATGCATTTCCCCCAAAAAAAGTCTAAAACATCTGTTTTATGGAATGACTAATTACTGTTATGTGGGAAAATGGACAGCTCTAGAGCTCACTGGGAAAAACACTTTCATGGAAGCAGTTGAACAAGAAGGAAAAGTCAAGGCAGCATCTGAGGTCGTCTTCTTCTCTGTAAATGATTTAGGAGTCTCTGAGGAAAAGCTCAGTTCAAGATATATACATATATATGTTTTTTATTTCCCTCAGTATAAAAATCCACACTGATTTCATGGGAGTCTATTCAACAAATCAGTCATCACAGTAGGTCCCTAAGATATAGGTCAGTAAAAATTCTGAATCATATCTAAGTGCAGTTGTAGTTCCTCCTTAAAAATAGTTGCAAACAACAGGTTGCTACACAAAAGGATATTTTACGAGAGAGGCAAAGTTTCAGATCAGTCAAAAGAGTATTTGAAAAGGATGCAGCTAAATTCTTAAAAGCTCTCTAACATTAGCTTTATTTCAAACACGCACAAAGTTCAATGTCAGCGCTGTCTAGCCAATAAATCAAATTGGTAGACGAGACTTGTTTGGACTAGCAATGAAAAGTTAGAAGGGATTCTCCAAGAAAGCCACAAAGCAGCTCATTTAAGGTCAATTTAACGGTATTATTCTGTTTTTCTTCCAGCACCGACATAAGATTTCAGTACCTCAAAGGAAATTGTAAGAGTATCTATTTGCATTCCCCCAAGGTGATTGGCAGTTCACCACCAATTAGTTCAAAATTACACTGTTACTAGTGTGCAATAAAAACAACACCTTTCATCTTTCTTACATAGGTAAGGATACCTTCAGAGCCAATAACTTTGATCAAGTAAGTATTTTTGATCCTACCCCACCCGTCTCTTTGGATCCAGGAAAACTAATAGCTGAAGGCAACTTTTTTCTTTTAATATAAAAAAGTCCCAGCTTTATTCTTCAACTGTAGGAGTGATGTGGGTACTGAAATATAATACACTGGAAACAAACATTTTCCCAAAGCCCAGTATCTCTTCAATAGATAAAAATACTAGGGTAGATAACACAATCAAACTTTCCCCTCCCTCCTCCTCCAATTTTCAGTTAGACACTGCAGACACCTGAGGAGGAAGAAAATTAGTTCCCACAAAGAAGATCTACAGTTTCACAGATAGATTTATTTTCAAATATGAAAAGCTTTACAGTCATCAAGTATCACTTAAGCCTCTGCTCTGGTCCTCTTCATTTTAATAAAAATTTGACTCTTTAGATATAAATAAAGTATATATTTCATAGCACTTTACTGCAAACCTGCCCAGCAGGGTTACTTATGCACCAGGGATTTCTACCACCAACACTGTGGAAGAGTTGTAAAAGCCATGGCAGAGGAAGTGTGTAGCTGAATATATCTGCCATGATACAGCAACAAAGAGACACAACCTGTGAGCTGAAACACAGATTATGGCCTCTAACATTACAGCCCAACATTTAACTGATGTAATTAGCACCACCCCCATTTATATACACTTTTTTCAAATGCAATAAACATGGTAAATATGACCCTTCATAGTTCTGGATTTAACGATGTCAGTGTTTCCAGTATAATTTGTATGTATTAGAAAGACTTCTGGAAGAGAAGATGAATGTTTCCATGCTTGCCATAATGAGAACCATGCTTAAACTGACTAAAGTATCTACTCACAAAAATCCTGTAGAGTATCTTCTTGCATACATAACATCTTTCCCCAGCTGCATGCTATGTGCAAGTTTAGATTTTCATTTACTTTTCAGCTTAAGTCCATTAATTTTCTCTATACACTAAACTAGGGGTTTTCAAGCATTCCTTTAGATGGGGGTGTCAATGCCATTCCCTCAGCATTTGAAACAGGGAATTCAGTCTCTCTCCTGTCTCAGGACATTTAAGCCCCATGTCTTTCACTGCTCAAGAGCAGGCTGGTGAGTGCTCCATGGAATATGGGTGGGCTGCAGTTCCACTTTTCACTGAATACCAAGCCATGTGCTGAAAGCAAATCCAGTTGCTTGGCTGGTGTTAGGGGAGCTCCCAGCACACATCCTAAATCCATATCCAGTTTTGTACTGGACAGGCACTGTACTGTAGCTACCTACAAACAGCCTCGGTCCACTCCATAAGTGTAATTAAACTGCAACATAAGCAAATGTTGAGAGACTTCTGCAAGAAAAAGAGCTGCCAAGCATCACCTACATAATCCCATTCCCCCCCTGAATAGCAGACCCCTCTCTGCACTACTTCCAATAGATTCTTGAATAACTATAGGGTCATTTCTCTGTGTTGTACACAAGCAGAATCACCATGACAACATAAAATATTCAGTAACAAATATTTTACAGTTCCCAGCTAACATCAAACAGACAGAATGATTATCATTACCCCATCACAGCTTCAAAGACACTCACTGCATGCACCTTTTTGTGTGCCTGTGTGTGAATGCACATACATACATGTCACTATAAACACCTGAAAAGGTAAATGTTACTTTTAAACTGCAGTGATGGCTGATTTCAGCACAAAGAAGTCCCTACTCCTCCAATAAGATGACCACACCATGATCTCTGCAATCAAACATACTTCCCCTGACAAAGCAACTTTGAAAGCATACTTAATGAGACCTCAGAGGAGGAAAGATTGAGATATATGACAGAAGACTGAAAAGCACGAGAGAAAAATCAGGAAATTTAAAAAATTAAGGCTAAAATAAGTCATCATGACACACTGTTGTGCTGTCTTACATGAAAATTCCTTGGTTTTAGAAACTGCAGAAATTGTATAAATTATGGATGGATGGCTTATCCATGGAGTTAAAAGCACATCAGAAGATTTGTATAACATGATTTCCAGGTTTATAGAACCAATACATTTTCCATAGTTGGTGCCTGCCATGTTGCAACACTCCTTTCTATTCTAAGCCAAAGCTTCATACTGCTTATTAAATGCTTTGTAACAGAAACATCTTATCAAGAAATGCAAAATTGTAAGACTAAATACAGTAAGTCTGAAAACATTTTTATAATTGCTAATTTCCATTACTTATTAATAGAATGTTTTTAATTATTAAATTCACCAAATAACTCCTAGAATATAAAGGAGTGCTCTGATTTTTAATGATTACTACCTAAGATTTTAAATAATCAACTGAAACACAAAATATAGTCCAAATTAAAAACAAATTAAAAACTCATATTGCAGGAAGTCAAGCCTCTTGCTAATTAAGTTCACTGTCCTTGAAGCAAGGCTGAAATAGAGTTATTTACCAATCCAAGCTATTTTGCAGTAAGGGTGGTGGGTCTGGACGACCACTCAATTGATCTCTCAGGCTCAGAACATTCCCCCATTAGAGAGCTGACACACAATTCAAAAACAAAACCAGAGCAAACCCCACATACACAAGAGCCATTCTTGGAAAACCCAGTGAGGAAATGTACACCTGCAGCATTTGTTACAGGCTAAGATGTTGAAATTTTCTGGTTTGAAAGAAGAAGCTACACAACAGTGAGACCAATACTCCTGACCAGGACCACTCTACTCTAAATACTGCATCTGAAGCAGTACCATTACAGGTATAGCCTACATACCATTAAGCTTCCTCTGAATTGCTTCTTCCTCTAAAGTGATGATATACATCTGCTCATCTAGGTCTTCCAGGATCTGTATTTGGAAACAAAAACATGAACTGAGTCTCACAGACATTTCTTTTCCTGACTGCACTTACATAATCAGATTCACATTGCTCCTGTAACCTGTACTTTAAATACACAGTCTGCAACTT
The DNA here is from genome assembly GCF_030490865.1 of Poecile atricapillus. Taxonomy (NCBI): domain Eukaryota; kingdom Metazoa; phylum Chordata; class Aves; order Passeriformes; family Paridae; genus Poecile; species Poecile atricapillus. The sequence goes on from NC_081250.1 coordinate 8,665,423, forward strand.
TACAATAGTGACACAAATAAGATCTTCACAGAAGATTATTCTATTCTGTTATACAGTTGTATCTTTACTGTAAGCAAAGTTACTTCAAAGTTTTTATTTCAAGTTAAGGCTTTTATGTTCAGTTTCAATCTGAAGAGACAGAACAGTATGTCTGACCTACATGCAAATCGTATCACCCTTCACACCCAATTTAAACAAAAATAACTAAAGATTTTGAAAAATTGTATTAAAAAGCAACTTCTCACATAAGCCAGTATTTCATGCAAATAGAAATTGCTATTGGAAGCTAAAAACCAAATAAATGAAACCAGTCTACATCAGCTACCAGATTCTTTGAGACTAAAGATAATAATGGTAGGTATTTTCTTCATGTTTCTGAGGTTGACCTGACTAATGAAAAGGAATGCAAGATCCAAGTGCACCCAAATTTTAGTAAATACAAACTAGGACATGTGACACCAAAGTCACTAGAGCACTTGTCTTCCCTCACAGCATTCAGAGCATGAACTAAAGAGCATCTATGTGTAACAAGCTCTTAAAGATGACAACTACCCATTTCACCCATCTGTGTGTACTCCCAGTTAACTCTTGTTATCCAGACTTTCTTCGCTCTTGTACTCTTTGCTCCTGAACTCAGAATATGCCCACACTTTTCAGGCACAGAAAAAACACAGCAGGAAATACTGGTAATAAATAGTATTAGTAGCATTGACATAAATTGACAAAAATCAGAAGTCTGTACTATGATAAAAAAACCTTTGGATAAAAACAGGCTTTTGTGCTATATGAAAAAAACATGAAACAAGTACAAAAACAGTGGTTATAGAAACTCTGATGAACTGAAGAGTTCTGTAGAAGTGTAAGCATTCTAGAAGAAAGTACCCAAATACCATTCTACCTCCTCACAGGTAGCACAGGAGGACAGAACTGTGTAGCACTTACTGTCGGTTTCACCAGCAATTGACCCATTACTGTAAACATCCGTGAGAGCCCCACTGGCGTGCACACTGCAGGGGAAGGAAGAGCATGCAAAACAGTCATCTGACAGTCAAAGACCAGTTTTTTATTTGGATGCTTCATGTGCTATTTCACATATAACTATTTTGTGGTTTTGAGAAGAACTGTGAGAGCTTAAAGCTCCAATATGAACTTTTAAGCACATTTCGAACAAGACAAGCCCCTCCCCCTCCAAGAGCTTAACTGATTTTTTTCTTTTTTATCAACAAGGAACACCATGTAATCAGAGATCTTAAACTTGCTCAACTAATTCATTTATTCAAAGCATGTGGCACCAGAGGCTGTGTCTTCACAAGTAAATTCAGCAGTACCAGGATGTATTCCCGGGCTTTAAAACTGGATTGCCTACACCAGTAAATTGTTAAAACTATTCCTGGCATTATTTCCCCTGGACCAGCTAACACTCCCCCAAATGATTCTCAGTGCAGCTCTGAAGTTCAGGCCATTATCATGAGCCAAAGCTACAGAGACACCTGCTAACTGCAATATCCTGGATGGAGTGACACTGGCTGGCCACAGCACTACAGAACATCTCAGGCCAGACATTTCATCTTTTAGCACAGGTGTAGCTGCAAGGCTAAGAGATCCTGAAGCTGCTTTGCTCTGAAAGTTATCCTTCAATTTCCATTGACAGTAGGCTCAGCTACCAGACTTTAGGTTATTTTCTATGAAGTAACAACAGGCCCTTTCTGATCCTAGCCTGTGATGGTTTTCAGGAACAGTACATGTATGCTTCTTGGGAGAAAGGCTCAACCACGATAATAGAAAATTATTAGTAGAAAACAATAGTTTAGGGAAAACAGCCTTCAAATCCTGAAATGTATTGGAGATGAAGGAATTTATAACAATATGGATGAGCATGTACAACTGCAGTTTCCATTATAATAAAACACTTGTCAAAAAAAGGAGACAAGATTTTATTGTGAAGATTTCACTTCCTTTTATTAACTGGTGTTTCACTGTAACCACTGCGTATTACAGGAAAAATACAACAGTATTCAAAAATCTAACTTAAGCTAGTCTGCCTTTACTACAGAAGAATCCTACAGGAAAAGGAAAAAAGAAAAATGAAGTGATGCTCCAAATCACCACTGCAATAGGCTTTACTCAAACACTGCTTCAGCAATTAAACCAGATGAAGATTTAAAGCTTTACCCCAGCAGCTGTCCCCCTGCTGTATACTACCCTTTCAGCTACACAGATCTAACAGCTTGGAAGGCCTTCACCTCAGTGATTTTCTTAAGTTACATATTTCCAAAACCTGGCATTTAGTCACAATAATTTCAGTGAACTGGTTAACAAGAGCCCCAGAACAGAGGCTGAGTTTTCGGCTCTGTTGAAGCAAACTGCAGGGCAGATCTCAAGTTTTGTAAACCAACTTCCCATTAAAGTGTTCGGCACCTCTGTGAATGCCACTCTGAAACAGCCTGCATGAGATGTTGATCTGCATACACAGTGAAGCTAAGGAGACTCACCGAGGTCTCTTTCATTGATATGTTTAAAGGGTATCACAAATTATCATTCCCCACTCTTTCTCCACAGTGACAGCCCCAGGTAAGCTTTGAACCCGTCAAGCTTGGAGAAGAGATGAAACCAATCTAGTAATCTAGAAAGGGAGAGGTTCTGTCCCTCTTAGCAATTTCTAGAAATTATTTAAGGAGGGGGCTGAGATTATAAATGGGATTTGGAGCCTTCCACCGTGTTTCTTATTCCCCTAAGCATAGATGACTGAACTCTGCTTAGGAGCAGTCAGTGAAAGGTTGGGTTTTTACTTCATTTGTCTCAAATGCAATTGTGTAACTGACCTGCAGACTGGCCAGAGACCAGCTGTGTGATTATGAAAGCTTGCTGCACTGTCTTCCACCTCCTGCCTATACAGCAATATTTTCAATTACAAAAGGAAGAATAGTAGTTTACTGAATATAGGACAAAATGTTCCAAAATAATTTTCTCACCATACTAGTCGTCTCCTGCAGACATTTCATTTAAAAATTGTGCTTTCCTTTGCAGAATGGAGTCCCTATTTCGACTACCTGCTTTAACAAGTTAGAAGTCGAAATTGTTTTGGATGAGGTGCAAAGTTTCTCAAAAATTGAAAATGTAAAGTACCATTTATTTAAACTTCAGAACCCAAAGCTAACAAATTCACACCTAAATTTAATCATAAAAAGAAAATCCAACTCAACTTTAACAATCAAAAAGTTTCCTTTAACCATAAAAAGAAGTTTTAACAATCAAAAAGTTTCCTTTAACCCAACACACAAAAAAGTCTCCCACCATGATATCATTCATCTTTTGGAAATAAAGATTTTTGAGGAAAACACTTACACAGAAGTAACAAGCATCCCATCAGTGATATACAGGAATATAAATACGGGAGGTAGAATTCCCAGAGGTCTGTAAAGAAAACATTGAGCACAGCTTTAGCTTATTTCCAAGAGGCTACTTATGTTACAGAAATTAACATCAAAATGGCACTGACTGAATTAAGACACCTTCTTCACAACCTGTGCAATACTCACATAGTATGTAATAGAAATACATTTAACTGGAAACCTGAATTTCTGTATTTACAATGAAACTGGGTGAAGGTTCTTTTGCATTCCATACCATATAAAGACTCCATACTGGCAGCATCGTTGTCTATGAGTGCTGAAGCCACCCATACGATTCCAAGGATAAGCAGTGCAAGAAGAATGAGCATTACAAGGGTTTCCAAAATCCGTGCTCTGATGCCCTACGGGCAGAAGACGGGAGAGAGAGTAAAAAAACACAGCCAAGAAGTTTGAATCAGGTACTTTCAAACGTTTTTAAAGCTATGAATAAATAGCAGATCCTTCTTCCTAAATACATACTCACATTTTATCATGTAGACAAAAGCACAACATGTAATTCACATTTAAAAGGTAGTGCATAAAAAAAGGAAGTACTTATGGCTTTATAGTGGCCCGATTGCATTTTTCCCCTTAAACCCATAGAAAAACGTTTTAAATTGCATATGCCTTACAGTTCTCATTAATCTCATTATTCCATAAAGTACTCTTTATACCACACAATTTTGTTCGAGCATTTTTAAAAGATGGATTACTTTTCTAATACTTTCAGCAAAGAAAGTGGATTAGCAAATTTTTATCTATGATTCCAATCAAGGGAATGGAAAGCCAATTATGGCAAATAGCCAAATGGCCCGGCAAGCATTAAACCCCGCGCAGGTACAATGCAGCAATTCCCTAAAAATCCCTCCGCAGCCGTCAGTCTGCGGAGCCCTCCAGCGCTCGGCTGCGGAACTGCTGCTCCCGGCTCCCGCGCGGGCACCGCTCCCACCGTGCCCCGGCCCCGCAGAGCGCGCACACAGCGCAGAGCGCGCACACAGCGCGCAGAGCGCGCACACAGCGCAGAGAGGGCGCACACAGCGCAGAGCGCGCACACAGCGCACAGAGCGCGCACACAGCGCAGAGCGCGCACACAGCGCAGAGAGGGCGCACACAGCGCAGAGCGCGCGCACACAGCGCAGAGCGCGCGCACACAGCGCAGAGCGCGCGCACACAGCGCAGAGCGCGCGCACACAGCGCAGAGCGCGCACACAGCGCGCACACAGCGCGCACACAGCGCGCACACAGCGCGCACACAGCGCGCACACAGCGCGCACACAGCGCACAGAGCGCGCACACAGCACAGAGCGCGCACACAGCACAGAGCGCGCACAGAGCGCGCACACAGCACAGCGCGCACCTCCGAAAGATCACGGACCGCGGCACCTGCTCCAGTCCGAAAATGGGACAACGCTTAGACAGCTGAGTGCTACACTCACAAATATATATACACCAACTAACACAAAATATCAGATTTACTTTTTACTGGTATCACTAATTTAAATAAGTTTGAGCAATGGAGTGATTGGGATGTTTTCTTCAGGTATCCAGGTCATTACGGAACCATCAGACTGATATTCAAATAACATTTTTACTTTTATTTTTCTTTGTTTGCCAGTATACATCTCTACAAGCAAATCCAACTTGTTTCTCACGCATGTTCACCCCAGCTTGGGGCTATTTCATTACAAAGACTACTTGGTAGTTAAAAGCAGAAAATCTGCTTTACTTTATTATTATTATTATTATTTTCTATTTTTATCACATCTTCCCTCACTGCTTAACCAGGGGTCTCCTTAAGGGTAATATTTATACGACATTTACTCTGAAAATTATGCTCTCAACATAATCACTGCATCCAGCTATGAACGAGGACACCAGGCATCCTAACCATAAGCACTGATCTGTTCTTGCTCACCAGTTCCTCTCCTTCCCCAGTCCTCTGCAGAACATAAGATTACCACTGACAACTCACTCCAGTCTGCTCAGGGCAGAAAAATTTCTATATGGCACAGCACACACAGGCTACGATTTACACTCATTTAAATATAGTGAAATTATATTTTTAGGAACTTTGGTGAAGTGATAGAAATATTCTATCATAGACATTAATGAATACTTGGTAATGGTTCAGGATAAAAAAGATATTAAGACACTTAAAGTCACATAGGTAAATACTTAATCTCAATTAGGCACCCATAAGACTGTGCCCTATGAAAACATTAATGTTCCAGGCACATTAGTTCATACTTTCATACATTAGAGTACCTGCCAAATAGCTGCTATTTGAAAGGAATGAAAGGTACAGAATTTCCCCCGCTCCCCGTGCACATGGAGAAAACCTCTGGAGAATCACGGAATGATTGAGGTTGGCAAGGACCTCCAGAGGTCACCTGGTCCACTCCCTGCTCAAGCAGGGACACCTAGAGCTGGTTGCCCAGGAATCTTTTGTGTATCTCCAAGCTTGGAAACTCCAAAACTTCTCTGGACATCCTCTGACTTCATTTTCAGTAAGACAAGCTGCCCCCTAGAGTACTTCTGTTTTAAGGCAGTCAAATTTTCATTTGACATTTACTTTCCCTTGGACAAATAATGCTGTGATCCTGATTAAGTTGGAGGAGTGAAAAAAAAAAAAAAAAAGTCACAAAATACACAAAATGTAAGCTTGACATTATAAAATTAAATGGACAATTGAAATGCATGTTAAGTTGGTGGGCTTTCATACACTCAGTGCTGTACACTAAGAATCTTGCTATGACTTCAGGTTACATTTCTGTGCATGAGGAGAAATGGGCGGGAAAGAAATAAGTAGGAAAACGTGGGGAAATATATTCCTTTTTAAAAAACTTTGTCTAACACAAAGACAGATTAGAAAGACTATTTGCCACTCAAAGATTAGAAATTTTCAATCTGTGACCAGGACACATTTTCATCAATGGAAACAGATAAAGCAATGGTTGGTTCTTCAAACACCCCCTAAAGATACCAGGGGGAAAAAAAAAAACAAAAAAAAAACCAAGAATGACATGAACAGAGAGAAGAAGCACCCTCACTTTTGTACACACTGGGGTTATTCCTGCTTTCTGGCGACATGCAGAAAGAGGGAAGGCTGTGTACACTAAGGAGAAAAAGATAAACTGGAACACAAAAAGCAAAATTATAAAAATAATGCAAGTTAAAAAGAAAGGCAAAAGGGTTGAAAAGAGTCTGATCGTTGCTCTTCAATTCCTACAGAATCACTGGGTTGGAGAGACCTTCAAGATGACCGAGTCCAACCCAGCCCTAACACCTCAACTAGACAATGGCACAAAGTGCCACATCCAGTCTATTTTAAACATATCCAGGGATGGTGACTCCAGCACCTCCCCGGGTAAACTATTCCAATATTTTATCACCCTTTTTGTAGAAAAACTTTTTCCTAATAAATACAATACAATTAATACACAAACTTCTCTGCATGTCAGTAAAGGAGACTGACATGCTCCCAAAATGGACTAGGGATCAGTGGTTTGAAGGAAGATAGTACTTCTCTTTCTCAACAGTGATTTTGGTTTTAGTAGCTCTCCACTTTAAAGTCTTTTTCCATGAAGGTATCTAGAATAAAACATCAACTGTCATTGCACTGCAAGTCCATAACAACATCTCTGGTAACTGCTGAACAGGAACATAAAACACACCCAACACCTTACAAATTCTTCCAGCTGAGTTTCAGATTATCCACAAAGCAAAAGTCACTCCTGAAAGTCAATGCCCTGTATGATTCCCTACTGTCCCTAAGAAGAAATCTGACATCTTACAGGCTGACTGACACATTAAAGAAGTCTCTTGAGGAAGATGAAAAAAAAAAATAAGATAAACAAAAACTTTTGGAAGCAAATTACTATAATCCAATAGAAACTGTAATTTAACTGCTTATCAAGAAAACTGGGGAAAAGAACTGACAGATTATAGCCTCAAAACCCCCACCTTCTCTTTTTTTAAACTTCAAAGTTTCACAGCTTATGACTCCACAGCTCACCTACACTTTCACTCACAGCATATTTTTGAAATCCGCCTATTTTTTTAACATGAGCACTTAACCAAGTGAAGTATTTTATTAAAGGAAAGATATTTAAAACATCAATCCCAGCAGACTACAACTTGCCAGAAGCCCAGTAATATCTGTCATCTATCTGCACTAATGGGGGAAGTGAAAAAAAAAAAAGAGCATTTGAAGCTCTCAAGGCCTGCCTACAAATAAAAGCTGTCCTGCAAACACATTCTAAGGATCTTGTGGTTTATACAGCCTTAGAGATATCTGACTCTCAGACTTCTAATTCTTTAAAATTCAATTGTCAAGACATTCAGAAGTTTTTATTGCTTAATCCTGAGCTACTTATGCTGCCTGGAGCACCAGGCCTAAGGGTTTATGTTTCCAGAAAAGCCTAATTTTAGCAGGAAAGGTTTTAATTATTTTAGAAGTGTTCTGACAAATTTTTAATTGCTGCTCTGGAAAGCATCATCAAAATCTTACCGTGTTTCTTTTCTATTATGATTAACACAGATAAGTCATCCCAGATGACAAATAGCCAAAAGATATTAAAAAAACAGCACATGGCCAAAAAACGTAATTCTTCATCTTGAAAAACCCAATGAAGTACAAATGGCAACAACAGTCCTGAAGGGATAACAGATGTCATACAAGCAACTCAGCATAATTACCAAGGAAACCACTTCTCCCCTGCAGTACATTTGTGTTGAGGGATGACTCTTATGCCACTTACAACACCTTTCTTGCTATGTGTGTTCACACATAACACCTAGAGACTGGTTTTACTTTAGAAGATACCATGTGGTGATAGGTCCTTACAGCTTTTCAATAAGGAAAAGGAAAGCTTCTTGATAACGGAGACAAAAGTGTTGGGGTTTCTTTTCTCCATTTAAAATTCTGTAACTGTTTTGAGTTACACAAATGTAACAACACAAAACGCTTTGCCATTAATCTGGCAACAGTAACAAATGAAGACCTTGCTCTGCACACTGGTTGTCCACCAGGTTTCAGGCCCCTCAAACAACCAGCAGCCAGCACAGGGATCCGTCCTGACTCACAAGGACAGTGCATAAAGCAAGAAACCTCCTGCCTGCTCCTCCATATGTAAACACTGGAAAGTTTAAAAGGAAGCTTCTGACAACTGTCATTCTAGCAATGCTAAGGTAGGACATGTACCATATTCCAGGAAAGACACTGTGGAAGGTAATGCTATCTTCCAAGCAGTGGCACAACCCCAGGCCAGAAAATCACAAGTTGCTATTTTTTGGGAAAGAATTATTAAATAAATGAAAGCAATCGAGCCACTTGTTGCCAATTTTTTGCTCTGCCAGTGATGAGAAACACAAATACTATTCTTCAGAAATTTAAGCACAGCTTTTAATGCTGTCTAATGCTATATGAATTTTAACATATATGTAGAAATACTTACTAAGAGTTCTTTTGTTTTAATGCAATGAATGATTAGAAAACCTTTCAGTATGTTATCATCTCTTTTTGCAAGATGCAAAATTCCTGGTAAAGTGAAAGAACTACAGCCCCATCCTTCCCTTAAGAAAAGGTATTTCTTTGAGGGAACACTACCTGGCTATAGAGATTTTGATGGATATATTATTAGCTCCTATATAATGGACATTTGTAGAGCTACATTGCAAATGCGGGACATGGAATGGCTTTTATTAATTTCACATTTTAATCTGGTTGCAAATTGTGCAGAAAAAGGAAAAAAGATAATAAAACACCCTACCATCAAGGAAATAAAAATTACATGTTACACACAAAACCAGAGAGTGCTAACTAAGTTTCTATGGTGCTGAATATGTGAACACAGTTCTGCTTGGACATCTTGACCTCTTGCAAGGCAGGTAAACATCACTTTTTACACCGTGCCCTGACCCATGGGGAAGGCCTGGGAAACATTTCTGCAATCATGGCACATTTAAAGTACACATGACGCCCTTTGTTCTCACGTGACAGAAAAGAGTCTTAGTAACCTCAAGATTTGTTCAGTGAGGGGCTGAGAGCAACAAACACACATGATAACATCTGCAGGAGAAGTGGAGGCACTAAAAAAGGGAGAATTACACAGGGTATAAGGTTGGGGATGTTATATATTAACCCTAATTACATTTTTAGCATGTGACACCCCATCTTTCTCAATTTGTTAGCATTGGTGAAGAGACGAGTGTCAAGCATTTCATCCATTTCTACAGTTTGACACCAGACTTGGAGCAATCCTTGCTGTGCTTTATTCAAGGCAGTCGACAAAAAAGTTTTTAATAAGTAAAAGAGAACAATTTTGCATGAGGCAACATTAAACATATACTACATTTAGCACACTGGTATTTATTCAAGGGGTCATTGCCTCATGAGACTAGAAAAATTATTAAATCAAAAATAGATGCTGTAGTTTTAGGAAAACTCAGTTAATTTTTAAAATGTGGCTTCAAATGACTCAGAACCCTAATGAAGCAAGCTAAGAAAATTTTAATCAAGAAGTAATATATTCAGGCATCAGATTCAAGTAAGTAGGGGGAAAAAAAAAAAAGCTCTGACATTTCCTTGCCCATATAAGAATCAAATACTTCAGGCTGTAACTAGCACTGACTGTGTCTTCTTCCACACCACCTCCTCCCTCACAGAATCTTCATAGCCTATAGGGATTTAAAGATTAAAATGAGCACTTTTCATCACAAGTATATTTTAAAGTTTGTATTTATTTTCCATGCAATACAACCATGAAAAATTCAGTCATAAAACATTCCCAGCAACATTCAACTGATTTTTCTGTTAGTATCTTTTCTCAAATGGTTTCACAGTTGTTACCATGCTGTCAATGGAGCAAGAGTAGGCCGCCAAAATACTGAACTGTATCAAATTTAACAGCCACACAGGATAAGTAACAAAATCCATAAAATTCTGAAAATTCAAAAAAACAAAGTTTTGTTGGAAAGAATTTTTTTTTTTCTTTGGGTACTGGCAAAAGACATGTAACAATAAGTATTAGAGTTATGCCTACCAAGCTGGAAGTGAAGGACCAAAATCCCTCAAGCAGATCTCAAGGAAAAGATGTCTTTACTAAACAGCCTGGTGAGGAGGCCATCTATTCAGGATGCAGTACACCTACTGGAGTGACTACAACACTCTATGCTCCCTTCTTCAGTGTCCCAGAGGAGTATCCAAACCACAATGTTATAGCATAATTTGGGGTCCACACCCACAAACGTTCCTGTTGACACCACTGCACACAAATAACTCCGTGAAATAACCTAAGAACCAAGATGGACTCCCTGCCAACTTGAGTCCTTGTGATCAGGATAAACAGTTCTTTCTTACCTTTTTCCCTACAATTTATTTAGTTATCCAATGCCAGATGGACTCCAGTGAGAATGATTAAGTTGGGATTCATTTATTGCCTAGCAGTTAAGGCCCTGTTTCAAATACATGGATGGAAATTACTCAAGCAAAGGGCATACCCATGGCTCTTCCACATTAGGCACCATTCTTGTAAATTTAACAAAGAAATGGTACATTAGAATTATTATTCCTTACAAATTTTGTATCAGAATACATACAAGAATACATACCAATTTCTAAAAGTGAGGAAAAGCTAGACACAATTGCAGCCAAAATGCAAGCACACACTAACTGGAATAAAATAATCACAGTCTATAGCTGTCAGATGCACACATAACAACCCTGCTGCAGCTTGCCCTAAAAGGGATGGATCCACATCTGTGGACATCCAACCCAAACCTTCTGGGGAAAAGAGAAATGAAAGGATAATCAGAGTAAAATGGTAACTGTCCCAGTGTTATCCCTTCCCCCCACAGGTTTGCTCTGTTGTTCCATTCACTAGCCCAGATCTCACTAATTAGCTCGCAGATGATCCACTCCCTCCACCTACCAGGTTTCCCAGACTTTCCAATGCCACCTGCAACAACAACATGGGAGCTGTGGGATTTCTGACACTATGAGTTTCCCTCTAATCATTTACTTTTGGATCAGAAAGAATCTTTCCTGCTAGACTGGCCTGATAGGAAGATAAATAGATGTTTTCCAACTTCTTTGTAGCTTGGCAGAGCCTTAAGATAAGTAACGCTAAGTATAAAGAAAGACTTGGAATTTGTGATTGTGTTTCTGGAAGAATGAGACCCTGAAGACAGTTACCAGAAGCAAATGACATGTACAAGCACATGGGTCACTTTTAAAGTACTAAAATAAGTAAAGAAAACAAAAGTCAATGCCCTGAAGTCATGTCTATTACTAATTATATGAATAAGCTCAAGAAGAAAGCACACTTCTAGGAACTGGTCAAAGTACCAGAATGCTGGAAGTTCCTATTAATAAGCTGGGAAACTCTTGAAAAGGCTTAAAAAAAATAAAAATAAAAAAATGGACAGGGATGGAAGAAAATCTTTGGTTCTCCCTCCTCCCCTCCTTTGTAAATAAAATTGTTGTCTTCCTCACAAATTTTCACCATGTTCACTATTCACAGATGTGTAAGCTCCTTCCTTGTCAGTTCAGAGTAAGTGATTCCTAATATAGAGCAATCCATAATGTGAAGTAATTCTAGTAATACTAAATAAGTGATATAGACTACATATCTAAATATCACATAGTTATCAGTATCAAAAACTCACTGCTTTCAGAGAAGGAACTAAAAAGTGGTATCTCCCTAGTAAAGTTTCATTTAATAAATAAATACCCATTAGTAAATGTTTATTGTTTTTCTAGGATTAAGACAATTATATTAAACCTTTCCACTATCAATATAAAGTTCTATGGAAATTTTCTTTTCTTTGAATAAAAATTACAATTATAGTCAATCTGTAAAGTATTTTTCAATTCTATTATAAAGCAACAAAAGTGCATAAATAGATTTAAAATAGAGACAAAGTTTCGCTTGTTCTGAGTGGTCACTACTAATGTCAACAGAGACTCAAATGAAGACACTAAGTAATGTGGAAATATTTAAATATTCAAATCTTTAGATAGTCTCCATGCATAAACCATCCATTTCTATAAAACAAATCACATTCTCCAAATAAAACAGCAAATCAATTTAATGTTTTTCACCATTTATTGAAATAAATTGAAAAAAACACACTGAGATGGGAAGATGCTCACATTGCCTCTTGAAGCCTCTTAACTCAGATATGCCAAATTCTTAGATGCATCTGCCTGTTTCCATTGACTAAGAAAGGGGTTTGAATCACAGCCATTTCTGGGATTTTGCATGCCTGAATACTTCCTTCCCAAAGAATGGCAAATTATTCCATGAAATATTTCAGTTTTAAATTAAATTGTTACTTAGAATTCTATTATAAACTGACAAAAAAATACATCTCAGGGTTTTTAGATACACAGCTATCATCTACCACAGACAGAAGGGTCTATAGAGGGCATTAAGAATGCCCCATCCAAACAAAAATAAAAAGCTACTTATTTCTGCCTAAAAATGTCTTAGGAAGAAAAAATATTTCAGAAGACAGTGCTTCAGTTTACACCAGTGATAAACTAAGAGATTCAAGCTTAGCACTGGTAGCTGTACCATCTGCACACTTTAAAAGTAGTCATATTTAACATGCTTAAACATGTTTTAACATTTTTGCTCATGCAAAAAACTCTTTAAGCTATCCTAAAATCAAATAGAAACTGTAAAAAACAAACAACAACAAAAAAACCCCACTCTATTTATCCACTGAGCAGCAGAGGAAAATATTCTCTCTCAAGCCATTTGCAGGCTTCCAGCTACATGTTAAGGCTCTTAGTAGAAACTGTGGAAATTCTACAGAGCATAAGCATGCTACATTCAGCACAAATGTGCAAGTTCAGGGCAACGTAGGCGTGGGGAAAGCACAAAAGTTCAGCAATGCAGCCCATTCCTGGCTGGGGTGAGGTGGAATAACTAATACTCCAGTGCTAGCTTCCAAAGCTGATTCATTTTACAGATGCCTCTACCTACTCATAATGTGTCACCTCACAGTTTCTCACAGCATGCTAGAGAAGTCAGTCAGAAAAACACATTTCAAACTAACACCATCTTCTTTGTGTAGTGTTTTTACCCAAATATTGCTAACAACACTCAGTTCACCTTGTTACTCTACCAATTTCCATAGCTCAAATATATTAAAACACTGCAAGAATACAAACTAAACTGACACGTTTTGATTCTCTATCTACATTACAGAATTGGTCACAAAAAGTAATTATAACCTCAACTCCATATACAGCTGCAGAAAGGCTGAACCCCTGCTCAGATAACGAAGTGGCAGTGACGCAGCCAGTGCAGAAAAGCTGTACCAAATAAATTTCACCATCAGCTCATCTCCTGGTAGCCTACCTTTTTGTACCTTACACTGAGGCCTCTATAAACAAAGTACCGTCTAATTTATGGAAGCAACCAACTGACATTTAACTACTTCAATGAAACGGAGCACAGATCACATCTCATCACATCTTGATCCAATGTGTGCAACAACCAACATTCCTTTATTTCCCCCTCAGCTGTCCCCAGATACAGACCTGTTACTTATATTCAACAAACCACAGATCTCCTCCTTATGGTTACATAAAAAAGGCAGATTGTTGTATATAATGTCCCCAACTGACTTAAGCAAGAAGTCATATAAAAACCTGATAAAATACTTGATACATCTACAAAACCAAATTCACATTAAGCCATTATTCCTCATCTGGCAAGTTTCTCTCTCCTAGCCACTGATTCTTAAATTTCTTTTCATCTCGCTCTCATTGAAACATGCTTGGCCTTAAGCTGACAAATAGATGGATGTTATTTACCTGTCCTGTGCAGCCTTTGATCCTAAATGTCTAAATACAGACATTTAAGCCAAAAATAATTATGTGTTCTGTAGTAAAGATTTTAAAATTTAAAAAAATAATACAACCAGGATTCCCAACCTCTTTTGACTTACCTGTAGTAATTCTCATGCTCTTACAGTCATTGTTAAAGGACAGCAGACATCACTACAAATGGATTACTTAACATTAATCTACAGTAGAGTTACAGATTCCAGTCAGATTCACAAAAGCAGGCCAAACACTCACCAAACCCTAATTTGCTAATATATATATACCTTTGGGTAAGAATATTTTTTCCCCCTTTGCAGAAGTGCACATGAAGGACTCAGTAGTATAAAGCTGTAATTTTAACATGTCTTCAGAGTTTAGTTCAACACTTGTCAATGTTACATGCTAAAAAGTTATACTAAACCTTCTCATCTTCCCTTTCCAGTCGTTTTATAAACTCTTCTCGTAGTTAGTATTTTCTGAGGCTATCCTCCACATTACAAATTACAAACACATTCTACATTTAGACATGTACAAGCTGTTTCTGAGACTTTGGTGGAAGCAGCAACCACACAAAGGTTCAGGATAGACACCATTCTTAATGGAAGATTTACAGTTAAATACAGTCCTTAACTCTGAACCTTACACCCCACAGATTATGTTATGGCTTTGTATAACTGTCAGCTAAGCATATTTTCATTTTAATTAGGAAAAGGAAAAACCATGATCAAGCTATTTGCCAAATCAAAATTCCAGAATCATCAGGATATGCTTCTAAATAACAAACTAATAAATTTTAGGTGGTGTCATTTTAAAGGACTCCAGTTTAAAAACTGGACTTTATATCTGAACATAACATGTTAGTTTATGTCAAAAATACAAACCCAAACAGCTGCCTTTGATGTGACTGATTAAACAACTTTTGTCTCTGGTATTACTAATGGAATGAGTAAATGGGTTGTAAGATAATGTACAATAATTCAGTTGCATACTAGTAAACATTCCATAGAGATCAGAGCACTAAAGTCTCAGTTCATGCTAAATGATTTTATAGACAAATAAATAGGAGCTTAAATGCCAAATAAACATCCACTGTTAACAGGGCACGTCGAGACTATTTGGTGAGCCATATACATAGTGGCCTGTGGGTATTGCAGTCAGGGCCAGAAGTAAGCATAAAGCACAGTCAAATGCTGTTTGCAAACAGTGTTCAAGATTCTTGAACTCTCCAAATGCATTTTACAGAAAAATCAAGGTAATTAGCAATCATTTCATATTGGAAAAGACTTCCAAGCCACTTATTTGCCAGTATTTCAAAATATAGGAAACATTTCTTCCCGAAGTGAAAAAGTTTCTAAAGGTAAATACTTCAAAGCTAACTTAGACCATACTTCTACGTTATCATGACACACTGTAATATGTCTTTTACAGGAGTCTACACCTATAGCTGTACCAGAGTTCTACTGGAACAAACAGCAAAGCTGGGAGTACAGATTTTCTGTAAGAAAGATACAGAAATTAGAATTTTCATACCCACAAGAAATAAAAAAGCAGCAGGTTCACTTTACACTGTATTTATTACTGTGTTTAGTTACTTGGAATTGGCAAATACAATGCACTGCAACACAATACATCAGAAACTTGAGCCTAGTTCAGTCCTATTTCATAGTGCAATGACTAGGAAAAGTCATTGCTATTAATAAAGTGAATCAAAATACTGACGAGGAGATGGAAGATATACACACTATGGCTATTCAGCAAGCTAACAACAGAGTACAGCAAAAAAAGCAGTTTCAAAATTGTTAATAATAGTACTTTTGCAAAGCTTCAACTTTCACCCTCTCCTCAAATAAGTAATTTTACTCAAAATGTATTTTTAAAAGAGATTAAGGGAATAAATCTGCCTTTAAAAGCAGAAACCCCAGCATTTCACTATTTTGTGAGGAACCTACACCCCATGTTTTACTTACATGGATTAAGCTGCAGCTACTAATACAGTTAGGACTTTGCAGCCACAACAGCCAAATCTTTATACAGTAGCAAGCACAACACAACCACTGGCCCTGCTCACCTGCCTTCAGCATATGAATAAACTGCTACATTTTTAAGTGGTGGTTTAATTAAAATAAACTGAGAATTTGGGAAGAGCCATCAAGGAAAGGCAAGCAGATGGAGAGACTAGCTGACACATAACAATAGCTGGTGAAATATTACTCTTATTTTCTGTAATAAACACTAAGATCAAAACATTACGCAAGTTAAATTTCCTTGAAAGGTTCCCAGCAGGAGTTTTCCTTCTTGTTTGTGCAGTACGCGATTTCCTCTCACCCACAAAAAACATACCAAGAATGTGCATGTGCCACTAACACTAAGCAGCACTTCCTTAATCACTCATTTCCAACAATTTATGGATGATCAGTGGAAAAAACGAGCAAAAATAATGAAAGCATGCAATGAAAGCTCATTGAGACAAACCGGCTTGGACTTCCTACTCATTTCTGTGTCTCTTTAAGATGGGGGTCTGATACAAATTAGCCACTGGGAAAAAAGTCATCTGGTCATAAAATACAGTACAGGGTCACTTTTATGTAAGTTTGCCAAAAGGGACATAAACCAGGACAATTTCAAACTGTGACACAGGATAGAAGTATATTAAAAAAATCTTTGTTCCTCCTCCATTGTGCTGTCATGTTGCTCAGCTTTATAGACATTCTGAGCACCAGCTCTGGCCTCTTCGCTTCCACCTGGTCTACCTAATTAATTAAGCAAGGAAGTTACCTCAAATTTTTGTACTATTTGTTTTTATTATCATGCACTTCCTTTGATGTTCCAGGAGTTAACCTCTTAATCCACAGACTCTGTGTGTTGTGTTCTGAACATTTTGGGATGTCTGGATAATTTGGATAATTGGTCAGGATGTTGCTGTCGCTCATGTTAAACTTTATGCTATGACTACAAGTTCAAAGATCAGTATTAAGGTAATATACTTCATAAAGCCTTTTTAAAACTCTACACTTGTGATTATGCAATACCTAGTTTTTCCAGTTTCTCACAGTAGTAAATTGTAGTATTTGTATTTTCTTACCAGGAAATTACTCCAGAACGTCCTTCTCTTTGTCAACTTCAAATAAATACAGATTTCCATTGAAGTTACATCAAGAGAAAGGTCATATTTTAAAGGTCAAGAAAAGGTATAGCAATTATCTCCTTGAAAATGTTTGCCTCCTTCACACAGCAGCACACATGTAATTTCTGTGCAGTCTGTTACCACACATGGAAACATCAGCACTGTGACCTACTCAGCTGCAAACAGCACAATTTTTATTTTTTGGAGAGAATGATAAAGAGTGAGGTTAATTCTGACATTAAGAAACACTGTTGACAACTTTGTTTCATAACTACAATCTGAGCAGATCAGTGACAAGGAGCTAAAAGATTATCTAAACAAGAAATGTAACTTTATGCACAGTCTCTACAAAGAAAGACAGGAAGAACACAGAAAAATGTCAAGCAGTTTTTAATACTGATGCAAGTGATTAAAGTGATATCAGGTACACCAAGAGCTCAGTTAACAGCAGTGGCCAAGTTGCAAGGTATGATTGAAAGTCTTGAAAAATCCAATTCACATGTGCACACAAAAATACATGTGTGCATACATAATGGCAGATACACAAAGACATACATATATATAGACATGTATATTATACATCTCCAGAATCGGCTGGATTATTGTTATTATTGTCATGATATCAGAATTGTTTAAGTGCTATTCAATGGAAACAAACAACAGCAAAAAGCAGCATTTAAGCTCTTTAGAAGGGCATGATCAGCCCCCTCAGGCCCAAAATACCCTTTCTGAATTCACACAGTGGATTTCATGAAAAACTAGCAAATAATCAGTCTGAATTTCAGTGCAGCACTGGACATCCATGTCCAGTGACTCAGTTCCCTATTTCTCTCCTCTGCACAATTTGCAAGCCCTTGGTTGTTTTAAACTGCTGCCCTGGGGAAGCCAAGTGAGTCTCTAAGAGGGGCCATGTGCCATTTAGAAAGTACACCAGCAGCCAGGGAAAAGGGCCATAGGAAACCAGAAGATGGTTAATCAAACCTGTTCTGATTCAGAACAGTTAAAGGAGCAATGCTACCATTCAGGAACATGGAATGAAAAGTCATGCAAAGCTCACAACAGTAATTTGTGAGCTATCTGAAATATCAGAGCATGAAAAAAAAAAAAAAATCACATTACAGTCAAGACATAAAATCAACTTTTATAGCACAGTGTGATAAACAAATGGATGGCTAAAATCCTCAGGAGTCAGACCCATAATGATGATAATGACTAAAATTACTATTGCTATTTAATCTGAACAAAGACATCCATTAAGAAATCAAAAAATAATTTCAATTTCAGGAATGAACCTCTTTTAATTATGCATTTTTAGAAGTTTTATTGAAGTCCAACAAGTAATTCATATATGAAGACCTCCAAATAGACATCTTCACTGCACACACCTATGTCCCAAGTGATCCATTTAGTCATTATGATGAAGGTAATTCAATGACAAAATGACCTACATAAAAGCTTCCACTGGAACAGTCTTTTTATCCAAAATTTAATTTGAGCTGGGTATCTAGAATCAACTGCTTTCCCAACTCCCAACTGGAAGATTAAAGATCCATGCCAAACCTCTTTACTGAATGTCTTCACATTTACAGTAGATCATTCTTCTCTTAAATGCTACAAGTTCTGCCAAATGTATGAAATGTTCTTTTAAACTGAGATCACTAAAATCTGATTTTTCCAGTGAACAGTAATAGCATTTGACCAATGTTTTATCTCTCTGGTCCATTAGTTGATGTGATGAATGACAAAACACGACTTTTTAAAAAAACTTACAAAAAATAATTTGTTCAAATACTAAAATTCTACAAAGTAATCATGGTCTCAAAATCTTCTTGGAAAAGAGGTGAGAAACATGACAAAAAAATCTACAGAAAGTAAAAATTTATGGGACATACTCATCCTTTGCAGATGCTAGAACTGAAAACCTTACATGCAATCATGAATTTGATTAATCACAAATTTTCCCAGATTCTAATCACCCAATTATGTGATGTAATTCTTTAAAACATATATAGTAATTATTACAAACAGAATCCTTTTTCTACACCAGCATCTGAAAAGAACAGCACATTTAATTTTAACTATTACCTTAGTCCTGAGTGCTATCTGCCACTTACTTTCCAAAAAAAAGCAATCAGAGAACAGGTATGGTCACATTACAACATCCAACAATTCCTGAATGTTGACCAGCAGCTTTAAGGCTCACTCCAAACCAGCAAAACAATTCCATCCATTTTGGATAATTTTAAACAGAGCAGTGAGGTAGAACAGACACTGCATAAAGGCCTAGAGTATTTGTACCAGGGATCACACTTGGCTTCTAGGATGTTCCAAAAACATCCAGAACTCAAAGTAAAAAAAAAAAAAAAAAAATCCAAAATTTCCTCCCTTTCAGTATGTGGGTTTTGATACCAAAATCTGATCCCATCTGCCCCATGACAAAGCAAACTCTAAAGCACCAACAATCATCTTTTCCCTGGAATCTGCAGATGAAGATTCTATCTTATCCATCTCATCTCATAAATGCTTTCAAGCATAAGCGTGCAATGGAGATCAGATTTATCTTGAATGGGATTTATTGATAGCCAATACCATAAGAAAGTTACACGTTAACTATTAAAAGTTTCATGTAAAGCACAAGTTTCATGTGTCTGAGATATACAAAGGATGTGTTGGAGCCAGCAGAGCTCCACCAGCAGAAGTTCCTTACCCAGTATGCTAATGGAGAGAATC
The DNA here is from genome assembly GCF_030490865.1 of Poecile atricapillus. Lineage (NCBI taxonomy): Eukaryota > Metazoa > Chordata > Aves > Passeriformes > Paridae > Poecile > Poecile atricapillus. The sequence continues at coordinate 8,685,509 of NC_081250.1, forward strand.
CTTAGCTTTGTTGGACTGAGCAAGCAGAAACCCCAATGAAATCAGTTAATATATCTTTTAGAAGAAAATTCAAATATTAGCTGTGGCTAGATACTTAAGTGTCAAAAGGAAAATGGAGTGGCCTCCACATGAAAACTGGAAGAACAGAGTTGTTAAAAGCTCTCAGCCCTGTAGATACCTGAAGTGAATGAAGAAGAACAGAAAGTGTTTTCCAGCCTAGATGGAAGAGTCAAACACTCAACTTGAACACAGCACTTCAAATGAGTTTTCCCTAATCCCACCAATAACAAAAATGGAAACTTCGCTGCCTTCATGCCAATTCCTGTCAAGGCAACCAGGAATGACGTTTTCATTGCAAACAATTATCTCCTTGTGGCTTTATGTTACATGCCATGCTTCAATGACTCACAGTTTTTAGCATTCGTTTTTAATTAATTCTTCAGATTTCAAGATTACTTTCCAAGACCTTTTGCTTTCTGACAATTGTCATCTGAAGGGAGCAGAACTCCCTCAAGTGAAGTATCGTTAAAAACAAAAATGTAATCATTTGGATGATAAATATTAATGGAAAAGTCCTACAACTGGTCCCCAGACAGTCATTAGAGTTCAATCTATTTGATATTTATGATTTGAAATTAATTTTGATGTGCCTCCCATTATAGTAATTTTTCACTGTATTTCTTTAGTTCACATGTTAATACAATCATTATCATCTTTTGTTCAAAAACTGCTTTGCCAAATTCCCTGCTTCACTGAAATACTCAGCCCTTTCAACCTGAATGTATTCAACTAAGTTGAATATTTTAAGACTTTTTTAACATATTACTGTTATTATTGACCATATTTTAACCTTCTTTGGGATGTCTAATCTTTAAAATTCACAAATCAAGCTTGTTTCCTCAGTGTTATCTATTATTTAATCATCTTTCCCATTATCAAGAAACCTGTCCTTTTCCTTGTTATTTTATTTCTAGTGCATTTCTTGAACCTTCTCTCCTTTTAACATCCTAACAGAATCATCTTCCAAAAAACAAAATCTTGATTGAATCATTTCATGTAAAGAAAAAGAGTAGTCTTCTTTATTTCAGTACACATGGCTTTTAAGGCATCTTTTTTCCCCTGTATGGCTGGCCTGTGCCAGAGCATGCAGCTGTATATACACCTTCACATAAGCACACGCATGCCAGCACCAAATCCTCCCCAATATGTAATTTCAGTTTTATCAGAAACAAGAGCTGAAAATTAAATGTACACTGCAATTATTCTCTATTTAATAGTGTTTTCCTACCTTTTTTAAGCCAGCAAATCCTTCTGATTCCAGGAAGAAAAATGCAAAGGGCATTAACACAAACAAACATAGATTTGAAAAAAGGGAGGCAAGATTCCACAAACCTGCAACAAACAAGAAGAAATTTAAATTATAAGTTTCACAGTTAAATATATTACATTTTCCTCCCTTACACGTAGCAATGTAATACTGACACAACAAATGCCACTGGGTTGTGGATATAGTTATTTACAGGTCACTGCTGGAAAACATCCATTTCTCTGCATAATGATCTTCAAACAAAACCTGGATACAACTTACCTTTCAACAGCCCAAGTCTGAAACCTTGGGAGTCAGACTGCAAGCTCAGGTGTACTACTTCCACAATCTCATTGGAGGCTCTTTAGAGAACCACTGTAGAAGTTCTCAGGACAGAAGTATTTTACTACTCTCAGCGAATTCTCACAAAAGAAAGTACACTCTCTTTCTCCCACATTTTTTCGAGCAAACCATGGATTTTAACATGAGCAGTACACAAATGCCATCATCACCTCCAAATCAGAAGATATCATGGTAACAGCAGCCTTCCACAATGGGCTGACTGGTTCAGTAGGAAAGAGGACAGTAGCAGATATTTTTATCTCAACTTTATAAGGCTTTCAACATCATCTCCCATGAATCCCCTCATAGCTTAATTAATGAAGTATGGGCAAGGTAAGTGGACTCTAAGGTAGAGTGAACACTGGCTGAGCTTCTGGGCTCCCAGGGTTGTGTCACCAGCAGTTTGCCACCCCAGGGGGCTGATGTGGGGTTAAACACCCTCATTAGTGACCTGGGGGATGGGAGAGGGCGCATCCCCAGCAAATCTGCTCAAGAGACAAAATGAGGAGCAGCAGTGTCCTGCAACTGTGATGAACCTCAACAGGCTGGACAAATGGACAGAGAGCAGAGGAGAGAAGACTTAAGGAGATTTTATCCCTATATATAAATATCTGATGAGGGAGGAAGAAAGGAAAACAGTCAGATCTTCAGAGTGGTTTCCACTGAATTGAGGAGAGGCAATGAACATGAATGGAAAAACTGGAAAATCTACTTAATCATAAAAGGAGAGAAAAAAATAAACCAAACCAAAAATCCCAAACATTTTCCATTGCCACTGTACTCAAGCAGTGCAAAAGGCTGCCCACAGATTTTGTAGTGTCCATCCTTCAACATACAAACCTAAGAGGAGAGTGCCTTGAGCAGCCTTTTCTGACAGACCCTGCTTGGAGTAGGTTCATTTCAGAGGTCTTTCCAAACTTAACCATTCTGTCATCTATGTGCAAAATCAATAACTGCCTACAACAAGGACATCTGTAAGACACATGTGACATCTGCAGGAAGAGAAAGTATTTGGAAAACAACCTGAAGTGATAACTAATCTCTATTAGGATATCTGCTCCATTAAGATTTTCTAAGCTGAACACTTTCTGAACAGCCAGTTTCTGGTGCCTAAACATGAATCCATCATCAATCATCCAATCAGAAGTTGTGCAGGATGCAGTGTTTCTCCCCTATAAAAGCAGCAGCTTATCTGCAATTTAGTAGCTAACAGGTCTGACTACTGTCACATGTTCAGCATCCTAAAAAATAAAGTCTGCAGAGAAAACCCAGTTTCTTTCCCCACCTTCACCAAAGCACACACATTTCCATAAATCTGCAGGACTGTGTTACAGCACCTGAATATCACTCAAAAATTATTATTCCCCCATGATAAAAAAATGTGACAGCTTTGTTTGCTTCCTTCTTCCCATGTACAGGCTTCTTCCTTTTCCTCTTTGAAACTGGCCATCTTGTAAAGAACTGGGAAGGAAAAAGACATTTACTGGATGTCCAGGGTATTCATTATCAAGAGGAATTTCTGCATTAGATCCAAATGTAAAAAGTTCACAGTGATTTTTGCCTACACCCTCTCAAAAAATGCTTCTACCATATATTTCCTTTTCACTTAAATGACAGCATTCAAATTTGAAGGAGCAGTAAGAGCTAGAGGGGAGGAGGGGGACAGGGGGCCAAGAGAACTTCTTCAGCAGTTGACAGCAGCAGGACACCAGCAACCAAACTCAGCCAAATAGGCTACAGCAAACAAAACAAGAAAATTCCAAAAGATGCGTGAAATATAACACTCATTTGCTAAAGAAAACAGACTGCCCAAAGGTGGCTAAACTCCACTTAACAAAGAGGGGGATTTTTCCTTTTGAATTTGCTTTGCCAGGAAGCTCCTGTTACCATTCAAGAAACATTCAGGCATAGCAACATCAGCAGGAATGTCATTAACAGCCCTTACAAGGGGACATTAACTCCAGCAGTCTGCACTTTTTTCTTTACCCCCAAAAAAGACACCAGAGGAAGACTAGAAATACAACTTGATGGGCGTCTTATTTCAGCAGTTCAATTCACTCAATTCTTATACTGAGTCTTATTTCAGCAGTTTTCTCTAACTGAAGACAGAGTGCATTCAGTTACCTAATGCAAAGTTGAATACCTGCTTGTCCTAATTTCAGCAGCTCTATTACATGAGTATCTTACAACATAAAACAGTGCTTAGGAGCTGCAGAGTACGCTGAGCATTTTAAGGGACGGGAGACTGGTGCACATCCAGGATGATTTTTAAAAAGTTGCAATCCAGAAATTTACACATTAGTAGCATATCGGAACCGCATTTACAGAATATTGAACTACAGAGCTACAATATGCACATAAAGTTAGGAGTGGCAAGGACAGTATTGTTCTGCTGCTGACAGACACATGCACTTTCCTCAAAGTAAGGATTTTCTCTATTTTTTATCCTAATTTGATAGCTCAGAAATCAAATTAAAATAGACCAAGAAAAATAACTATTTTCAACTTTACTGACTGCATCATAAAATTGCCTAAGACACTTGCAGACATCAACATATAGAAAAGCTTTAAGCAGTCAATTAGATTTTTTTCCTTTGCATTTGTAGTGACCTAAGACTGTTCCCCATAAAACAAGTTAATAAAACATAAAAATTAAAAATTTCTTAGTCTTTGGCAAACAGACCCCGAGCAATTTCCCATTTTTCTTATTCATGGCAGTTTTATTACGTTTTACCCCCACCTGGTGGTTGTACCCAAAAGCAGCACAAGGGAACATCGCTGTCAGAACTAGTTCTGGATTAGTTCAGCACGTATTAATTAGGTAAGTGTTTATACTGGATCCAGGTTTGGCCTTTCTGCCTAGTTTCAAAAATCTGAGGCATTTATTTTCTGCTTTTTTATTTTCCAGATGTAATGCGACAATCTACAGAATAAAACCCTTCAGCGTCAGTTTCAAGTATATCAGATGACAGCAGTCAATCATAAATCTAATAAAAATGAAGCGTTTTAAAGCAACACAAGCAATTTGACAACGTTTGCAAAGCAGTACACAGCCCATAGGTGAAGGGCAGTAGTGTTGCGGGGATGTGCAGGGCTCCGAGACCAACCCAGTCTCTCTGAGCTTTAACACGTGGCACTTTGCAGGACTTAAAGGTAAGTGCAATATAAAAAGAATAATTGGTTTTTTGCGCCTGTCGGAGCTCGGGTGCTGTGAGCTCACAAAGCCGCACGGGTTTCCCCGGGAACGGGATGGATTCCCCGGGCGGGGCGATCCCGGCGAGAGCCACGCGGGGGAGCGCTCGGCCCAGGGAACGGCTCCGACCCAAATCCCCGCTGCAGCTGCCCAAGGCTCACCGCGACTGCTTCCCCTGGCCGTGCACACCCTGCAAACATCGCTGCGCTGCCCTCCCTGCCAGCCACTGCTCTGCACTTGGGAAATATGAATTATACTGTGCATCCCAAAAGTGCTATTTTCAAACATCATCACATTAGAAGTTGGTCACTTGCAAATTCAAAGCTCTTATTTAATAGCAACTATTCCAGCAGATTTCTTACTAACAAAATTCTCTGAAGCAGCAAGTGGCAGTAAAAATTTCTGAACTGGTTGTTATATAATTTTCAGTCTCTGATGGATTTTATTGCCCTTTTTCCAAAGACAATTCAGACACAGAAGGAAGGATTCTCTTCCAATAGTTTTTTTCTCATTTTTGGGAGTAAAGAATATAAATGTCTGAGTAGCTAAATACATTTGAAAAATTGATTTAGCCCGGCTTTTTTTTTCCTCCCATGTAGAAGATATACCAAATTAGCAATTCCCTATGACATGTCACAAAACACATCATAAAATAACTCAACTAGAAAGAGCCTGTAAAGTCACAATCTGATCTGCCCTTAAAAAGCCAAACTGCAGGTGCCACACGGCTGCTCAGGGCTTTGGCCACCTGAGCTATGGAAAACTTTCAAGATCTCCCAGTGTCTTTAGACAAACTGTTTCATTGTTCAACCATCTCAGCTGTGAAGAATATTCCTTTACGTCCTACAAACATCACTTCTCACCTCTTACTTCCCAAAATAAAAAAAAGGCAACAACAGCAAAAGCCCAAAAAAAAAAAGAAAATCCTTGCAAGTCAGGGATCTGGAAATTCATGAATTTATGTGTGAAAATTATTAGACATTTAGCAAAAAGCATGAAGTTTTCAGAGAAAAATCCTCCAAAGCCAAATTGCTCTCTCTTCACAAGACTAAAGAGGATGCCACAGTTAACCTGTAAACTATTTGCACCAGATTAAAGTTTCACATAGCGAACATACTTTCTGCAGACAAACCCAGAAAAAAATGTCCTGTTTCCACCAGCTATTTTATTGCACATCTTTATCACAATACTTACTTTCCACAATTTTCCTTGTTTGCACATAAATCCCTAACACCTGAATTTAACTATCTAGGTCCAAGCTGCCCACAGCTAGCAAGTTACTTAAAACATGTTTTTATTTTGAGAATAAATGTATAGGTGTCATCATAAACACATATAAATCTTGCATTAACATAAAGAAGTGTGAATGTTTCAAGTTAGCTTCTAGTAGCTCTTATTTACATTAATATTCAAAGCAGTGAATTTGGTTTAATTCCACCAAGTCTGCAAAATTCTTAAAAAAAAGAACAGAACAGTTAAGATAGACTTTTGTGATATATCACACAGCAGCAAAACCAACTAGCCAACAGCACATTAACAATTAGCATATTAAATGAAAATGAGTTATCAGTTTGAAAAAAAAAGAACATATATGTGCACATATAATGAAGACATCCATTTTAATTACATTATGCTGAGTACTAACCATGAATTAGTGAGCCATTTAACCACTGAATATAGTAGTTTTGTGGAAAAGAAAGCAGGATCTCATTGCTGATTATTGAGAAAGGTAGAAGCAGGACTGCACCAGCTGAAACTGCTAGAGTGAAGGTGCTCAAGAACAGCCTGAAATTTAAAGAAATGTACCACTGTTACCACCAACATGCTCTGAACAGCAGGGGAAAAAGGAATTAAACTACCTGTTAATCAGTGTCTAAAGGCAGCACATTCTTACATTGTAAATGGGCAGGAGAAACTGGGATTTCCAAAACATTTGACTTCCAAAAAGCAAATTTAAAACAGTTTACAGAATCCTGTACAAATAATTCGTTTTTATCAACTACCACGATTATTCTCTTGCCAAATGCATGCATTCAATTCCATTGTAATACAAAGGTTAAACTACTGAAGCTCATTAAATATCTTTCCATAAGTCCCCCCTGTCAGTTTTCATTTCCCACATAGACACATACACAAGAAAAAAGATTCAATTTCTATATTCTTAGTACAATTTTTTAAAGCAGAGCGATGTTCTAACAACTAAAGAGTGAGTGCAATTGTACATAAATATTTGAACACCAAAATTAAAATATGTTGGCTTTTTTCACAAAGGAGTTATTCAAGTTATCATCTCATAGATGTAAATTCAACATTGTCAGATGTGTTTCAAATATTTAAGCTTATTCTTTTTAGATCCCAAACACAATTTATACCAAATGCCATCTTGTGGCATTAAAAAGAACTGTGTCCTTAAAAAAATATAAAGATCAACAAAGCCTTCTTACAGAACTAATCTAATGCTATAATAAAATTAGACATAATTCTCAATTCAAAATTTCATGACAAAATAAATAGAACATCCCTAAAACAGAAACATCTGTAAGCTGCTTACAGAAATCTTACTTTTCTTTATTAGTCCACAAATACATTTTCATTCATACAATGCTTAGAAAAGTATAAGTAACTAATTTTAACTTTTAAAAATATTCTTATGTTACTGATGTTGGCTTCTGAGATTTTTTCTTTTATTTAAGGATGTTTAAGTATTCTAAGCCAGAACTGGGAAACCGAAACTACAGCAAAGTGCTACAGCACACTTTGGCTTTGTTTTCTCATCCCTCCACACCTCAACTTCTGACAATTATGCCATGTAAAGAAAAATCTATTTACATATGTTTTAGAGTTATTGCTTTTAGGAAAACAACATGCACATTTAAAGAAGCTTAGGCCGAGAGAAAGAAGAACATTTTATATTTACAACAACACTTTTCTCCAAGCTTTCCTCCCAAGGGGATGCCAGCACCACCAGGGAAGAGGCAAGAACAATGTAACATGGTTCAGCCAACATGTGATTGAGAGGGCAGCAACAGCCACAGAGGTTCTGTACATCCTGATGCATATTCCAATAGGAGATATTCATATCTAACTTTACACAGGAAGAGGATAAGGAGTTGCTGGCAGACCAGTAGGTCTGGCAAGTGCTTGTCTTCCACCTGTTACCTTCCTGCAGCTTTCTTACAATGATCAAAGGTATCTTCTGCAGAGAGAGCTACCTTGCTTTGCAGGATCCACTGCCTCCCTTCACAGGCCTTCCATCGACTGCTGTGGCAACTTACAACACCTCCCATCTAAACATCTATGTTTCAGAGACCTAAATGCAGGTCTTGCACTCAATTCCACCTCTTGCATCAGGTCCTCATGCAACATTCTGGCCAACTTCATACCTACCAGCAAACCTACAGAAGAAAAAAAGGCCTAGACCAAACTTTCATAACTATTTTCATAACTCAGGGTGCCACTAGACTGAATCTTTTTCCGTGATCCTCTAGCAATCTATTAGTAATACATTTAAATATTTCAAATAGATTCCTATTTATTTGGAAGCACAAAAGATTCCTATCATAACAGTACATTCAGGAAAAGTTCTGCCAAGAAGAGCTATACATACGATATTCTGTTAACGATGGCATCTTCATCCTCTTGCTCATCTGAAAATTAAATTACATCAGGTTATATTCAATACTCACTTGTATTTTCTTTTATCGCTTTACTTCAGGCTAAAATGTACATATAGATAGGAATAATTTTAATTTACAATTAAAATTCAGACATATTGATACAATTTATGAGCATAAATATTTTAAGAAGGCTCCTTCCAAAAATGCATGTTCTCACCCTGTTTTAACATTAGTCAAACTCTTTTCAATCTATCTAACAACAAAGTTATTTCATTTTACTTAAATATGCAGATCAAAACTTCTTGGAGAACTCTTCCAGAAGGCTCTATGGCAGACATGCTTTCAGACTACTACGGCCACAGCTACCGCTAGAAACTGCCCCTTTGGACATCTCTGGAACCACAGAGAGCAGGAAAGCTACAGGAAAGTCTACAAGTCCATACTAACTACTGCTAGAAATCATTTAAAGTATAAATGTCTTTTTAAAACAAGAAAGCATACCCAGAACAATAGTGATGACTGCTCAGTTGCTTCCCTTTACTTACCGCTCTTCCCAGCTCCTGGGGATTTGGGGGAGGAGAAGGAGGAGAGGTGGTTATATTCTTTTTACTTGTTTTGGATTTAAGATGCCATTACTTCCTTCTGGTACTTCAGATTTTAGACCATTTTTATTCACTTACTCCTCACTTAATACTTCACTAAAATAATCTTTTTGAAACAATATCAACATTTAACTGAGATGAATCACTAACACATCTTTCATTTACTCTTTACACCCTTCTCTATGTACATCAGTACACAAATTAAGTGTTTCTACATTTGAAATAATGTAGGCATTTTGAAATAAAACTTTCTGAATTTGAAATAATTTTGCACTCAGCATTCTAAAGTTTTTCCTATTTTCCATAGAAGATAGAACACCTGACTTTATATTCTTAAATTTTAAAATAAATTTGATTTAAGTTCCTGAGAGTCATGCACGCAGTTGAAATAAACACATAGCCAATAACCTCATGCTATTTTGAAATTCTTCTGTGAAAGGACCCAGAGTTGTTGTTTTTTGGATGGATACCTCATGGTGTTTAGAAAGACTACGTCAAGGTCTCTTATGAATCATTTTGGCTAAAAAGCTTCTTGGAAAAGCAGTGAACAATTTGTCCTCAAAAAGTTCCAGATGTGTTAACTCTTCAAACATTTCTCATCAGGAAGATTGTAGCAAGCTACAGAGTGCCTAAGTATCTGCTCACAAAGCTTTCATAAAGTCAGGCCAGCTGCAGAGCAGTTCCTCTTCCTAGCTAAGGAGATGAACTGCCAACAAAAGGTAATAAAAGTGTCTTTGCATCCAACAGTGTTTGCCAAACCAGTTTCCCCTTCCTGATCTTCTCCATCTCCAAATGGCAGCAGCTTTGTAATGTCCAAATTACGTACCAGGAACAGAAGATAGTATCTGTCTTACTTCCTATGTTTACAGAGATGTACCTTCTTTCAAGGAATTAAATTCCATGAAAAGTTTTAAAAGTAAATGAATCCATCCATGAAAGCAGCTCTATCATAACACAGGTCATTTAATAAACAGTTTCCAGTAAGTTCACCAAGATCAGCATACACAAGAATGTTTCTACAGCCTATTTCAAGCACCAATGTCCCAGATAAGCTGTCAAGAGTCAAAGACTCTGTGATTTTATACTGATTTTTATGCTATTCATCTTCAGAAAAAATACTGAAGAAAATGACAGGGCTTCCTGCAGGCTAGTTTTAAAATGGAAACTAGACAATGTTTCCAAAGGGGAAAAAAAGCAGAGTATTACATCAAGGTATTTTCTAAACTTCAGTGGTGAAGTCATAAGAACCAGGTTCAGACAACTGAGATAATAACTGTACCTGATCAGAGCAGGACTTTTTGAAGAAATACTGCTAGCTCCTTTCTGTAGCACTGGCAACCTTTCACTTTACTTGCAAAAGCTCAGAACATGATTTTGCTGCTAAAACACAGCTGAGGATACTTGCTCTGGAAAAGCTGATGTGAAAGGAGAACAGGATCTCAAGGCAAGGGAGGCAGAAGCATCTACTTTGACATTAACCCCTTTCTTCCATCTCAAAACAGTTAACTCTTAGGCTGCCATACACAACCAGTTCAATCCAGGCTGCCATAGACCAGTAGCCTAGCAAATAGTTTTGTTGCTTCTACCTTCCTCTACCTCCATGGAGATGGACAGGAAAAGAATCACCTATTCATTTGAAAAACAAAATTTTTTTTTGACATATTTAAAATTTTATGCTTACCTGCTTTCCTTTTGTATCTTGTGATTATAAAGTAGGAAACTATATAGAGAACAGCAAATAGGAGAAAACAAATCTGGAAAAAAAAATGCATTTATTAGGTCATGAAGAAATGTCTGGATTATAATAAGCAGTAAATCTAGTCTCAACAATTTAAAATTGAACGTAGATCAACAGGAACAAATTTTTTGTAAATTTCAAGACTTATGTTTTATATTTTATTAACAGAAAATTAAACCCATTAAAACAGCTTGATTAGAGTAATAGTTATTGCATCAATTATATGGTCAGCAAGTTTTACTCTAAAATTAAGATAAAAGTCTTATTCACATTGTGATTTTGAGGAAGGGGTGAGTGGAATGGGGTGGGATAGGCTGTTTTTGAAGTTTGAATCCACTTGATTTGTAAAAGTTATCAGGCTTTGGACCCCCTTCACATGTACCTTAAGGGTAATTGTATTTTATATAATGGGCCCTTGAGGATCTATTTTGTCAACACATGTGGAAAGAAACAAACATGTTTACTATTTGCATCCTGTCTTGAATCAAACAAATTCCAGGTGACAACACACACAAGAGAGTCTCATGCCTACAGTGGATGTCCAAGCATGAGCTCATCAAGCACAATGTTTCCTTCACAGTCAGAAGACAAGGACACAACTTCCCTTCTCATAAGGTTGGTGTTTTTTTTAGGTCAGATGCACCTTCAGCCCACAGTGCCTCAGATCAAATTGTTCATAAGATTTAGCACTACAACTAATAGTTGTAAAATACAATAAAGACCAAAACACCAAAAAAAAACGCTGGAAATCTTACAGGAAAGGAATTGAACAGCAGGAAAGTTTTAACCCTCCAAACCTTTGCGAGGTAAAAAAACAAAAACAAACCCACACATTTTATTTGCTCCTGAATGAGACATCAGTGGCTCAACACTGCTTCCTCAATCCTGGGTGCCTACACCTATTATGACATGAGTCAGTCAGAAATGCAACAAGAAGAAAGCATGCCATTCTGTTTGGGAAATTTTATTTGCTGAACAATAGCTGACCTGTTTCTTTAAGCTATCATTTTTAGATTTGTTGCCTTTAAGACTCACTGTCTTAAAAAAATCAAGAGCAGAAAGGCTATCCTAAGAGGAAGGGAAAAATGAAAGTGAAGGTAGTGATGATAGCCCTGATAAATCTGCATCTAAATAACAATACTGCATCCAAATCAGCAAATCACAGTGGAGAAAAATGTACTCATGAAAGACAGACTTTCTAAGAAATACTGATAAATATAAACTGAAAGGGTTATTTTTCTGATGTAGTCAGACATTTCAGATTTTAAAAAACCAAGTATAACCAAGTATGACATGAGTATGGCATTTGGGTGACTTCCAGGTGCCTCCCAGAAGTACAACAGTGCTCTAAGTCTGAACGTGGCAGCCCAGCTCATTCTCTGTGCAGGAAACACACAGCAGCAACACCCAAAATACAGGCACTGAAAATGAGATTTCATAACTAGATCTCTGAATTCTGGTCTTTAAGCTGAATAGAGCTTACCACTCCAACTTTCTCAACAATGCCTCAAAGAAGAGAAAGTTTTGATAAAGAATTCAGTCCTTTAAATAAGTAATTCTAAAGAATGTTATTAAGATTTAATAAAAAAAAGTTGGTATATTTTTGAAACAGGAAGAACAAAACAAACTGAGAACAACCTTGGTTTTTTGGAGTACTCTGACACAGCTCATCCTGTCAGTATTGGAAAATGCAACACCAGTGCTGAAAGAGAATCCTTCTCTAAGCTTCCAGTTCCTCTGAAAACTAGATCAAGGCTACAGCTAGAGACATCTATCTAATTTTAGGCACCCACTTTTGAAAATCAGGTATCACATACAGAGGGTAAGTGAATTCTTTAAAAATCTGTCAGATGCAAATAACACAGGGTAACCTATGTAAAAGAAGAACACAGTCAAACTCATTTTTGGTTTAATTTTATTTAAAACAAGAATAAAAATTACTGCAATCTTGTTTACACCTTCAAACAGAACATATGACCTTTATTCTATCCGTGATAGCAAGGTTACAATGAAAATGTGGGTCTGCAATTACAAGGTACCACTGAAATAACTGAGGTATTTTGAGGGCAGAGCAGACAAAAGCTGCCCAGTAACAAACTGTCAAATGCTAGATTTCTGGTTTTAGATAATATCTGCTCTGCAACCCAGCAATAAGGGGTAACCCTACATCCTGGTGTAATTCTCCCTCTACTTCTGTCAGATTAGAGAACAATTTGGTCAATGTTTGATAAAGCTGTTTATTACTGAAAAGTCACAAAATTTTAAAATTATTGGCAAGAAAATAAATAAATTCTAGTAAGCAAAAGCTTTATGATCTTTAAAAAAAACTCAGATTAGAAGTCCTTCATACTGACCAAAACAAGTTAAACAGCAAACTCAGAAATATTACTGCAGTCTCAATTTACTCTCAGTGAAACCTCTGATCCTGAACTGTTTCTAACCATGCATTCTGAATAACTTTCTGAAGGAAACAGCTCAAGTCAGCATCCCAACTATTTTTAGACTGGAACTCAGCTAAGCTGGGGAAAAGGAATGCGTAGTCTATGATAGCTGAAGAATAGGCTCCACTATCCTGTCAACACTACAACCCTGGGTTCTTATTCCTCATATTGTTGTTAGTTTCAGGATATTTTTGTATTAGGAAAAAACCATCCAGCCTTGTTTGTATTTGCTATAGTTTCAATTTGTGTTTCTCAATTATGAGTGGATGGGCTTGTATGCAGCATTCCAGGTAAGATTTTACAGCTGTATGTAACAGCACTAAGCCCTTCTTGCCACACTGAAAACACTTCCACACTCACCTGAGAATCATACTGGTAACTCAGCATTAACCTCCTCTCAATGGATCCATCAGCATTGTCCTACCCAATTGCTTACAGCAGAATAGCTCTCAAGTTTCAATAGAAACTTGGTTTTAGGGTTCAATTTCGTCACCATGTCTTTTCCTTTATTTTTTTAACCACACTTTATTGTCACACAACATACAATCATCTGTCAATTCAATTTCAAGTCACTTACTAAAAACCACAGGTAGTCATATTGAAATAAGGCACTAATCACAAAAGTGAACACCATACACAAAACAATATTGATACCTTCAGTAAAAACAAATATTTAAGAGCCTACCTATATTCTGTAAACTCCATCTTTCCTTCAGAAACTACTGTGTGTGTCAGTATTGGAGGCAACACTGGAATACAGTGTTAAATCCAAATTATACTTCAAATTGTTTCCAACCAAAAAGCTGTGATTTATGTCATCCCTCATCTCCACAATAAAAAAGGATGCTGCAAATACAACAAATAAATCTAGGAGAAGCTATATTCCTCAGATTCCCAAGTTCTCTGCAAGCAGTTTTTCACTTGAGCCCTAATGAAGCTTTTTTTGGGTTTTATCTAGGGAGACAGTCAAGACATCATGCAGAGAATGTACCCAATTGTGATGAATAAGGATTTCTGACATCTCCCACTTCACAAGAAATAATACCTTTCAGTCTTAAAGTTTGTTTCCTTAAATTCATTCCAAATTTGAGGGACAAAGCAGTTGTGGATCCGTTGCCATAATTAGACTGGGAAGCTATTTTAAACATAACCAGGGTACATTCCGACCTTACAGGGGAAATACACTCAGTCCACATTTGACCAGGTGAATCAAAATATAAAGGAAATTACAATGAGCTTGAGAATTGTCTATGGTTATAGCCAAGCAGTCAACCAAAGCAATTCTTAATAATTTTTTATGTATTTGTGTGTGTATCCCCTCCACACCACTCAGTAATTGAAAACAAGACACATGGATTCTGTGCCACATCCCAGGGCTCCTTTTTAACATATGGCACATTAAGAAATCTTCAAATCCCAAGCATATAATTCATTTACATCTTTTCCCATGGACTAAATACAACCTCTCATAGGACAAGCAAAAAGATACCTGTCTTCCCCTGAAGCCCTTAATCTTTATTCAGGAAAGGAAGTGCCTTCTGCTCCTGCTTAGATTACACATCAGACACACTAGGAAAGGCTGCTTCTGGAGACACTGCACTACATTCGCATGCCTCTTGTAAGCAACTGTTCCACAGTGTCGTACCTTTGGATCTCTCATCCAAAGGCATCCAAGTATAATCCACATCATACTTTTGGATCTGTACCACACAGCTCCCAAGTCCTGTGAAAATGGAGCTGAAGATTACCTGCATAGTATGTGCCTTTAAGGGGCCAGCCGTGAAGGGGCCAGCATTAACAGTCTGAACTAGGTCACATTACATTGTAATTATCCCACTGATAATTACTAAGGATCAGCTGACACTAATTTGTCCATGTGGATGATCTTCAAAACTCTGGCACTGAAATTCATGCCTCAGATTGGGAAAGCATCATCTTCTATTGCAAGTGTAAGAGCTACACTTTCATGCTAAGAAAGACTATGCTCAAAATGGGTAAGATGTTTTTTCCCCCTCTTACAAACAAGATTCAACCATTTTTTACAACTTCAATTTGTGTGTGTGCACATTAAAAGCTGCATTTTCACGTACAGGATTCTATTTATATAACATGGAATTATTCCAAACTGTTGTGAGGGAGCTGTATTTCACACTAGGCAAAAAGCATATAGGTGCCTTGGCTAGTAACTGTTCATTACCTCTCAGTCAGTGTGCCCTGGTAGCCCAAACCTTAAAGAGCATCCCTGGCTGAATTACCTAAAGCCAAGCCAATAATCATGGGAAGTAATTCTCTCTCTCTCCAAGCAGTATTCACCCTGTCACATGTAGTTGCTGTGTCTAGCTCTGAGCCACCAGTATAGGAGAGAAGTTGGTAAATGCAGAAAGGATGATCCCTAATGGTCAGGAGGCTGGAACACTGGCCTGGTGCAGACAGGCTGAAGGACCTCTGTGTGTTCAGCCTGAGGACAACAAGGCTTCAGGAGGAGCTGACAGAAGATTGCCAGTACCTATGGGGAGGTCATTAAAAAGAGAGCTGAGCTCTTGACCATGTCAGTGGGAGGATGAGACAGGAGGTAAGAAGAAATCCCCTCCATGAGGAGAGCAAGCAGTGGAACCAGTTGTCCAGCAAGGCTGCACAGTCTCCATTCCTGGAGGTTTTTAAGCCCTAAGCAGTTTGATACCACAGCTGAGCCTCCCCTGAGCAGGAGCCCGGGGTCCCACTCTGCCTTATTTTCTAGTTTCCTGACTAAATAAGTACTGTTATAAACTTAGTCACTTCATAATTTATACCATTCTGCAAGTCATTTATGAATGTGTTTATTAAGTGTAGGCACAGGCCCCTCATAGGGCTGTGTCAGGGATATCCTCCCACTGTGGAAGAGCCAGATATGTTAGAGCAAGGAACCAGCACAGAACTCCTTCACAGAGAGAAGTCCCACACCTTAGGAATGTTCTTTAACTTAATATGCTTCCAAGCATAAAACACAGATTCAACCCAGGTTCATTTCCACTTGAAAAGCTTCAAAGCAAAGAAGTGATAGTTTCCTCCAACTTGATTGCATACTAGCATGCAGAACAGGGAGAATCTGGAGGAGCAAAAGACTAACAGCAAACAGCATTTTACCATGCCATGTATGAATGAAAAATCAAGAAGCTCCAAAGAGTAGGAGAGGAAAGGAAATAACTTTAAAAAGAAACAGCTGTGTCAGTATTAAAATAAAGTTACTGTTATTACATCCACACGAATTTCTATGCAAATGCTGGACAAAACAAGGCTACAGATGTAACAAAGAACATCTCCACTTCCAGCTGTTACGTTACAGAATGTGTTCTTTTCCTTAACAGAAAAAACAGCACAAAAAAAAGAGAAGGCCGAGATGACTCTGGGTAATATCACCATGTAGAATATGTCTATTTGCATGCTTAAGTGTTGAAAATGAAACAGTCGGTGTTTTGCCTGTGATTACTATTACAGAAAATAAAAGTGTTGCACTTCTTGGTTTTCATTTCTGTAATAGAAAACAACAAACACAGCATTACACATCCATCTCTTACTCCTATAATGCTGCTGAAGTATTTTAATGTGCATTAAAATACCACAAGCTTCCTCCTACTGTCCCATTTGGCAACTGCTTTTGTTTACTCTTAGAAAAGATGGCAGGAATAAACAGCAAGAAAATACATGTGGAGACAAGCAGTTCTGCTTGGTCTATTCCTAATAACTCAATTATCCCGCTGACATCTAAAAGGCAAACAAGGCGTTCCACCTGTTTTGGATGTGTCAACAGTAAGTGACCTACAACCAACAAAGCACACTAAAGAAAACTGAAAATTTTAACTACGGTCTTAGTTTGACCTCAGCATTCATTGTATCATCTGGTCTGCAAATCCCATTTTTCTCAAATGAGACATTAACTCTGCTATGGTTAGGTTAAGTTCACTTTAAACTAGCCAACCTTATACACTTGGCATGGCACAGTAAATTTCATATTATGAAAAAATACCAAATATGTGCTATGACTGTCTATGACTACAGATTAATTTTGCTTATTAACACTGCCCTCCATACCTATGATTCCCTGCCATATACAGTCTCTTCTCAGGACTCCTCCCTGGCTTAAAACATTTGCAAGCAGTTGACCCACTTTTTTTGGTTCCTATGTCATGAAGAAATTATAAATGGTTCAGAGGCAGGTGCCTAGACTTCCTCATCTAGAAAAAACATCCAGGATCCAACAGAAAGTAAGAAACACTTAAAAATATATTCTGTGTGCTAGAAATTCTGCTGAAGATAAAAAACAGCTTCTACAGCCCTTCAGTCAAAAATGTTTTTCAGCATAGGTGCAAGATTTAAAAACACTCAAGAATTAACACCAATAGCACCAACCTAGACCATGTAACATTCTGCTCCTGAGTGAGCCATTATTCAACACTAGAAAGTCAGGCTGTAATAATCATTTATATTAAAACTCGAGTCACACCATTAAAAATTCATTTCTGAAAAAATAACCTCCCTAAGTCTCATTCATACAGACTTGATATTAAGACAGCTTCTTTGACTAATATTAATTTTCAGGGCAAGATGCAGAAGATCTTAGAAGACAGAGCTAATAAACTTTCTCATCCTAACACATAAAAATACTCTTCCTTGTCTTCTCACACATATATCCTGGAGCACTTTTAAGTGCCACCCCCACTCCCAAAATACAAACATACTTAAACTGCAATATCTGTATGTTTTCATAATTCTCACCAATTATGCAGACTCTCTACTGGATATAAGTTACTACAGTCTGAAATTCAGCAAGTATTTTAGACATGTTCCCATTGTCAAATTCAACTAAAACCCATCAGCATCAATCTTTTCCATAAGTACATTAAAAATAGAAATTACAGTTAGATAATGGAAAAAATTGGATAATCAAGGCCTAAACAGGCACTTAAAATCAACAGTAAAACTGAAACACCGTGTTTTGATGACAATTGTGAAGCCTATCCTGGAAATCACACAAGAAGGTAAAGAGGTAAAATATCACACACATACACTGCTTCTATCCTCTGTACATTAACCCAGCTATATGCAGACTTCGATGCCATCGAAACACATACTACCTGCTGTAGGAGCAGACATGATTTGGAAATAGAGAAAATAAAACATAGACCTGTAGAGTATTTTCCAGTTAATCAAAATTTGCAAAAATTATCCAAGCATTCAAATATTAAAACAGTACAAAGCACAGAGCTCTCTCTTGAAATCATGTTGACGGTAGTTAGAAACAACTTTTAACATATCCAGCTAATCAAAAACCTAGAAATCTCTGTCTGGGGAGCAACACTATTATACATGAATATTCAACTCCCAGTGATAAAACAGCAACATGAGTTTTGAAACCGTCTTTCTGAGAGTCAATTGGGTCCCAAAGGGCATAGGTCAAAGCTGCTGAAAGTGTGAAGCAATCTCACCTGTCACATGAATGCCTAATCAGGGGGTTAGAGCAGCACTTGTTCCAGGTCACCTCTACCTGGCTCTGCTCACCCTCCAGAGGGATGCAACAACCAAGGCTGGTTATCATTAGATGCATAAAAACAAACTCCAGTCACCACTTTCAGAAGTTTCTCCTCTTCCTGTGTTAGAAGTTGTATACAAATTCTTGAACGCAACTGTTCCTAAAAAGGCAGTGCCCCAAGTCATTTGACAGCACATGGGTACATGAAAGAGTCAGTGGTTTTCAAGGTAAGGGGGAGAGCATGGGAGTAGAGAGTGATGCAGAAGTTAAGACTTCCTCAATAAAAGTTATCACTGTTCTCTTAAATGAGGATAAATACTAAATTAAATAGGAAATGCTGAAAGACAGGAAAGAAGAAAGTAGTTCAGTTTAGAAGAAAGAAAATAAAAAAAAACACTTCAAATACAACCAATAAACTTATACTGAAAGGAATGTTTTCTTTAGTCTTCCTTAACCCAAAATTCTATCTATCTATCTATGTCTACAGAACTGAGCTCTTAATTTCTTATCATAATGCCACTGGCAATGTGCTTCAGATTCTCTCTCCACTCTGGCTTTACCACAATTTCCTCTGCTGCTCTGGCCATCTGCTCACCTATCTCCCAACCCTCTTTAAGCTCTCTGAAAACACCTATTTCCAGAGGGTCTTGTGCTAATAAACTCAGGAACACTCAGCAACCTCCTCACAGCACAGACTGAGTTGGTATTACAACCCTCTCCCAGTTACACCCTACCCAGTCCCTCACTCTGTGCCCAGCCACTTAAACAAAACCCAAGATGGGTATGTTCGTTTTGGTCACTCTATGAAAAGCTGGTTTTGTTTGCTGCGAGTTCTTATGCGTTTCACTACATTTTCTCAAATCTAATTATACCTCAATACAAAATTTTCTTAAACATATGCCTGTACCCTCCATGAAGTGTGTTGCCCTTTTGGTCAACTGCTCCTCCAAAGAAACACACCAGCAACTTGAAAGGAATTCGTTTGAACTGCAACTAATTGCATATTTTTACACTTCAGCCTTTCATGCTTATTTCACATAAACAGAAATAGTGGAACTCTACAAAAGCTGCTTCTGTTTT